>NC_073745.1:211849196-212449196 GCF_029784135.1 Toxorhynchites rutilus septentrionalis | reverse complement strand
ACTATATCGGTTTGGCATGGAATGGCTGTGTATTTGTTTGGATTCTGAAGTCAGCACTACTCCAATTTTTATTTAAATGTGTTCGCACATTTTTCTAAATTTTGCGCCATTGCGCGGTACGATAAATATTAATTATTTTCGTATCTCGAAATTTAAAAAAAAAACCGAGGAACCTTGGGAAATCGTCATTACCGATACATGCACGGTGCGGGTACTCTTGTATCCGCATGCATTTGTGCACACTGGGATGTGTTTCCCTAACACGGACTACAAAAGCGGGCACTGTGGTATTATCGTGCGGTGAATTTCGATGGCATTGGCCGTCAACAGGTTTATATAATACTTGTTCGTAATACTTCTCCTTGATTCTAAAATTTCTAAAATGTTTATTCTCTTCGGCAATAATTTCCTAGTCCTACGTGAAAAATGCGGTATTGTCTAGGACACCACCCGTCTGTGCAGATTGCATCGCAATTTGAAAATTTTAAATCGGAAAAATATTAAAAAACAGATATTTTAAGTCCTTGTTGGAGAAGTACATTTCAGTCTGCAAGTGGGGTTTACGACGCAAATATTCCCTTGTATATAAATTGTGTTCCGGCTTTACTCTGGTTGCTCCTTTTGGTCGGTACAATTTGAGGAACACAAATCGTGCCAATCAAAACGTGGTATTTAGCGCATTTAGATAATGCTTTACATTTAACAATTATTCGATAGTTAATCTCAAGAAAAACAAAATTTTATTCAATGTGATGGATGCGTAGCAATATCTCCCATTCATTGATGCAAACATCTTGGCGATCTATTAAGAAATGTTCGAGTTATAAACGTTCGAAATCTATTTTTTTTCCTACATGTTCAGTGTTAAATTTTCAATTTACCCCTTATATTCCTGTTATACGGGGTCATACGTAAAAAAACGAAAAGTATTTTTCCATCATTGTTTTTATAGGGATTCAAAGAAATTTCCTAATTTCTTTTTTGGAACTCTATACAGCATTTTCCATAGGGATTTAAAAGATAATGGTAAACCACGCAATGCTCAATGTTACGAATGTTGCAACAAATCGTTAATGACGAGGATATGCGTAGCAATTTGTTGTTTTGGTACAGTTTGTGATGAAGTATTTCATTAATTTACTCCAAACTTTGATCAATCGGCTAGAAAAAAAACGGCTGGACGTATCAATATGAAAACCATTCGATTGAACCTCGCACAAGAAATGCAAGTTCTGGCCAATATTAATTTTTTTTAAATCCTTGATCATAAGGGTTTGTTTAACGAAACAAAAACATGACGAATATCAAGCCAACTCGACTACTACGACTAGGACTACTACTTGGCAGTAATATTTCAGATCGCAATGAAACGTTGTGGGTGTAAAACCATTGGTCATTTAAGCAACTATGCATACTTGAAATCTTCGAAAAAAAATTGAAAAAGGCCCAATTTTTTCTTTATTTTTGACAAAAAAATATAACTCAAAACATATATCTACAACATTCTGATCAAAGGATGAAATGTAGGAAATTGTTTCAGTTTGCATGAAAAATACCAACAATGTTTTAAAGAAAAACTTCCCTGTCAAAATTATTTTAAAAATTGTAATTCATTTTACTCAAAACATTTTTTTTAATTTAAAGAAAAATATGTGAATAGCCCTTACAACTTCGAACAAGTCAGACACAACTTCCATCGGAAGATGGGTACTTTTACAGGGACTTTCTTAATTTTTCTAACAACAACTTTATCATGTTTCATGTGTATTCGACAAAGTTTTAGATATTATTAAAATATGAACATTTGTCGAAGACATCATTTTTCTATCTCCTATAGTTTTTGGAATACGTGACATTCTTGTATGGAAATTCCTGAATAAAAGTAATGTTTTAATTATAACATTTTTATGTGTTAATTCTCGCGTTTGTCATTCTCGACATTTTTCTGAATAAACTTAAATTCGCAAAACATGTAAAGCACGATAATTCATACATGAAAACGTTACGAATTAAACATTAATAGTATTTTTTTTTTCAAAAAACATGAAAAAGTTGTTGTTGAAAAAAAATTTCCCTGCAAAAGTGCCAATCTTCCGATATATGGGTGACTTGTTGGAAATTGTAAAAGCTATTCATCTTTTTTTTTTCAGAATTTTTAGAACAAATATTTTGGACATCCGGTAACTATCCGGTATCCGGCTTATTTGGCCAATATTTGCTATCCGGCCAGATACCAGATAGTGACTTACTATCCGACCGGATACCGGCTATTAGAAAAAAAATCAATAATTTCCCATTAACACAAAATAAATCACATTTTGTCAAAATTAAACTAACATTAACTTATAATATTATTTCATAAACACTATTACAGGGAAACTTCGATATAACGTACCCTCGTTATAGCGTACTCTCGATATAACGTCATTCGATGTAACGTGCATTTTACCTCGATATAACGTTCAATGTTCAATGTGTTCAATGTGTAAACAATATTTTCCGAAATAGGTACTGAGAGTTTCATGTCAATCTCACAGGTTCAACAAAGGTCACTTGGTGGCCTGTACTTCCAACCAATATCTAGATACAACCGGTTTTGTGATTCTGGATTCTAAATGAATCGAGCAGTATGAACGGAAACATCATGAGAAAGATTCGCTTCATCTTTTAGTTTAACTTTTTCATCATTATTTATTTACCTTACCCAAACAACAACACAAAAAAGTAATATAAACTATGTTCCTGGGTTCATTATTTTGCTTCGATATAACGTACAATTCGATACAACGTACAATTTTGAAAGAGAAATGTACGTTATATCGAAGTTTACCTGTACTTTTATTACAAAATTTTTCAACCGATCGATTCGCATTGCTTCGTACACCAGACCAGCTTCAGAGAACAGTTTTTCACTGTAAACAATACTGCAAAGAGCTGAAAGATAAGCTCTAGCAAACCTTGCCAATTGAGGGTACTGCTTAGAGTTTAATGATCACCAAACGTAAGGAAAGTTATTGTGATCCATTCGAAAAGTTTTCGCACAACAGTCAATTTCGTTAGCAATGGGATTTCCGACTTCGTTGAACCTGTCGCGAAAGGTGTCGTAAACTTCGCGTGTTAGCCTAATTCAGTTTCGTTTCTTTTGTTTCGTTTAGTCTGATTTGTGGTGAAGTAAGTGCACCCTGTTGTGAAAATTATCATCCCTGAAGACAGTTCCAAGTTTTTTTTTAAATCTTGAATGAAAATAATCTATTGATAGACAATGTTTATTAGATTTCGTAGTACTTACTCTTACTCGACTAGTATTGAAATTATTCCAATATATCTACAAAAATTTCAGAAAATTCTTAACAGAGAAAAAATATATTCAATATTTCTTGCAGAAAACTTTTTTCTCTGCAAAAAAAAAATTTAATCATAGTTCATTATTTTTTTATAAAATATGTTTATTACTCCCTAAAATGTAATCCTTCACTTGCTTCTTGTCTACATGCAGTTTGTCCCAGCTTCGTATTGGTAAACAAAGAGCCGAATATCCGGCCATCCAGCCTCGAAGCTTGCCTGGTATCCGGTATCCGGTATCCGGCCAAACTACTATCCGTTTCATCACTAATTTTTGTATTCAAAATATTTCTTTTTCAATAATTTTTTATTTTATTTGTTTGATATTTTTAAATTAATACTTAAATGATTCTCTACAATCAATTATCTAACCAACATTCTGTTTTTGAGAAGAATAAATTTCAATTTTAAAATATTTTTTTTCAGTGTAATTTTTCTTTAACCCTCCTATACTCGCGTATATGGTCTGACAGACCGAACATAAATGAGGTGGCTGGATTAAATGACTATTAAAAATGAACGAAGCTAAAGAACAAAAATGTTCTGAAATTTTTTAATTCAATTATGTCTTTTTCTTTAAATAAATACCAATAACGCCTAAAAATACACAATAGCAATATTACAGAAACACGCATAGTCTGTGAGTATACGAGTTATGATTTTGCGGGCAAGTACAGGAGAGTTAAAATTTGTTTGATATTTTTTATGAAAATTTAAACAATAACCTACATCTCATCCTTTGACCAGAATTATGTAGATACAGTCAACTCTCCCTTACTCGATGTTCTTTATCTCGATATTTTCACAAACTCGATGAATTTCCATGCACCTTTGGTTGATTTCACAAGCATTCTTTTTCCCATAACTCGATACCACCCCAACTCGACGGACCCTTGGATATCGAGTTATGGAGAAATTAACTGTATTATAGTTCTTGAATTATAATTTTTTTGTAAAAAAAATAAAGGAAAAAAATTTTGCCCCTTTCAAAAAGTAGTCTATATTTTTTCGAAGATTTCAAGTATGCAAAGTTGCTTTAATAACCCGAACCCCCGGCATGATAATGTGGGACGCTAACCACTCGAACACGGGAGCACCCTGCAGCTTGGTCGTTAATGGGTAAAGGTGATTTTCCATAGATTTTTATGCAACAAATCCGATTTCATATTAACCCTTTGCGGTCGTTTGTCTGTTCTCAGCCACCACAGCAAGGAATCATACTAAATACTTTATTCAACGATGTTGACAATTTACAATTTTTCAGACGAGTTTTAATGTCTAGTGAAGTTTAACACGAATGTATACAAAATTTCTGTGAATAATAAGTAACGGTACTCGGTAAAAAACAAAATATTATTAGCGTGGAAAGATAAGAGGATCTGTTTCAAGGGAAAATAAAGGGTGTGTCACATCAAATTGCATCACGGAAAAAACGCTGTAGAAATTCGCCCAGTAGACCGATCCTTTTGAAAATTTTAGACGGTAAAATAAAAACTATTAAACAACTTTTGGCATTTTCTTTTTAATCATACTTCGAGCCCAAGCCCGTATGCTCGCACCTTCCTCTTTACCCCGTCCATAAGGTTCTGTACAACGTCAGGTTGTAGTTTTTTTTGAACAGAAATCCATTTTCTCTTGAAGTCCGCCTCCGATTTGACAACTTTTGGGTTCTTCCGGATGGCCTGCTTCATAATCGCCCAATATTTCTCTATTGGGCGAAGCTCCGGCGCGTTGGGCGGATTCATTTCCTTTGGCACGAAGGTGACCCCGTTGGCTTCGTACCACTCCAACACGTCCTTTGAATAGTGGCACGAAGCGAGATCCGGCCAGAAGATGGTCGGGCCCTCGTGCTGCTTCAATAGTGGTAGTACGCGCTTCTGTAGGCACTCCTTAAGGTAAACCTGCCCGTTTACCGTGCCGGTCATCACGAAGGTGGCGCTCCGCTTTCCGCAAGAGCAGATCGCTTGCCACACCATGTACTTTTTGGCAAACTTGGATAGTTTCTGCTTGCGAATCTCCTCCGGAACGCTGAATTTGTCCTCTGCGGAGAAGAACAATAGGCCCGGCAGCTGACGAAAGTCCGCTTTGACGTAGGTTTCGTCGTCCATTACCAGGCAATGCGGCTTCGTCAGCATTTCGGTGTACAGCTTCCGAGCTCGCGTCTTCCCCACCATGTTTGGCCTTTCGTCGCGGTTAGGAGCCTTCTGAACCTTGTATGTACGCAGGCCCTCCCGCTGCTTGGTCCGCTGGACGAATGAACTTGACAAATTCAGCTTATTGGCGACATCCCGGACCGAACTTCTCGGATCACGTCTAAACTGCTTAACTACGCGCTTGTGATCTTTTTCACTGACGGAGCATCCATTTTTGCCGTTCTTCACCTTCCGGTCGATGGTTAGGTTCTCGAAGTATCGTTTTAGTATTCTGCTGACCGTGGATTGGACGATTCCCAGCATCTTACCGATGTCCCGATGTGACAACTCCGGATTCTCGAAATGAGTGTACAAGATTAATTCACGACGCTCTTATTCGTTCGACGACATTTTTCCAAATTTACGAAAAATTTACAGTTAAGCATGGCCAACGTGATCTATACACTCTTATCTGATTATAAAACCAAAGCTGAAGATATAATTCCTAAAAATTAAATTTCTACAGCGTTTTTTCCGTGATGCAATTTGATGTGACACACCCTTTAATTCCGATCGCAAAGGGTTAATATACCTAGCATACCGAGGCGAATTAATTAATGAAAACACTATCGCTTCAAGAAATGACAACACACAATACTGACCAAAAAATGAGCCATAAAAATTCCAATTTAACATACCATACCATTGTGATAATTGCATATTATTCCCACCATTGTAATTAATTTCCAGATCATTCCAGCTGCCGTCATAATTTGGTCAAAAAATACAAATGGCGACACCACCATTCAATTCAAGTTTTTCATTTCCATTTGTCTATTCTCACACAGCTTGAAAGGCGCTACATAAAACAGACCGCATTGCGCTAGCATTACGGAAAGTGTATGAATGATGTAAGCCATTTCATTTGGAAAGGGGGGAAAACGCATCCATTCATAAAAACCCAAAATAGAAACTCACCCTTCGTTCGTTCGCCGCACGGCAGCTAGTCTCGGGGTTCACTCTCTTGGCAGTTTCTAGCCAAGTTTTTCAGAGTGGAAAGCGGCTTGAGAAAACCACGGCCGAACACAATGAATGAAATAGTGGTTGAATGGATGAAAACCGATTGTATCGAGTGATGAGAGGGAAGCCGGAAGAGGGAGGCGTCGGAATATATTTCCCATTCACGATAATCAGTATTATGTGCTGGCCTAGTTGTGTTTTATTCATTTGCTTGCCTTTTTCCACAAAACTTTGTCTTATGCGCAGGTCGGGTCGGTGATCCACGCGCCACTGTTTCTATGCAATTTGCGCAATTTGTAGCATTTTATGCATTGACCAGATTTGATCGAAAATTAAATGTTATTCATTCATAATTTTTCCAGAACATCTGTCGCCACCTCGCGCCAACGTTTCAAGTTTCTTAAAAATAAACCGGAGGGTTGCTGTTTGACTCGTTGATGATATTCGATGGGGGAAAAAGGTTGTGAATGAATGAAAGTCGTAAAAACTATCAAGTGGCGAACCCAACCACTACCGCTCCGATTCGTCAAGTAGTTTTGTGAATGGTTCTGGTTAACCAACTTTACGATCAAATTCGATAGAATCTTATGAATGAGTGTTCATTTCCGTTGCGAACTAGACCACGTCGTTGTAAGAGGAGAGGACAAGACGCAGCGGGTCTGCGGGAATGAGCAGCGAATTTTGTAGCTCTCTTTCCATCCGAAGTCGTCGTGTGCAACAGCTTGTGACGCAGAAGCGTCGGCGAGAAGTCCCGCAGCGGAAGAAGTAATCTAGAACTGGAACCCCCCTTCCTCTTTCCGGCGGCAAAAGCTGCGATACGATAGCACAATTGTTCTGTTGTAGTGTGTCATCGAACGTAACGAGTGTGGGAATGCCAAATCACCGCGCCAAAGGAAACGTGGTTATACACACTTTGTGCTGATAAAACCATGTTGGTTGCGTGATGTCTTGCGTAGCAGCCGTGAGAAATATTATGAGTTGAAATTTAGTGGCGATACTCAGATAGGGTTTGAATCTAGCACTCACTCCGATGGTAGCTATGATAGATTTAATTCATCGAACACTGAGGCAGCTTTCCTGAATCAATTGACTCAGACAGGAAACGTCCAAAAGCAAAAACAAAACGATGACTGAAAGGAACATCGACTGTAGTAGCAGCAATGATTTGCAAATAATTTCAGAACAACTCAACTCTGCCGTTCCTTTTTTTGTTATTTTTATATTTTTAACTTTTATACACTCAACAAAAAATATTGGAACAAAGTGCGACATTAACATTTTAAGGAATTTTTGAAGTTATTTCGTCATTAATGAATGCAGGAAGGTAAGGAATGCCTTATTCTAAACCTATAAGTTTTTAGTTTTGGAAAAGTGTACACACAAACTTTAAACTTGATATACAGCGATTCCATACCACCCCGATATAGTGGTTCTCAGATTTTCATCCAACGCGGAAATTTTGTTCTTTATCATAAAATATTTCTAGACATGTGAAAAATCATCAGCTTTCATGAAAAAATATTTTAAAAATATAGCGTCCTCTCGTCCAAAGCCATGATTTTTTGAAAAACGGAAGATCATCGAAAATCGGGGATTTCAACTTCAACGACTCATCCGGTGTAAGGTTATGAATCCAGTGGTGATCGGAAATTTTGAGCAGTTGATCGAACTAAATTTTCATTCTGGCTTCATGAGTTCATATCATGAATTCATTTCCATGCAGGTTGATCCTTCTTCGTATATTCCCAACCGTGTTTGTTTTCCTGACTACATCAATTCCTCTGTGCATTTTGATCGGACCATGAAGCAAAATATCCATGGAATATCAGATTATCTTCGATCGAGGATCGTTCCAACGATCTTTGATGCAAAGTATGGGGATATCAATTGTGACAATATGTATTTTACTGATGGGTCCACTATGAATGAGTCCACAGGATTAGGAGTGTTCAACGAATTTTTTAGCACCTCCCATAGTCTTCAATATCCTTGCTCAGTGTATATTGCTGAATTGGCAGCGATACACTGGGCGCTGGACAGCGTCGCCTCACGACCTGTTGAACACTATTACATTGTAACGGATAGTCTTAGCTCTGTCGAAGCTATCCGTTCAGTGAGGCCGGAAAAGCACTCGCCGTACTTCCTTGAGAGAATACGAGAAATTTTGAGTGCTTTATCCAGACGCTGTTATGTCATTACCTTTGTCTGGGTCCCTTCACATTGCTCCATTCCGGGCAATGAGAGGGCTGACTCATTAGCAAAGGTAGGTGCGATTGAAGGCGATATTTATCAGCGTCAAATCGCCTTCAATGAATTTTATTCTTTAGCCCGCAAAAATACCATTGCTAACTGGCAACGCAAGTGGAATGAAGATGAATTGGGCCGGTGGTTTCACTCGATTATCCCTAAGGTTAGCCTCAAACCGTGGTTCAAAAGTCTGGACTTGAGTCGGGACTTTATTCGTACCTTCTCCCGACTCATGTCCAATCACTGTTCGTTAGATGCATTACTCTTCCGCTTTACTCTTGCCAGCAGCAATCTCTGCGTTTGTGGCAAAGGTTATCACGACATTGAACACGTTGTTTGTTCGTGCGAGTTGTATCTTGTCGCCAGATCGAATTTAGCAAACTCCCTTCGGGCCCGAGGAAGACAGCCCAATGTGCCGGTGAGAGATGTGTTGGCTCGGTTAGATTTTGATTACATGTCCCAAATATATGTTTTCCTTAAAGCTATCGATCATCGTGTGTGATTGTCCTTATACCCTTATCCCCTCCTTTTCTTCCTTCGCGAGCAATCGGTTCTCTTCCTACTAACAATAGAATAAGTTGAAACGTAAATACATAGTAGTTATTAGATAGGTTTAAGAGTTGAGTGAGAGTGTGAGTGTGAACATTGTCAACCTATCCTTATATCCCATCCTATTCCTGATAAAAATATGTCACCCTTCTAAACTCGAGTCTACCGCGAGTAATCGGTTTTTACCTTTTTTTTTTTATTAAATCGTTTATTTTTACAGGCTCAGTTACATAAGTTTAAAGGAGCCAAACTCCTATTTGTATAGTTACAAGTATATATAAACATTTTTTATTAATTCTAATGTTAATGAAGTAGAGAACCGATTACTCGCGGCTTGCTCGAGTTTAGAAGGGTGACATTTTGTTTCAGGAAAAGGATGGGATATAAGGATATGTTGACAATGTTCACACTCACATTCGCACTCACATTCATCATACTCAATTCTTAAGCCTATCTTATATCTAACATGTATTTACATTTCACCTTATTCTATTGTTAGTAAGAAGGAATTTGATTTCTCGCGAAGGGAAAGGAAAAGGAGAATATAAGGATATAAGGACAATCACACACGAAGATTGATAGCTTTTAGGAAGACATATATTTGGGACATGTAATCAAGGTCTAAACCAGCTAACACATCTCTCACCGGCACATTGGGCTGCCTTCCTCTAGCCCGAAGAGAGTTTTCTAAATTCGATCTGGCAACAAGATACTCCTCGCACGACCAAACAACGTGTTCGATGTCGTGGTAACCTTGGCCACAAGCACAGATATTGCCATCGGCAAGATTAAAACGAAAGAGTAGCGCGTCTAACGAACAGTGATTGGACATGAGTCGAGAGAAGGTGCGAATAAAGTCCCGACTTAAGTCCAGACTTTTGAACCATGGTTTGAGGCTAACCTTAGGGATAATCGAGTGAAACCACCGGCCCAATTCATCTTCGTTCCATTTACGTTGCCAGTTAGCGATGGTATTTTTACGGACTAAAGAATAAAATTCATTGAAAGCGATTTGACGCTGATAAATATCGCCTTCAATTGCACCTACCTTTGCCAATGAGTCAGCCCTCTCGTTACCCGGAATTGAGCAATGTGAAGGGACCCAGACAAAGGTAATGACATAACAGCGTCTGGATAAAGCACTCAAAATTTCTCGTATTCTCTCAAGGAAGTACGGCGAGTGCTTTTCCGGCCTCACTGAACGGATAGCTTCGACAGAGCTAAGACTATCCGTTACAATGTAATAGTGTTCAACAGGTCGTGAGGCGACGCTGTCCAGCGCCCAATGTATTGCTGCCAATTCAGCAATATACACAGAGCAAGGATTCTGAAGACTGTGGGAGGTGCTAAAAATTTCGTTGAACACTCCAAATCCTGTGGACTCATTCATAGAGGAACCATCAGTAAAGTACATATTATCACAATTGACACGCCCATACTTTGCATTGAAGATCGTAGGAATGATCCCCGATCGATGATAATCTGGAATTCCATGGATTTTCTCCTTCATGAACAGATCGAAATGTACAGAGGAATTGATGTAGTCAGGAAAACAAACACGGTTGGGAGTATACGAAGAAGGATCAACCTGCATGGAGATGAATTCATGATATGAGCTCATGAATCCTGAATGAAAATTTAGCTCGATAAGCTGCTCAAAATTTCCGATCACCAATGGGTTCATAACCTTACACCGGATGAGGAACCGAAGAGATAATAAATTGAAGCGATCTTTTAGTGGGAGTACGCCTGCCAAAACCTCGAGACTCATGGTATGCGTTGTGGGCATACATCCCAACGCAATACGGAGACAAAGATACTGAATTCGCTCGAGTTTAATTAAGTGTGTTTTGGCAGCTGATTGAAAACAGAAACTGCCATACTCCATCACTGAGAGAATAGTTGTTCGATACAACATTATAAGATCTTCGGGATGGGCTCCCCACCAGGTGCCGGTAATTGTACGGAGAAAGTTTATTCTTTGTTGGCATTTTTTACTCAGATACCTAATATGGGCCCCCCAAGTACATTTGGAGTCGAACCAGACCCCAAGATACTTGAATGACATAGCATGAGTGATCGGTTTACCCAAAAGTTGAAGCTTTGGTTTTGCAGGTCTATGCTTCCTAGAAAAAACCACCATCTCTGTTTTCTCCGTGGAGAATTCGATCCCTAGCCCAATGGCCCAGGTTGAAAAATTGTTCAAAGTATCTTGTAAGGGTCCTTGCAGGTCGGATTCGTTTGATCCTACGACAGACACCACTCCGTCATCTGCAAGTTGTCTTAGGCTGCAATTTTGTGTAAGACAATTGTCGATGTCGCTTACATAGAAGTTGTACAAAAGGGGGCTTAAACATGAGCCCTGGGGGAGGCCCATGTAGGAGACCCGATTTACTGTCGAATCCCCGTGAGAAAAATTCAACTGTTTCTCACAAAGCAAGTTATATAACATATTATTCAACAGAGGCGGCAGACCCCGAGAGTGTAATTTGTCTGACAAAACCTCTATTGAAACAGAATCAAAGGCCCCCTTTATGTCCAAGAATACTGAAGCCATTTGTTTTTTTTCGGCGTAAGCCATTTGAATTTCTGAAGAAAGCAACGCAAGACAATCATTCGTCCCCTTGCCCTTGCGGAACCCATATTGTGTATCTGAGAGTAAGCCATTCGTTTCAACCCAATGATCAAGGCGAAACAAGATCATTTTCTCCAACAATTTCCGTATACAAGACAGACAATAGCAATTGGGCGGTACGAATTGAAGTCGGACGTGGGTTTTCCGGGTTTTTGAATAGCTATAATTCGCACTTGTCTCCAATCATCTGGAACAATATTATGCTCCAGAAACCGATTGAATAAATTCAACAAGCGATGTTTCGCCACATCAGGGAGGTTTTTTAACAAGTTGAACTTAATTCTATCTGTTCCTGGAGCAGAATTGTTACATGAAAGCAGAGCAAGAGAGAATTCTACCATCGAAAACTCAGAATCAAGATCGCACCTATCTTGTGGTATATCTCGAACAATTTTCTGCACGGGAGCGGAATCGGGACAAACCTTCCGTGCAAAATTAAAAATCCATCGATGTGAATATTCTTCGCTTTCATTCGTTGAAGAGCGATTTCTCATGTTTCGAGCCACTTTCCATAATTTTTTCATTGACGTTTCTCGTGACAAACCTCCCACGAAATTTCGCCAATAAGCACGTTTTTTCCCTTTGATCAAGTTTTTGAATTGATTTTCAAGGTCCAAATACGTTTGAAAATTCTCAATGGTTCCACGTTTCCGAAAAGCTTTAAATGCGTTCGATTTATCCTGATAAAGCTTGGAACATTGGCTATCCCACCATGGATTGGGAGGCCTTTGACGAAAAGTGGAGCCTGGGATGGGTTTCGTTTGAGCGCGAACCGCGCTGTCATAGATCAAACGAGAAATGAAGTTATACTCCTCCAATGGAGGCAAACCATCTCTGGAATTGATGGCTAGAGCAATTGCGTCCGAATATTTTTTCCAGTCAATGTGTCTTGTGAGGTCATATGCCATGTTTATAGATTCAGAAGAATTCGAACCAATGGTGATGGAAATTTTGATTGGCAAGTGGTCACTGCCGTTGGGGTCCTGGATTACATTCCGCTTGCAATCTAACGATAGTGAATTCGAGCAAAGCGAGAGGTCAAGAGCACTTGGGTTAGCAGGAGGTTTAGGTACACGTGTTGTTTCCCCAGTGTTCAAAACGGTCAAATTGAAGCTGTTACAAAGGTCATATATCAACAATGAACGATTGTCGTCGTACTGTTCCCCCCAGGCAGTTCCGTGAGAGTTGAAGTCTCCCAAGATCAATCGTGGCTCAGGAAGGAGTGAGCACATGTCAACAAGTTGATTGCGGCTAACCGCAGCTCTCGGAGGCCAATACAAGCTGACAATACAGAGGTCTTTGCCTCTGATGTTTGCATGACAAGCAACAGCTTCGATCCCTCCAATAGGTGGAAGGTCAATTCGAAAAAATGAGTGGCACTTATTGATACCCAATAGCACCCCTCCGTATCTGTCATCACGGTCCAAGCGTATGATATTAAAATTGTGGAAAGAGAGATCATCTCGCGAAGAAAGCCAAGTTTCGGACAGAGCAAAAACATCACAATTGAACTTATGAATTAAAAATTTGAATGTATCCAATTTAGGGATAAGACTACGACAATTCCACTGTAAAACAGTGATATCTCCGACCTCTCTATTTAAATTAGACATCAAGAGAGATAATCATTGCAAGGAGGGGCCATGTTTGCATCAATTGTTGCAAAATTGTCTTTAATACTGGAAGCATTGAAATGACAATGGTTCTGATGGAGTCGGAAACATTAAAACACTTGAAGATTTGGTCCAAAAGGTCAGACAACTTTATAAATCCCGATTGGGAAGTTGAACTGGACGGAAAAACAGGGACAGTTGGGGTTTTTGATGTCCCCTCGAGTGCTGGGCCATTCGAAGGTGAATTATTCCCACGGAAACCAGGAGGAACCTGATTTTGCTTGTCCGCTGCACTCGATTTTTTAGGCATGCTAACAGGGGGTATCACCGGAGGGGCTTGTCCTTGAACTTTGGGAGTGGTCACATTTTTGCGCCGGGGATTCCCTTGGAAAATGAACGGTGTGCCCCCGTTAGCTGTGTCCGCTTCTATTTCGTCAACGGGCAACGTGGCGAAGACATTTTGTGTGTTGATTGGTTGTTGTTGTTGGGCCAGTGGAGAAGCGCCCTTTAAAATATCCGCAAAAGTGCGTTTCGAGCGTTCCTTCAAAGAGCGCTTCTGTTTCTCCCAGCGACTCTTGTAAGTTTCACAAACTGAGAGCTCGTGTGGGGATCCCCCGCAATATGGACATTTATGCTCAGTCGCACTGCAGGATTTCCCCTCATGTTGCTCTCCGCAAGTGGCACAGCGCTCCTTGTTGGCACAATAATCTGAAGTGTGACCAACTGACTTGCATTTTTGGCAAGTCATGGGCTTTGGCACGAAGAGTCGCACAGGCAATCTCAATTTGCCCACCATGACGTAGTCAGGTAGAGCGGAACCAGCAAAAGTTACTCGAAACGAGTCTGACGGCGTGAATTTAGTTTTTCCCTCTTCTTGGGATACTTTTCCTAGTTGGCGGCTGTCCAAAATTTTAACACCCACCAACGGGAGTCTTTTAAATTTACCAACTCCTTCTTTTATCATTTCGCACGTCAGACCAGTTTCAGTTACCACCCCCGAGATTTCTACGTCATGGGAGGGCACGTAGACGCGATACTCTAGGGAGAATCTCTCGTCGATCACAATTGCATTCGCGTGTTTCCGATCACTCACGACAACACGCAGTTTGTTCGGTCTAACCTTAGAGATTTCGACCACGGAGGAATATAATCTTGCCAGATCTTTCGAAACCTGAATGACATTAATTGCCTTTCCTTTTGGTTTAGGCCGGAAAAAAACAACCCATGGACCAGCTCCAAGTGCATCGTCTGGATAGACCTTGACACGAGGAGAGGAAACAACTGAGGGGGAGGACGAGGTCGATTGTTGAACGGGAGCGGTATCAGTAGGACTGGGAGGCAAGTTCGGAAGTAGAGCGGAAGCGGGAGCGGGAGATTGAGGGGGCGAAGAGGAAAAGTTTGCCAATTTTCTTGAGGGGGGCTTGTTAAGGTAGATTACCTCTTTCTCTGAAGAGACATCTTCTGAGGGGGGAACGCGTTTAAGCGACTTCCCAGCCCCCGTTGTAGCTAGTGAGGAGGAAACAGTAGTTTCAATCTCCATGTCAACTTGACCTTCTGCCATTACGGCAGATATAAAATAATATAATTCTTATTTTTTTTGTATTTCTAAACCTAATATATATTATACCTAAATCGCACACCAATGCGAATGAAATGAAGCGGTGTCTCAATCGAACCGCGTGGCAATCGCTCGGCACAGATGCAACGGTATATCGCACCACAATACGATGATGGAATCGATGACGATGCTAAAGCACACACAGCGATGATACGGCACACGCACCGCGTCCGCCGTGGAGGACTTCTTCCTCACGCTGGTAGTGATTGCTGCTCTCCTCACTCGCGCAATAAAGAGAACCCCGTTAGGGCGAAATAACTTCACCAGCCACGAACTGATAACGGTATAATCTCCACTTTATAATAGACGCGAACAAATTTGCGACCGATGTCTTCGGACTGCGCGAGCTGAATGGTTTTTACCTTATTAACAATAGAATTAAGGAAAATTGTTCATAGATATATAGATATAATTAATATGTTTTGTTAAGAATTCGGCTCCTTTAAACTTATGAGCCTGTAAAAATAAACGAATTAATGAAAAAAAAAATTCAATGTACCCAAGGACATAAACGTATTTTAAATTATGTATGAATGATATTAATTAGTTGTTTTGTTATGATTTATTATGTCAGCCATTCCATGCTAAACCGATATAGTGGTTCTCAGAATTTCGTGAAAAGTGGTAGATTATTTATTTATTTATTTATTTATTTATTTTTTTGATAGGTTGGCCAGAGTCAATAGGAGCAGGCGAAACAGAGACACATTTAAATGAAAGCATATGAAAGCTTTCCGTATAGTTTGCCAAATACACGGCCCAGACAGAGAAAGATATATTCTCGTTCATGTTCTTCTTTGTCCTCTTATAAAACACTTTTCAACTTCATTTTATGATGAGGTGTAATATTATCACGCTTTTATATGTCAGCGCTGGCAGCTATATGGATAGCGTGGTTGTGTGAAATATCTTTGCATTCCAACCGGCCTTGGTTTCGATCCCCCTTGACGCATCGTATGGACTTTTTTTTGCACAATCCCAAATGAAATGAGAAAAGAAAACAGAAATAGATATCTGCTAGCATACATACAAACCTTTTTTTTTTTTATCTGAATTACAGTGACTTTCAACTCATTTGGCTGGTTCGTCACTTTTACTTCCATTTTTGGAAGAATTTCGGGAGTGAGAATTGAACTCAAGACCTTTAGCGTGAGAGGCATGGATGTTACCACTACGCCAGATCGCCTCCACTGTATACAAACCTTTTTTTAAGCTTTAAAAACAGCTCATTATTTACGCATTTGAGATGAAATGTTTTCAGCCAACGCTAGTTTGGGTGTAGTTCTGTAAAAACAGTTTAAAATGGTAGGTTCATGATTCATTCATGTCCTCGCGACAATAATACACAAGCTGACCAAAAATCGACTAAGCAAACATCGCGAACGTTTTTATCTTCTAGACACACAACTGACACACTGCGGCCACGGGCGATCATTAACTCAACAAAAAGCAATTAGAGAAACAGAGTGCGAAGTCAGAATTTTAATCTTCTTATACTCGCGCATACGGTCTGACAGACCGAGTATCAATGAGGTGGATGAATTAAGCTAAAGAAAAATATTATGTGGTGTTTATTCATTCAATTATATCTTTTTCTTTGAGTAAATACCAATCACACCTAAAAATACACAATAGCAATATCACAGAGACACCCGCAATTTGTGAGTAAACGATTTTGCGCGCGAGTGCAGGAGGGTTAAGATGAATTTGAATGCTGTAACTTCGTAAAAAATCAACGCTTGAAGACGCAGGGATATACATCATTTTAAAGTTTAAAGTTATGGAATATTCTACGAACACATTTTGTTTTAGTGAGTTAGTATTTAGTGGGCAAAAATATTAGGAAGAAATATAAAATCTATATGTTTTTCAAAGTTTTTGTAGATTAATACAGTATTCTACTAACCATATCAATAGCAAAAGTATTTAAATTTTTGGAACGATTTTTAGAAATTACCTAAAACAGTGCAGTGTTTTAAAAGATTGTCTGTAATTTTTTGCAGAAGGGTATAACGTTAGCAGAAAATGTTTTACCCTAGTGTATTTCCGAAATCCGTTTCATATTCATACGTTTAGCCACTTTGCAGCCTATCGATCAACATTATGAGTAAATTAAAGCTGTATTTCATTGCCAACTGTACCAGTAGTACAAAGTGCTAAGCATACGCTTGGAATGAATTATTCGTGACATTCGCTTTCATGCGAGTATGAAAATATTTTCGATTTGCCGTGCGAGCAATATTTATTGAATTATTAAATCATCAAAGATCAAGGGATAAAATAGCTTTGCATTGAAAATTCCCACGGGAACGTTGAAGGAATCAAACGAAAGCTGATTGATGTGGTTAATTAGATTTGCTATTGGCATAGTTAATAAAATATTGTGTTAATTTACAAAATCTTCAAACAAAAGGAGAAAAAAGTCCGATTTTATTGTTTTTTTCTAATGTTTTGGTCCACTACATCCACAAACAACAAGATAAAAATGTTTTCTTGGAATATTCCAAACATGAAGGTTTAGAATAATGTAAATCCCTCCTTTGGGTGTTGATTTTTTACGTAGTTACACCACTTCAAAAATCACATGAACAAATTTGGACATGTAATACAGAATGGAATTTTATGAACTCGTTGGGAATATTTCGAATCGATCGAAATACAGAATAGGGGTGGAGGTGTGCTTTTCGACAACGTTCTCAAGCATTACAATTTTGGCGGAAATTGTTCAGGTGCAGGTACCATACTGACTTGCCAAACTTTATATATCTTTTTTGTAATCAGAGACTGCGCGCTATAAACGTACGAAAACACGTTTTTGTCACTATAGTAGTTTGCGAGTAGCAGTGGTTTGAATGGAACGTGGTTTGTAGCGCGCGTCGGAAATCATGTGAGACGAAAAACACGAACAACAACGCACCTGCCCATAACGCACTGTCGGTGAAGCAATTTTAAGCCAATAATTTTAAGCTCGAACATGCCCCGTACTCGCCAGATCTAGCCCCATGCGACTTGTTTCTATTCCCCAAGTTCAAATCCGTGTTGTAAGGTACCCGATTTCAGTCCGTAGAAGAGGCGAAGGAAAAAGCGACGCGGCTTTTAAACGCCATCACAAAAGAAGAGTTTCAGCACTGCTTCGAACAATGGAAAAAAACGTATGGAAAGGTGTGTGAGGAGCCGATATCCCTATACACCATTTGAAGATCTCCAAAACGATCCAAAACGAACATGGACATTTGAACAAGCTAAAAACCTGACCATAATTTCAACAAAACAGATGGGGTTCCGATTCTCCCAAATAAACCCCCGGATCGGTCAACCCAACCTAATGCAGAACACTAAAGTTTTGCAAATAATCCTCCATCACGGTAAAGCAGCGTCGAGCGTGTTATCCAGGAGGTTTACAAAAGACGCTGTGGATCTAGCTCTTATCCAAGAGCCTTGGGTTCACAAAGGATGAATACTAGGTATTCAAACAGGTTCATGTAAGTTGTTCTACGATGACAAGCATGACTCCCCAAGAGCTGCTGTCTTAGTAAATGCAAACATTAAATGCTTTCCTATTACAGAGTTCATTCAAAGGGACATCGTCGCAATCATAGTGGAAGTACCAACCGCCAAAGGAAGATCCGACATCGTAATTGCGTCAGCTTACTTTCCTGGCGACGATCCTGGGGTTCCCCCACGAGAGGTAGCGGCGTTTGTTAACTACTGTAGGGATATCAACAAGAACTTCATCATCGGGTGTGATGCCAACGCTCATCACACAATGTGGGCAAGTACCGACATTAACTACCGAGGTGAGTGTCTTCTAGAATTTATCTCGTCAAACAACATAGATATTGCTAACAAAAGAAATGAACCAACATTTATAAACGAAATCAGACAAGAAGTCTTAGACCTAACGCTGTGTAGTCCGGTTATTTTTGACAAGATTTATAACTGGCACGTTTCCGAAGGACGTCTTTGTCTGATCATAGATACATTATTTTTGAATGGGATGGTGGCATGGCAGTTCAGAGAGAATATCGAGATCCCAAAAAAAAACTAACTGAGATCGGTATTCCCTTGAACTCGAGTCAAAAACTCTAAACTCAAAAATAAAAAAAATATATATTCATTTCACTATTATGAAGGACAAACCAAACTTTAACGAAACTTTTTTTTTCTATTTTCTCGCTTGGTAGGATGACATGTAATTATAATCCTGGAAAAATAAAATCCCGATAACTGCTTTGAATTCGGCTCGCTTTTGATTACATTTTTAGAACTAATTGTATTCTTATTTATTGCCAGCACTGTACATCCGAGAGCCCAGCTGATTGTAGAAAAAGCATGGTCATGGGTTTAGCATTTTTGTGTACTCCTTTTTTTTCAAAAATTAGTCTAAACTATCTTCTGGGAAAGATTTTTTGTACATTTATATAAAACGGAATAAGTCATTCAAAAATTGAGAAAAAACGGCCAACCAATCGATAGAATTCAAGAACGGCATCTCCTACAAAAATTTATCCCAGTGAGATTTGTGATTGCGATTTATGGTAATTTGTTTAAAATTTCATGGAAAAAAATAATCTAAAAAAAATTACAATTGAAGTCAAATAATTCTGAGCTTATATTATATTTATATTTATCAAAAAAAAAATGCAAAAAATGTTTGTTTTTTTTTTTGTTAGAATGAGATGTTAACTGAATGATAGTCTGCTGTTTAAATCACGAATAGCGTAGCAAATTTATTAAAGTAATTAAATTAATTTGAATTTTAAATTAATTTTAAATTAAGTCATTCCGCATCATTTTCGTTCGACATTCCTTTGTTTATTTTAATATTCTCTCTAATCTATAAATCCCATCGTTCTTATTAGGAATCGCCATCGCAGTGATCGAATCATCGCTATAGTCAGCAAAAGGTCAGTAAATTTTTCATTTGGAAATAGCTCTAGAGAATCACATATCGATTATTCTAACCCAACCAAAAGGACTCTGAACCCCATTGCGAACTTTGTTCAGACAAAAAAAATTTGAACGAACGCCAACCCGGCGGATGTTCAACGATGTCCTCAGCAAAACCGTTGATGGTCATCGAAAATAATGATATCAGAGCCGCACTATACGTCACTACCATTTACTATGTTTGGTTGCATTATAAAGACATAATTGATTTATGGCAGTTCAAACGTCCCATTGTGCAAAATGGTAGCGCGACCGCAATTTGCAGTCGTGTCCACCTATACTGTCTCAGTCTAGGTTTTGCGAACGCTGTGTTTTTCCAATCTCGCACCGCAGAAAAACAACCGATACTTGCCGCGTAAGTCAAGTATGTATTACAATAGCCCACTTGAAAACTTATGAATGAACGCAAATTCTTCTTCGTCTGCTTATTGGTCGGTCATCTGTTTCTTCGACAGTATAGCTTTACTTTTTGCCCTCATATCCACGCGGCTGGCCCGGCATTCGGCTGCTACCGCTGTGCGTCTCATTTCATTCAGTTCATGAATAATGAATGAACGAGGTGGCGGAACCGGTTTACGCCATTAACTCTGGACTACTACGCACAAACACACCGGGGCCTAGAAAGCGAGAAAAGAGCCGTGTGGCAGTCTTTTTTTTTTGCACGTTTTGTAACCCCTACCCGCATCTTGAATTACAACAACTCACGTTGTCTCACACCGCCGATACTGAGTTGGAACAGAATTAGCCTGTTTTCGAACGATTCGAACGACATATCAATAGGCACAGAATTCAATACACCCAGTTGCGTAATCTTGTCACACTGATAATACTTTGTTTTCAGAGGGAACCCTAGATGTCTACCCAAGGGTGCACTAACCTCTTTCGAATTTCCCCCTCATTGAGACACTCCTGTATGTGCAACAATGCCATTGCGTTCGCATGACCATCTCTACAACCAGATGATGAATGACATCAGCGGGGGAACAGAGTACTCCCAAGAAATTATTGGGCCGTCACGTTTGGTGTTCTGGAATTTCATTCACAAATGGCCAGCGGAGCATTAAATCGTGTAACGTGCACAGTGCCATCAATGGTTTTGCTGTGTCTTTCAATATTTTATGCTGGCACTGCAGAAAAAAAACTTTTGTCGTAAGAATTAACATCCGCGCACCGCTACCTCCTGATGTGGTCGACCCCAAGCGACCCCCTCTTTCCTAGATGCGCCCCCGTCGTTGGCTTTCGTTACATTGTGAGTGGTTTGCAAGTAAACGGAGAATCGCAACCGTTGAGTTGATATACCATGTTTTTATATAATTTTCATTCGTTCCAACATTTACGCACGACGTTTAGGGTGCGCGATGTGCCTCAGAAAGAAGTTGGCGAGTAACAACTTCTACCGTAATTGAGACACGTTGAGATTCAGCACTAGCTAGATTCATACAAGTCTTGGTAAACTGAAGTCTGTGTTGATATGTCTGTACATGTAGTGCTTTTTTTAGTGTCTGTTTTCATTACAAACACTCTGAAACTTCGATTGATTCAATATAATTATTAAGTACTTACTGACCCGGCGAACTTTGTCCCATCAATAACTGATGTTTTCATTCAAATAATTTCGAACACTGAAGTCCCCACAGAAATGATTTGTCTGTACGTGATCTATATTCGTGGTGCTGATTCCATTTATAGACGCAGAGCATTCCTTAGGACTAGATTAAACAGACTTTACACAGTCCATCTCACTCCCACTGGCAACTGTCCGTTTTACCCCACCAGTACAATTATTTCAATACAGGTCGGACTTGATTATATATAGTCGACCATTTTTGTTTCAACAATTATTTCAAAATCCTATACATAATCGAATCTCAAGAAAACAATTTTTTATTTAATGTATGAATGTCAAACTTTAATAGAAAAATAGCTTTTTTGTGATTCGATTATGTATTGGATTCGAAAATTAACGTTGAAAGTGAAATTGTGATTATATATAATTGAGTCCGACAAGTAATTCAAATCTTCCACTCAAAAATAAATTTACTTCTCCGTACATACCTAATATCTCTTCTCTGTTAATTCACAAACCGAAATATAACCAACAGCGAATTGAATTTTGACATTGAACCACTCAAAATGCTTAATATCGAAACATCTAAAATTACATCCTCACGCGGAATCATGTATGATTTTCGGTTTTTGTTTCCCTTTTCCACTTTAGATCAAATTTCATTGCCATACGGTGGCTTAAATATTATAGAATAACATGTAGAAGGTGTTCTCTTCGACAAAAATCTTAAATTGAAAATGTAACTATACAAATCAACCACCTGTCCATATTACCCGCGGTTCCCCTATATATATATATTAGGGTGACAGTGAAAATGGTCAAAATTTAAAAAACCGACCAGGTATATTCTGTTTATTGGCATGATTTAGGAGTACCTCAAAGTGCTCAAAGTTGTGTGCCAAATGTTTTGAAATTGCATGAAACGTCGAGATTTATTGTAATAACGAAAATCTTTTTTGTCGAAAATTTACTTATGATACTCGGTCTTTTTTTTTCGCCTGAAAAGTCAATTCTTGACACTTTATTTTAGATAACAGTAAATCTCAACGTATCATGTAAATCAAAAACATTTGGCATCATTTTTTTTTAAATCCCGATTTCACGTACTCCCTCCTTGAGGGATTATTCGGTTTTCAAAAAAACTCAAATTTTGACGACTGCGACACTTGGAAACGAAGTCCGAAGTCTAATATTTCTAATATTTTGCTAGGGTATTTTGTCGTGCCAATCAACACATCGCAGGAAGTCCCAATAGGAAATTTGAAATGGCCATTTTCATTGGCACTTCGGGTCTTCGTAGCCCTAATTGGTTGCGTGTCCGCTACTAAGCGAACGATCATGAGCTAATAACTCAGGGCCCCTCAACTGACCATCTTTGTGTGTTATTCTAGCTACTACGTCCACGCAACAATCATCATGTGTCGGTAATCCCAGTCCCTTACCGCTCACATTACGATCTGCTGCATCGGTAATTGGTGCTAATTCTAACACAGCAATGGAAGCCTCATATCAGCAGTTCCGTTGTGAACAGTCCAACTGTGAACATTCGAACAATAGGAATATTCTAACGCCGAAAAAGGCGGCATGTGTTGTGTATCGATAGAAATGGAATACTCGGCATGTGTTGTGTATCGATAGAATTGGGATATTCTTAGGCCTAAACAGCTACTGTGTTATACATAAAAAAAACAAATGTTTATCGATGGATAGGAATCTTAAGCCTAAATAATATACAACAATAGTTATCTTAAACATAAAAATGTGTACGAATAAATTCGGCTCTGTGACAGCTGAATTGCTAAATGAGCCTAATAAACGGATGGGATAAAAAAAAATTGGCTCTGAGAGCGCACATGCAACAGACAACAATTAAGAGAAATCATTTTTATCAGTCATCTATATCATTTATGTGAGTTCAGGCAGCATTTTTTATGGCCATATATTCGTGGATTTGCTTTCCTTAACCTTTCCATTAGAGAAAAAAAAATTGAGAAATCACCATGTAGGAGAACCGCGGGTAATACGGACAGTAGGAGTAATATGGACAGGTGGTTGATTTGTATAGTTACATTTTGAAATTTAGATTTCTGTTAATGAGAACACCTTCTACATGATCTATGACAGCGCGGTTCGCGCTCAAACGAAACCCATCCCAGGTTCCACTATTCGTCGAAGGCCTCCCAATCCATGGTGGGATGGCCAGTGTTCCAAGCTTTATGGAGATAAATCGAATGCATTTAAAGCTTTTCGGAAACGTGGAACCATTGAGAATTTTCAAACGTATTTGGACCTTGAAAATCAATTTAAAAACATGATCAAAGAGAAAAAACGTGCTTATTGGCGAAATTTCGTGGGAGGTTTATCACGAGAAACGTCAATGAAAAAATTATGGAAGTGGCTCGAAACATGAGAAATCGCTCTTCATCCAATGAAAGCGAGGAATATTCACATCGATGGATTTTTAATTTTGCACGAAAGGTTTGTCCCGATTCCGCTCCAGTGCAAATAATTATTCGAGATATACCACAAGAGAGGTGCGATCTTGATTCCGAGTTTTCGATGGTAGAATTCTCTCTTGCTCTCCTTTCATGTAACAATTCTGCTCCGGGATCGGATAGAATTAAGTTCAACTTGCCGAAAAATCTCCCTGATGTGGCGAAACATCGCTTGTTGAACTTATTCAATCGGTTTCTGGAGCATAATATTGTTCCAGATGATTGGAGACAAGTACGAGTTATAGCTATTCAAAAACCCGGAAAACCCGCGTCCGACTTCAATTCGTACCGCCCAATAGCAATGCTGTCTTGTATACGGAAATTGTTGGAGAAAATTATCTTGTTTCGCCTTGATCGATGGGTTGAAACGAATGGCCTACTCTCAGATACACAATATGGGTTCCGCAGGGGCAAGGGGACGAATGATTGTCTTGCGTTGCTTTCTTCAGAAATTCAAATGGCTTACGCCGAAAAAAAAACAAATGGCTTCAGTATTCTTGGACATAAAGGGGGCCTTTGATTCTGTTTCAATAGAGGTTTTGTCAGACAAATTACAATCTCGGGGTCTGCCGCCTCTATTGAATAATATTTTATATAACTTGCTTTGTGAGAAACATTTGAACTTTTCTCACGGAGATTCGGCAGTAAGTCGGGTCTCTTACATGGGCCTCCCCCAGGGCTCATGTTTAAGCCCTCTTTTGTACAACTTCTACGTAAACGACATTGACAATTGCCTTACACAAAATTGCAGCCTAAGACAACTTGCAGATGATGGAGTGGTGTCTGTCGTAGGATCAAACAAATCCGACCTGCAAGAATCCTTACAAGATACTTTGAACAATTTTTCAACCTGGGCCATTGGGCTAGGGATCGAATTCTCCACGGAGAAAACAGAGATGGTGGTTTTTTCTAGGAAGCATAAACCAGCAAAACCAAAGCTTCAACTTTTGGGTAAACCGATCACTCATGCTATGTCATTCAAGTGTCTTGGGGTCTGGTTCGACTCTAAGTGTACTTGGGGGGCCCATATTAGGTATCTGAGTAAAAAATGTCAACAAAGAATAAACTTTCTCCGTACAATTACCGGCACCTGGTGGGGAGCCCATCCCGAAGATCTTATAATGTTGTATCGAACAACTATTCTCTCAGTGATGGAGTATGACAGTTTCTGTTTTCAATCAGCTGCCAAAACACACCTCATTAAACTCGAGCGAATTCAGTATCTTTGTATCCGTATCGCGTTGGGATGTATGCCCTCAACGCATACCATGAGTCTCGAGGTTTTGGCAGGCCTACTCCTACTAAAAGATCGCTTCAATTTATTATCTCTTCGGTTCCTCATCCGGTGTAAGGTTATGAACCCATTGGTGATCGGAAATTTTGAGCAGCTGATCGAGCTAAATTTTCATTCTGGATTCATGAGCTCATATCATGAATTCGTCTCCATGCAGGTTAATCCTTCTTCGTATATTCCCAACCGTGTTTGTTTTCCTGACTACATCAATTCCTCTGTGCATTTTGATCTGTCCATGAAGCAGGATATCCATGGAACATCAGACTATCTTCGATCGAGGATCGTTCCAACGATCTTCGATGCAAAGTATGGGGTTATCAATTGTGATAATATGTACTTTACTGATGGGTCCTCTATGAATGAGTCCACAGGATTTGGAGTGTTCAACGAATTTTTTAGCACCTCACACAGTCTTCAGAATCCTTGCTCAGTGTATATTGCTGAATTGGCAGCGATACACTGGGCGCTGGACAGCGTCGCCTCACGACCTGTTGAACACTATTACATTGTAACGGATAGTCTTAGCTCTGTCGAAGCTATCCGTTCAGTGAGGCCGGAAAAGCACTCGCCGTACTTCCATGAGAGAATACGAGAAATTTTGAGTGCTTTATCCAGACGCTGTTATGTCATTACCTTTGTCTGGGTCCCTTCACATTGCTCAATTCTGGGTAATGAGAGGGCTGACTCATTAGCAAAGGTAGGTGCAATTGAAGGCGATATTTATCAGCGTCAAATCGCCTTCAATGAATTTTATTCTTTAGTCCGCAAAAATACCATAGTTAACTGGCAACGCAAATGGAACGAAGATGAATTGGGCCGGTGGCTCCACTCGATTATCCCCAAGGTTAGCCTCAAACCATGGTTCAAAAGTCTGGACTTGAGTCGGGACTTTATTCGCACCTTCTCCCGACTCATGTCCAATCACTGTTCGTTAGATGCGCTACTCTTTCGTATTAATCTTGCCAACAGCAATCTTTGTGTTTGTGGCCACGACATCGAGCACGTTGTTTGGTCGTGCGAGCTGTATCTTGTCGCCAGATCGAATTTAGTAGTCACCCTTCGGGCCCGAGGAAGGCAGCCCAATGTGCCGGTGAGAGACGTGTTGGCTCGGTTAGACCTTGATTACATGTCCCAAATATATGTATTCCTTAAAGCTATCGATCTTCGTGTGTGATTGTCCTTATACCCTTAGTTTTTCCTTTTCCTTTTCCTTTGTGAGAGATCGGATCCCTTCTTAAGAATAAGATGAAATGTAAATACATGTTAGATATAAGATAGGTTTAAGAATTGAGTGTGATGAGTGTGATTGAGAGTGTGAGTGTGATCATTGTCAACATATCCTCATATCCCCTCCTTTTCCTGAAGAAAATATGTCACCCTTCTAAACTCGAGTTGACCGCGAGTAATCGGTTTCCTATATTATTAACATTAGAATTAAGGAAAAATGTATATATACTAGTAACAATACAGTAAGGAGTTCGGCTCCTTTAAACCTATGTAACTGAGCCTGTAAAAATAAAAGATTTAAATAAAAAAAAAACACCTTCTACATGTTATTCTATAATTCTTCTATACACCCTATGGCAATGAATACTGATCAAAAGTTGAAAAGGGAAACAAAAACCGAAAATCATACATGATTCCGAGTGTGGATGTAATTTTGGCTGCTTCGATATTAAGCATTTTTAGTGGTTTAATATCAAAATTCAATTCACTGATGGTTATATTTCAGTTTGTGAGTTAACAGAGAAGGGATGTTAGGTATGTACGGAAAAGTAAATTAATTTGTAAGTGGAAAATCTAAATAATTGAAATAATTGTACTGGTGGAGTAAAACGGACAGTTGCCAGTAGGAGTTAGATGGACTGTGAAAAGTCTGTTTAATATGTTCCTAAGGAATGCCCTGCGTCTATAAATGGAAATAAAATTGCCAAATGTGGACTGTCTAGAAGCTGACTGGAACCAAAAGCAAAATAGTTGAGAATCTGTTCGTTTATACTGGTGAAAAGCACATTATCACTTCTAGGTGGATTAATTCGATTTTTTCATCATTAAACGGACATTCGTGATGAGTTCAGATCTGGTGGAATAAAATTATTCCTCTCACGATCGATAAACCTCTACGCTTCATTGTTACCAACCTGTCCATATTACCCCCACTATATATCCATACTACCTGCATCGAAAAACAATATTGTACTTTTCGGTCTGTTTTAATTTCAGTAAAAAACATTGAAAAGCACTTTTTTGTAAAATATTTGGCCAATTAGGTAGAGAAACAGTACATTGAATTGCAAGAAACTGCATCAAAGTTTTGGGAAACATGAGTTTCCAAAGATATAATTAAGTTATTCTTAACATGTCCGTTTTACCCCCACCTCCTCTACTTCGACAATTGCTTTTGCATTTTTCATTGAAAAAATATTAAATAAAAATTTAGAAACTACACGGCTTCACATTAGTTGCATGCCTTTGTTGCTCGGTGTAACAATCTTTTTTTTTTCATTTTTCTAGATATCCATTTCTTTCTTTTTTGTTGCATTCCTATCAGAAGTGCAATAATTGCAATATTAGAACAATTTGTAATCATTTGAATATGCATATGATAGATTCAATGCAATCATTCTTGAAGGTCACTCATGCGGTAAACTGTATATGTGAAATAAAACTTCCAATTATAAGCTATATCAGAAACATCACAGTATTCATAATAGATACGGTATCCGTCATATTCCCAAGAAATATGCTTGATAGGGTGCCAATCAATGTATGGGAAAAAATCGACCCTAAAATTTCAAAAAGTTACCCTATACCAACTATTCACCACATCGAAAAAACACCCTATGCCAAATATCAGCTCAATCGGACTTAAGGGAGAGTGGCGCAAAGCGGTTAAAGTTTGAGTTTTTTGAAAATCGAAAAATCACAACACTCGACACTCTGGGACATAGTTTTTTTCGGAATACGAAACGAAAAGTATGGTTTTGGGTGCCAATAAAAATAGTTATCTCAATTTTTCACTCGGAACTTGCTACGAAATGTTGATTTGCACGATAATACACCCTGTACAAAATATTAACTCATTCGGACTTCATTTAATGGAGTCACAAATATTAAAATTTGTTTTTTTTGAAAAACGAAAAATTATCGGAGATCGGGCTTTTCAAAAATCTTTTTTGATGCCAAATGTCTTAAAATTACATGACACGTCGAGATTTATAGTTATCTCAAAAAAAAATTGTTAGTCAATAGTCGACTTTTCAGACGGAAAAACGACTAAGTGCCAAAAAATTTTTTTTTCAGGATAACAATAATTCTCGACGAGTAATGCAATTTTTGGCCATTTGGCATCAACTATTATTTTTGAAAACCCCGTTTTTCGGTGAAAACAAGCTTTCGGAACATTCTAATTGGATAAGGTTATAGTGTCATATGAGAGTTAAAAGGTTGCTAATTGTTTTTATTTTTCTGAAATGGGCGAATGTATTTGCTAATGTATGAAAATTGACTCAAACTCATAATCGTACGATGGTAGAAATCTCTATTCGATTTCGAAGGCGTTGGCCAATTTCGGAATTCCATCATTAGTATGGTATCCCTTGTTCATTGCAACTGTCTCTAGCTTTTTTTTTTTTAATCTGTATTTTAGTGACTTTCAACACATTTGGCTGGTTCGTCAATTTGCTTCCATTTTTGGAAGAATGTCGGGAGTGAGAATTGAACTCGTGACCTTTAGCGTGAGAGGTATGGATGTTACCACTACGCCAGATCGCCTCCGCACTGTCACTAGCTGTCTTTGGCCTTGCCTACGAGTTTTTTGGTGTATTCGGAAGGAATATTTATCAATTTTTCATCAAATGGTTTTTAAAATCGTTATTTTTTTTTTAATTGAATGGTTTCTAAATTTCCTACACAGATAACTTCCTTAGTTTTTTACTGGGATTGATGTCGGAATATTGTGGAGGAATATCAACAACTTTTGAGTAATTGTAATATAACCATGTGCGAACTTTATATGTCTAGAGCTCTAGGTCATTGTCTTGGCAAAACATGAATCCTCGATTCCATCTCATTTTGTTGACACTTTGCTTCATATTTTCCTTCAGGATGTTCAAGTAAACATTTTGATCCAGTACACCATAGATGAGAACCAAATTGCTCATACATGCACCCTCATACCATCCCTCCACCTCCACCATCTTTCAACATTACTTTCAGATTTGTTAACGTTTATATCATCGTTGGTTTCCTCCATACGAAACGATAACAATCGGAGCTAAAAATATCAAATTAGGACCCATCTACGGAAATAAAATCTTACCAGTAGTACATTGATGTGTTTCATGCTGTTTGGAATAATCAAATTGGAGTTAACGCTTTTCTTTGCTGCGACTTTGCGGTTTGCCCCTCTGTGCTCGGGCATTCAAGTGGCCCTTCCTAGGCACATTACAAACTTTTTGTTTGCTCAATTTGGTTTTTATCGATGGTGTAATGGATCAGAATGTTTACTTGAACATCCTGAAGGAAAATATGAAGCAAAGTGTCAACAAAATGTGAGGGAATTGAGGATTCAAGTTTTGCCAAGACAATGACCTAGAGCTCTAGACATATAAAGTTCGCACATGGTTATATTACAATTACTCAAAAGTTGTTGATATTCCTCCACAATATTCCGACATCAATCCCAGTAAAAAACTAATGAAGTTATCTGTGTAGAAAATTTAGAAACCATTCGATTTCTAAAAATAACGATTTTAAAAACCATTTGATGAAAAATTGATAAATATTCCTTTCGAATACACCAAAAAAACTCGTAGACAAGACCAAAGACGGCTAGAGATAGTTGCAATGAACAAGGGATACCATACCAATGGTGGAATTCGGAAATTGGCCAACGCCTTCGAAATCGAGTAGAGATTTCTACCATCGTACGATTATGAGTTTGAGTCAATTTTCATACATTAGCACATACATTCGCCATTTTTAGAGAAATAAGAACCATTATTCTGAAAACACATAGCAAACATTTTAACTCTCATATGATTCTATGACTATATCTAAAAAAAATGTTCCGAAACCTTGTTTTCGATTTTCAAAAGAAGGGAAAAGAGATCTGCATGGTGGAGTACGATTACGGATTTGAGTCACTGTATCTGCATTTGAAAGGCATAAAATCTGCAGTTAGTAGTAAAGTAACCGTATATTTTGCCAAAAATGGGTGAAAGGTAGCTTATGCAGCTAAACACATATTGATTTTAATACCTATCGTTTACCTGGTTAGTGCTACTAAACATGCAACTAATACATTATTGTGTCAATTATGAAATACTCTTGTTCTCCCAGGAAAGCGTAAAACTCATTCCATGTATTAGGCAGAATAAGATCCCCGTTCGGCCGAATTATTACCCACAACCACAAACAATTCGCAAAGGCCGCACCCATCGATTCGAGGCGAAGCTCGCGTCTGCGAACGTCGTTCATTCATTGCTTCGTTCGGTTCGTTCTTATTTTACATTCTACTTGCGATGTGGGACCGTTTGTGTGGGTGGCATCATTTCCGGTGCCAACACTCAGGGTCACTTTGTGAATAACTTTCCCACTGTTTCGGTTCTACTACCACACCATCGCACCTCGTATCATACTCTACACTCGGCGGACTGCGGCTGTGACTATGAATGGAAGAATGGAGGCGGCCTGTCTGTTATGCGTGTATGACACACAACAGCAGCAAATAACAAGTTACCGGCGGAACGGTCTAGTATACGGACCAAAGACGTGCACCTGCTTTTTCTAGGAGGGTAAAATTTATGTGCTGATAGCTGACAGGCATCGGATATAGTTGAAAGCGTAACGTTAGGATGTAAATTAATGCTGGCTGGTGTTGCCGGGTTCAATTTGGTACGATGACGTAATTGAGTATTCCACGTATACTCTCCCACTCGCGCTCTACACTTGCCACATAGCTGAAATACTTCAGGTTTGTATATCGCTCAGGAGTTCACTACATAGTAGCGTTCAACAATCGGATCGGTCCTTTCACACGATCCAGACTACCTTCCAGCTACGGTATAAATATTTCTGCAGGTAATACTTTCCCATGGAACTCCGGTGCTCTAGAACATTCCTAAAACTTACGCTCACAAGGATAAGTATGGAATTTGCGTTCATTTGACCATTTCCGCCGCGCAACAGAACATGATCGATTATACATGCTTATTTTATCGTGACCTCGAGCTAACTCACGCGTTGCAAGAGATATGAGCCTCCTGCGTGCTTGCCGCGATTACAGACAGCCCAGGGAATATGTTGGAAGAAGCAAAAAAACATATTTTACACGCATCGTAAAGCCTTGCGTTTATCTCATTCTCGATCGCTCTTCCCGTCCATCCATAATGTTTCCCCAAGCAGTCAGCCGTCGGATGGTCCGTCCGTCCCTTCACAGATCGTCAACGGAGTGCGAAACCGACCCGTCGAAAGCCACGTCATATGTAATGCATATATACGTGTATGCAAAACTTTAATGTATGCCATACGGCGAAGGTTTCTGCCGGCAACTCACGGATGGGGAATTGGCGGCGGCGGATAAGAATCGTTTCCCCCCATAAGCCTTGCGTGTGTTGATGCACGCCAATGCGCTGGGCCAGGAATTCGAATAATTTTCCGTTGTATCGATTCCGTGAAATTCGTGCGTTTCGTATTAGCATAAATTACTTTTGACTCGAGAGAAAGAATGATATGGCTTGGGGGGGAAGCTTAACCAATCGGTTCCCGGAATGAAGGAATGTGCATTTAGTTGTCCGAGAAGATGGAAGTGCTTTACTCAATTCGATCGACTAGTCGGAAACATAGATAGCAGATCTAGGGAAATATCTCAAGGTCAACGAGTTTGTTTGACTACGGAACTACGGAACCACTGGTAGAATCTACGTTATTTAGTACAATTTTTAAGGATTTATAGAAATTACTGTTGTCAGTGTAGGTTGTGTAGGTTCTTCGTTAACTTAAGGTCGGTAACTGCTTCATATTATTTAACTTCTGATTGTTCACTCGTGTCGGTGGAAAATCCATCTGTATCACCCTTCTCTGAGAAAGTTCTCCACAAACTATCGAGCTTCCGCCTTCAAAGTAAAAAGTTGTGGCTGAATGAAATATACTTTGAAATGAATATTGTTGACGAATGAACGAAATACGATCGATATAACTTCTAGTCTTTGTGTAACTAGTAATTTAACAAGTAACAAGTAACAAATAAAAGTAAACACACACCAAACAAAAACGTAAGTAGTATTTTCAAAAACTCGTAGCCAGAGATGCCAACCTTCCTGATGTTTCAGGATTCTCCAGACATATTTGCACATTCCCTGATACCCTGAGGGACATTCAAATTTGCCTGATGGTTTAGAAATGATTCTTTTTTTTATGATTTTTTTACTTTTTACTTTATCAGAATGAAAATTATCCGTAATAAGTATACTGGATCCCTCTCAAAGTTTTTCTAGTTGGAAAGGGAAACTGCGATTATAACTTTTCGGTCCTGATTCTCCTGATGGCAAGCTGTGCCTAACTTTTTTCTCAGTAACCATGAGACTGAATAATAAATTTCCAGAGTAAAAAAAAACCCAATTATTTTTACAACGCACAATCGTTTCGAGGCTTTTCGAAGCAGGGTTAGATAACTTCCTGAAATATCTGACGAATTTCAGAAATAGTAACGAGATTAGGTTCAAGGACAACATTTCCTTGTATGTTCTATTATTGATAAAGAAATACGTTTCAGAGTGTAATATTACTCAAGAGAGATTCAAAGTCAATAGAAAAAGATGTTATACAACATTTCGTCAGATTCGAAATAGAATCCACTTTAGTGATTGAACTATAATAAATATATCTATAATCGGATTAAATAACATCAACATTTTAAAAAACATTCAACAAATTAATCCGCTGCTGATATGTTATCCTCATTTGGTGTGTAAAGATACATTCCAAAGTAGAAATCGAAATGTTCGCCTACTTGTGAGAAAAAAACATCCACAGGGAAAAATGGTTGAGAAAATGAGTGACGAGGGAATGTCATTCGCGCACTTCGATTTTCGCAAGAAACGCAATGCCGTATTTTATTTTTTTGCGAGTTGTGATTAGCTTCGGCTAAAGGTTTCGTTTTCAGGATCATTTTTTCTTGAACGAATCTTGCACGCCTACAACGGTTCTTATTTGACAGATTAAGCTAAACAGACTAACGTTGATCAAGTTAGATCAACTCCATGTTTCATTTTCCGTATTTTCAGCACTAAATGAGAAACGAAAAAAGCATTTTCGTTGGACTTTAGCGAGAGAGATTTCGCTTTATCACTCTCTCTCTGGAAAAAAAAATTCGGTGAAAAACAAGAGACGAAAAATTAAACATTGCACGACTCATCGAAAACTAGGTTGATTGACTGAATACTTATCTCGCAGCTGAACGAAAATTTCGAACTCTGTTCCAAAGTATGAAAGATGAATTAAAAGAAATTCTCAATATTGATTCCTTTGTAAATCACTATCGAACGACCAAAAGATCTCTGCAAAATCCTCTCTGTGGCAAATACTTAAACTTTATGACCTGCATAAGAAATACCTTGAACAGTTTTGGACGAGGAAACGAACATGTTCTGGGAGGGTAACATTTTTAAGCTGCGTGAAAGATGGCGAAAGATTGTAGAAAAAGTAATAAGAATGCATACTATAGGATAAAATGAAGAATGCATACTAAAGGACAACTCAATATGAGCTGCCCTGATTTCTTCCTGATTCTCATTTTCAATCTCTCTGATTTTTGAAAATTATAGTTGGCAACCCTGCTCGTAGCCAACGAATTTCATGCCAACTAGTCTTAGTCAACTAGTTGTGGGTGTAAAGATATTGGTCATTTAAGCAACTAATAAAATAAAATATAATAAATAAAAGGTGCCCATCTTCCGATGTTTGGGTGACTTGTTGGAGATTTTAAGGGCTTTTTCATCATTTTTTTTTCAGAATTTTCAAAACCCGTGTCTTCGAGAAAAAATAATTTTATATTTTTTATTCAATGATTTTTTTTTTTTTTTCAAAAAATTGTTTCATATTTTTATGAAAGCTCAAATAATTTCCATCATTAAATTCTCTAACCAACATTTTGTAGATCTTCTAGTTGTAAAAATAATTTTTTTTTTAAAGTTGAAAAAAACTCAAAATTTCGAAAAAAAAAATCTATCAGATAGTTAATATTTTAATCAGATCTAAAACTTTGTCGAATATAATAGGAGTACCGGTTTTTTTTTCAAAAATAAATGCTTCATTCTGCAAAAAAATGGTTACAAATTTAATATTCAAAGTATTGCCCATCGCTAGTCACAACTTTTTCCCATCTTTCTGGCAATTCACGGATCCCTTTGCGGAAATAATCGGCCGGTTTGTCAGCTAACCACGAATCGATCCAATTTTTGACTTCATCAAAATTGGAGAAGTGCTGGTCAACCAGGTCATGTTGCATCGATCGAAAAAAGTAGTAATCGGACGGAGCAATGTCTGAAGAATACGGCGGGTGGGATAGGACCTCCCATTTCAGCGTTTCCAAGTACGTTTTGACCGGTTTCGCGACATACGGCCGAACATTGTTGTACTGTAGAATAACTTTATCGTGTCTTTGCCCGTATTGTGGCCGTTTTTCCTTCAGTCCACGGCTCAAACGCATCAATTGTCGTCGGTAGAGGTAACCCCGTAATGGTTTCATTCAGTTTTAGCAGCTCATAGTACACCACACCCAGTTGGTCCCAACAAATAAACAGCATCACCTTCTGGCCGTGAATATTCCGCGCGGCCGTCGATGTTGATGCATGGCCGGTACGTTTAGGATTGTCGTAATGGACCCACTTTTCATCGCCAGTAACGATTCGATGCAAAAAAAACTTTTCTTTTATGCACTTGGAGCAGTTGTTCGCACGTGAAAAAACGGCGCTCGACGTCTCGTGGCTTCAATTCATACGGCACCCAATGTCCTATCTTTCGGATCATTCCCATTGCTTTTAAACGATTGGATATGGTTTGCTGAGCTACCCCAAGTGTATCTGAAAGTTCTTGTTGCGTTTGTGACGGAACTTGATCGAGTAAAGCCTTCAATTCTTCATCTTTAAACTTTTTTGGCGGTCCGGAACGTTCTTGGTTTTCCAAGTCAAAGTTACGACTTTTAAACCGTACAAACCACGTCTGACACGTTCGCTCAGTTGGATCATGGTCATCATAAACTTCCACCAAAATGCGATGACTTTCCGCAGCTTTTTTCTTCATATTGAAGTAATGAAGTAACACTCCCCGCAAAAACACTCTCGTTGGTACGAAATTCGACATATTCGAAGTAGCAAAAAACTATGTTGTTTAGGAACATGAAACAATGTTGTTGGAAAAACCTTTTCCCTGTAAAAGTGCCCTTCATCCAATGTACGCACGACTTGGAAATTGTAAAGGCTATTCATATATTTTTTTGAGAATTAAAAAAAATACGTTTTTGAGAAAAATGAGTAATAATTTAAAAAAAAAATCAGCGAAATTTTCTTCCAATATTTTTGATAGTTTTTTATAAAAATTTTAACAATTTTCTACATTTCATCCTTTTATCAGAATTTTGTAGGTATCATGGTATTTGAGTTATATTTTTTTGTAAAAAATTAACAAATATTTTTTTGACACTTTTCTAAATAATATTCTAATTCTTGAGCATATAGTGATTCTAAAAATAATCCAAAATTTTTTATTTGGTACCCTATGCAATATTCTTCATAGTGTAGATGTTTTGGTTTGGGGGAACACTTTATTTCCTTACCCAGCCAGGCCCTTTAGATAAAATTACAATGAAAGTTTTAAAGCTTAATTGTCTTGACTTAACTCCTTTCCGTATTATTTAATACGTCACACATCAAGAGATTTCACTACTCTGCTGAGCGCTCTAGCGCCCTATATTATGCAAGTACCAACGAGTGAGACTCGATGTTGCACGGGAAAGGGTTAAAGATCCGTTTCAGAAAAAAAAAATCAGTTTAATATAAGTTAGCCACTTCATAATAAAACTTGACCATTTCCTTAACGTAGGACTACTTCTTTTATCAAGAGTGCCGAGCTAGAAAACGTTTTGAATGTTTTTATGAAATAGTTTCTAACATTAGTAGCTATTTTTTGCTGCGGATGGATTTTCATGCTCATGTATTTTGTATCGTTTCATGCTATGTATTACAGTTCCCTAGTACGCAAATGTTTTAAATTGACGAAATAGAATGAAAGATTTCGCACATTGCGCGGTGCTATTTTCTGTTGAGTACATTTCCATTGCGATCAATTATTTGATCTATTACCATATATAGGGTTGGGGAAAAAGAAATGTCGTATTTCTGATCGAAATTTGACGCTTTATTCAAAATACTTTAAATTATCCAATTTAAGTCAAATATGCGCCGTTTTGTTCGCAAACTTGTTGCCATTTAGAAGGCAACTTCATTATCACCCCCTTATAAACCAACACCCCCCCCCCCCCCACCCTTATTTGCACAAAACTCAGACAGCCAGTTTTCGTAAGCTTCTTAATATCACCAAGAGCGTTTTGCATGAACCGGAAGAGATGATAATCACTTGGAGCCAGGTCTGGACTATACGGTAAGTGCAATATAACATCCCATCCGAGCTTCCGTAGCTTCTGGCGGGTCATCAAAGATGTGTGAGGCCGAGCATAGTCCTGGTGGAAAACAACACCATTCCTATTGATCATTTCTGGCCGCTTCTGGTCAATCGCCTGTTTCAAACGGTCAACCTGCTCACAGTAGAGAACCGAGTAGAGGTTCTGGCCATAATTGAGCAGCTCATAGTGGATGATTCCCTTCTAATCCCACCAAACACACAGCAAAACCTTCCTGGCCGTCAATCCGGGCTTGGTGATGGTTTGGGCCGACTCACCGCGCTTCGACCACGACTTTTTTCGCTTTAGGATGTCGTACGTGATCCACTTTTCATCACCAGTCACCAGTCGAGTTCGTTCCGTTTCAGCAGTGCATCGCAGGCGTTGATTCGGTCTAAAAGATTATTTTGCGTCAACTCGTGTGGCACCTATACATCCAGCTTTTTTGGAATCCAATCTTCTGCAAATGGTTCCAAACGGTTTTATGGTCTCTACCCAGTTCCTGGCGAGTTCAATCGCCTACCCAGTTCAATCGAGCGAGTGCTCACATGCCGGTCTACTTGGATGATTTCAATGATTTTATCGGTTTCCACGACGATTGGCCTACCAGTACGGGGTGTATCTTCGACAGCCACTACACCAGAACGAAATTGATCAAACTAACGCTGTGCTGTGCGAATCGTTACAGCATCGGGTCCATAAACCACACGATTTTTTTTCGGCCGCCTTAGTTGCAGTTTTACCTCGCAGGTAGTAAAAACGTAAAATATGGCGAATTTCTTGCTTGGTGGACTCTATCTTTGACGCGCTATAACTTGAGACTGAAAAGGACAATCACAACACTGTCAAAACGACACTTGATTGTCGTCTTTAAATAGCCGTATAATATGACCCGATGCGATAAGAACAACACAAGATATGTTTAAGTGTTGCCATATATTGACAATATACGACATTTCTTTTTCCCTAACCCAATATTATATATTATTCAATTTGTAACTTTTTTATATTAACTGTTGCGATTTTTATTGAAAAAAAAACTGTCAATAAATGAACCCCCGTCTAATAAATCCTCCTCAATTTTAATGACAGTTTAGCACAAGTGCTTGAATCTGTTGATGAAAATTTGAAACACAGATCAGATCTGCGATAGTCTGAAATTATATTCCCACGAACAACCAAAAAGTCCCAAACGACACTTCACTCAAAATTTGAGAGCAGGCTCTTTTCCTCTGGCACTTGATACTCAACTACATTCTTCAATTAACAACAGCGGAGGGCATTGAAGTGTTTCGGTACCAAACCCCTATCTCTCTAATCAATTGATAAGAGACAGCATCCGTTCTGACCACGACAAGGTATAAGAGCGATGAATTATAAGTGCGATTTAGAGCAAAACCGAACCCCACTTCGTAATTAGAACAGGGTTGTGACGTGTCAAAAACTCAACGCTGATTCGAGTTTTTACAATACTCTTCCTGTCATCGATGTTGTGGTTACCCGTTATTGTACCTGTTTATTACTCGGCGGCAGCAGACCGAAAGTTCGTCCCACATATTCGTGTGTTGTTTCATATTATAGCGTAGAACTTAGCCGGAGGCTCAAGTGGGGGCCCACCACGCTGTGGATGACATTTGAATATCACGTTCACCCTCCTTGCGCTCGTTAAAAGCGGAGTGCAATTCACCGGGTGCTATCTGCTTCTTCCACCATAGCGGCTTGTGATAATGGAGATTGGAATATGTGGATGATCCCAAATCGTTCTTTTTTTTTATTTTATTGTTCACCAGTTCCTAGTAGTTTCTCGCTTGAAACTCTTCGATTGGTGCTATGTGTAGGAAGGCTTATTGAAGTGATCACAATCATATCATATCACCAGATGTGAGTAGACTTGTAGGGATGGTCAAGTTTTTCAATAAATGATGCTCCATGAAAAAAAACGAAAATTAAGATCATTATCTAGGGCAGAAGTACCTATTTTCTCAATAGTACCTATTATGGTAATACGAGTGAGTTTTTTTTATGAGTTTAAAAAACATATCTTATTTTTATTGACTCTAATATAATTTTTAAACAGCAGAAATCCTTTCTTTGTCGATTTTGGTACTTGATTCCATGCGAAACCTTTTTCTTTTGCTAAAAATCTAGTTTGGAAATAGTGTGTCTCATTGGTGCTTGCTTCTTAGCATTTTGCGAAGGATCATGTGATCAAAATAATGAGATTTTTATACTGTGAAGCGGCTGTTTTGATGCAAATACAGTGTAGACGCATGCATTACAACCTTCTTGATGTTGTGATTCGATCAATCAAATCGAAATAAATTTGCATTTTTGTATTACCGTAATTGGTACAACATTACATTTATGGGCAAATTATCGCAATATCGAGAGCTGCCCTGTTCCTATTATGGTTTTACGAAATCGCTTTAGTATTGCGATAACAGGAACATAGCAGCTTACATCGCATTTATCGAGTTACACATCTCAACAAATACACACGTCTCGTTCTTGAGATTGTTGCTCCATGTATCCTACACTGCAGCAAGCTATGAGTAACACTTTGAGGGATGAGGCGTTTAAATTTGTTGAGATGTGTGCCTCAAAAAATGCGAGGTGGCAGGGCAAAAACCGCAGAGGCAGCCATTTGTGGTTTTTTACGACCTTGTCCTTAAGAAAGAAATATTGAAAAATTGATTTTCATCTTTATTCAAATAATGGATGTTTGCATTTTCAAATAATGTAAACTATATCTCAATACATGATAAACAATATTGTATTCGAAAATGTTTCGTCACAAGTTTATACTTGGATGAAACATTCGCAGTGCAGCATTACGAATCTTCCTGAGGCGCAGAATATCAGCCATCTCAGTCAATTCGATTACACGGACCAGTCGATGTCCATCTTGGAATTGAACAATATACGCAAAGGAACGTCGTCTATAAAAAAAAGAGCCGATTCATCGACATTGCATACCTGTTCAGCAGTTAATCATCGCTCTTGTACATAAGGTAAAAAACCAGTTTGAAGGGTTTCAGTTATATAGTTTCGCCCCCAAAACCTTCAGGCGTCGGAATTACAGATCATAGACCCCTCTAATGCGACACTGAGTGGTGCCTCGGGATGTCCAATTAGAGGCGAATGACTGTATTAAGTTGGATATATTTCGAGAATATGTCATATGAAATGCATTTAAAATGTTATTTTATTACTGATTTTCCAACAATATTTCAACCTCTGGATTTCGTGTAACGACTTTTTAAAAAAAAAAAAGAAGATGATTTTGAATACGCCCTTTTAAAAATCAGTCGTAATTTAAATTGGTCATAATGAAAATTATGACTTTGTGTAGCTTCTTCTTCTGTAGGAGCATTTTACCACTGCGATCATTAGTTTGATCTATTGTAGTGCACTCCAGTTTGCTATGTATGCAGTGTCAGTTCGTTCCATCACTCAGGGAATAAGTGATATTCGCACCAGGATTTTGCATATCCCCTCTCGAAGGTATGACTTCCTTAATGAAGTTCCTTACCTTTTTTGGTTCAGCAGACCAAATCTCGTTAAGCATAAGAATGCCCTTTCTAAGAATCCGCAGTCTTCGCTGAATTAGTGTACTGCATTGACACAGTAAATGTTCCGAAGTTTCAACTTCGAAATAGCAGAAACGACAGTTATCATCTGCCTCTAAATGATGAACAACCCTACAATTCCCAACTCCAAAAGTGGGGGCGGATGCGGATGCGCATAAGTGGAGGCGTCCATCAACATTCGAGATATGCATGAAATAATGTGAAATATATTTATTCATTCAATCCTAATGCGTGGGGAACTAACTCCAATTAAAGAAAAGCGAAAACACAACCAGCGAACAAACATCACGCCACGCAATACGGCCCACCGTAACCCCTAGCTGTCACCTAGCCGTCGTCGACGACGGGCGAAAAAAAATCCTCAGCACCGGGGGAAGGAATCGAATACAAACATACAGATGTCCGCAAATGGTTGCGTGCTCGACGTTAAATATTAATGGCGATGTTATAATAAATATACTACCACTTAATCGTGAATAATTCATTTTCATTCATAAAAATCCGACAAGCGCTCGAAGCAAACGCGCATAACGCAGAGCGAGAGGAAACAGCGTAGCAACAACAACAAAAATATACAAAAAAAATAACAACAACACACATATTATTAAAATGAGCGTGATCGCCGGGGGTTGATTGTAAATTTGCCAACACAACTCGGGAGGAGGGGTGGGGAGGACACATTTGCGTAGTGCTTGATATGGGGGCGCTAAGTGCGAGACAAGAACCAGTCGTGGCGACTCGTCGTCGAGTGGTTCGATTCGATTCTTCGTCCGCGGAGAGGCGAAAAAAAAAAAATAAATTAACGACTTTTAAACTTGAATCGCTTTCTGGAATTCGGGCCATATTAGCGGGCTTCATTTTAATTCATCATTCCGAGTCCTCACTCTCTTTCTCTCTCTGTCGCTGCCAAGACATTCCACGCATTTATTAGCACCTCGAGGACATGATTTGCAAAGCGATGAACAATGTTTGTTGAATTCATCTGCACTGGTATGCGAGTTAAAAAGTTGACACAATGTACAGAAAAACGGAAAAATTGTCAAATTTTATACCATTGACAAGTACAAACTATTTATCGAATTATAAATCTTAGTATTGCATAAAAAAATCCTTTTCCGTAAAAATATTGAGTCTTATAAACAACCCCTGCTTAGCCCTTCAATGGTTTCGGTGCGACTTTGATTCGACGCAATTACTTCATGACATTTTTACAAAAGCGCTTCGAAACTACGCTACGAAAAATAAGAATCAGTTGCTCAGCTTTCTCACATCATTTCGGCGTAAAGTTGTTTTTCAGTGCAATTCATCGTTCCACTGAAAGTACGCCTCGCACTCGCTAATGAATGGAACAACTTTCATTGCCAAACGGAAAGAAGAAAAGTTGAATGAAATTATTGCTTTTTCATTCGCGGAATACGAACGAAACCGGGGAGCTTGAACAAACGGACCTAAGGCTTTGGAGCGAAAAATGCGACGACGCCGAGACTCGAGACGCTTTACCCCGAAAGCGCATGCCGAAATCCTTCGCATCACCTTGAGAAAAATGTGCGTTTTTTTTTCGACCGTCCGTATACATTTCGCGGAATGACCGCGTGGTCAACGCATCATCTTACACTCTCAGTGCTCGCCGCAAGGCCGCGAGGGTGTGGCGCACGACGTCGTTGATACGGCGCTGGCAGCGTTCATATTTTTTCTCTTGCGATCTAACTATTGTTTTGAATATGTCTTCTTCTTCTTCAATGGCACTAACGTTCCTAGAGGAACTTCGCCGTCTCAACGTAGTATTACTTGCGTCATTTTTATTTGTACTTAGTTGAGATTTCTATGCCAAATAACACGCCTTGAATGCATTCTGAGTGGCAAGTTCTAGAATACGCGTGATCACAGTGCAAGTCGGAGTTTTGAATATGTGCGCGACCCAGATAATGCAGTATTTTTCAACCCGCCCCAAATGGAATGTTGTTGTTCACCGAATCGCAGCTTTTTTTCGCGGGTTTGCTGAATGGAACTAGCGAGTGAGGCCGCATCGCGCAAAGTGTGAATGAATGGTGCGGTGGGCGCGAAATTGAGCTGGGTTACTAAGGTACATTTCAAAATGATCCCCCCCTGGTGCTAATTGCGAATAATTGCTAGAATAGGCGGGAATACAAAAAAGTGACGCTAGAAGTTCGTTTCGTCCAAATTAGAGACATGATGGTGATGCCCCCGATTAGCACGATTGGCTCGCGCTATGTGAATTTGTAATTTATCAGAGTCATGTTTGACTCTCTGGTGGCGCCGAAAATATTAGTACCTTATAATCGAATCGAAAAGTGTCAATTTATAAACAACGACACTCTTAAGAGTTTTATAACAGCGTTTAGGCATTCCGGGTGCGAAACTGTGTTAACAACGTGTCCATTTAGTAATACTGATAATTGATGATTTGATTTATTGTAAAATTTCAGATATCTATCAGATTGAAATCTCCCAAATAGAAAAGGCCTTAACATGATTCAGATCATGAAAAATCTGGCTAGTTACACTTCTGTATCAGAAATTCGCAAGGTTAGACCGAACAAATTGCGAGTTATCGTAAATCACCGGAAGCACGCAAACGAGATTGTTGCTGATAAGCATTTCACTCTCGAATATCGCACATTCATTCCCTCCCATAACATAGAAATTGAGGGGGTCTGATGAGCGAACAAAAAAAAAGGAGTAGGCAAGTTCAAGAAGCTCCTCTCAATGGAAGTAAAAAATATTGGACTGTCGCCTGAAACTGTCGGGAAACTCTCCCATGATGGGGATAAAACTAAATTTACGCCGTCCGACTCGTTTTGAGTCACCTTTGCTGGTGCCGCCCTCCCTGACTACGTTCTGGTGAACAAATTGAGACTGCCGGTGCGACTCTTCGTTGCCAAAAATGCAAGTCAGTTGGTTACACAACAGATTATTGCGCCAACAAGGAGCGCTACGCCACTTGCGGAGAGCAACATGAGGACGAATCCTGCAGTGCGACTGAGCATAAGTGTCCATATTGCAGAGGAACCCCCCGCGTGCTCTCAGCTTGTGAAACCTACAAGAGTCGCTGAGAGAAACAGAGGCACTCTTTAAAGGAACGCTCGAAGCGCATGTTTGCGGAAATTTTAAAGGACGCCTCTCCACAGGCCCAATAACAACAACAACCATTCTCCACACACAATATCTTCTCCACGTTGCCAGTTGACAAAATGGAAGCGGACACAGCTAACGAGGGCATACCGTTTATTTTCCAAGGGAGTTCCCGGCGCAATAATGTGTCCACTCACAAAGTTAAACAACAGGTACCGTCGGTTAGCTTGCCTAAAATATCGAGTGCAGCGTACTATCGTTAGATTACAAGTGGTATGTAATCCAGGATCCCAACGGTAGTGATCACTTGCCAATCAAAATTTACATCACCACTGCACAATGGTCCAGGAGATGCATTTAAGTGGAAATTAGCATCTAGAGCTTGACAGTTATTCTCTAGACAAAAACTGTCTTAGACAAAGTTGTTACTCATGATTGAGCGCTCGTTTTTATGTTGTCAAAAATAGGGTGACCAAAATTGTCGTTGAAATAAAAAATCTAACTTTCTTATCTTTATAGATAGAGGTAAACATAGTTCGACAATGTTGTAGCTCCAATTATTTGAGACATCTTTGTAGAATAAAGTCTTGAAATAACCGATATAGTACCTTTTTTTCTAAGTTACGTTAGGGTCACCATGAAAAAAACTGTTTTTTCCCTAACTTTTATATTTCAAATTCTCCATGCAAACTGTCTTCGAAAGACTTTTAGAGCTTACTAATACAAACATTTTTCGATGCAAAACTTGTCAATATCTCAACTTTACTCAAAGTTATTGATATTTCTTCCCAAAAAACATGCTCTTTTCATTTGTTTGTCTTTCTTTCTGGGGCAAACGTGAAAAATGTTTATTGGCGGCATATGAAAGAGCATATTTCACTCTACATGATGTGTGATTTTCAAAACTATTAGTAAATTAAAATTGAAATCATGAGCTTTTGGGTAAAATACCATCAATAACTTTGAGTAGGATTAAGATATAGACATCTTCTGCATCGCAAAATGTTGGTATTGATAAGCTCTAAAAGTCGTACGAAGACAGTTTTTATGTAGAATTTGAAATATAAAAGTTAAAGCAGAAAAAACACGTTTTTTTCATAGTCACCCTAATGCAACTTAGAAAAAAGCGTTAAATCGATTATTTTGAAAGATAGAAAAAACCTTTGTTCTACAAAGTTTTTTTAAATAACTGGGGCTTGTTGAACTATGTTTATCTCTATCTATAAAGATAAGAAAGTTAGATTTTTCATTTCATCGATAGTTTTGGTCACCCTATTTTTGATAACATAAAAGTGAGCGCTCAATCATATGTAACAACTTTGTCTAAAACAGTTTTTGTCCAAACAATAAATATCTCCCACAAAGTTGTTTTTAGCGCCTTCTATCTGAGTTGCATTAGGGTAACTATGAAAAAACGGTTTGCTTTACTCTAACTTTTATATTTAAAAGTCTACATCAAAATGGTCTTCGTACGACTTTTAGAGCTTTTCAATACCAATATTTTGCGATGCAGAACATGTCAATATTTTAATCCTGCTCAAGTTATTGATGGGTTTTCATCCAAAAACTCATGATTTCAATTTTAATTTACTCAAACACAAAAAATAACATAGTTTTGAAAATCACATATTATATAGAGTGAAATCTGTTCTTTCAAATTCCGTCAACAAACATTTTTTTATGCTTGCCCCAGAAAGAATGACAAACAAATGAAAAGAGCATGTTTTTTGGGAAGAAATATGAATAACTTTGAGTAAACTTGAGATATTGACAAGTTCTGCATCGAAAAATGTTTGTATTAGTAAGCTCTGAAAGTCTTTCGGAGACAGTTTGCATGTGAAATTTGAAATATAAAAGTTGGAGCAAAAAACAGTTTTTTTCATGGTGACCCTAACGTAACTTAGAAAAAAGGCGTTATATCGTTTTTTTCAAGAGATAGAGAAAAACTTTGTTCTACAAACATGTCTCAAATAATTGGAGCCACAACATTGTTGAATTATGTTTACCTATATCTATAAAGATAAGAAAGTTAGATTTTTTATTTCAACGACAATTTTGGTCACCCTATTTTTGACAACATTACTCAACGAGCGCTCTATCATGAGTAACAACTTTGTCTAAGACAGTTTTTGTCTAGAGAATAACTGTCAAGCTCTAAATGCTAATTTCCACTTAAATGCATCTCCTGGTGCACTGGATCGAATTCCTCTGAATCTATAAACATGTCATATGACCTCACAAGACACATTGAATGGAAAAAATATGTGGACGCGATTGCTCTAGCCATCAATTCCAGAGATGGTTTACCTCCATTGGGGGAGTATAATATCCTTTCTCGTTTGACCTATGACAACGCAGTTCGCGCTCAAAAGAAACCCATTCCAGGTTCCACTATTCGTCGAAGGCCTCCCAATCCATGGTGGGTTAGCAAATGTTCTAAACTTTATCAGAATAAATGGAATGCATTCCAAGCTTTTCGGAAACGTGGAACCATCGAAAATTTTCCAAACGCATTTAACTCTTGAGAATCAATTTAAAAACATGATCAAACGGACAAAACGTGCTTGTTGGCGAAATTTCGTGGGAGGTTTGTCACGAGAAACGTCAATGAAAAAATTTTGGAAAGTGGCTCGAAACATGAGAAATCGCTTTTCAATGAATGAAAGCGAAAAATATTCACATCGATCGTTTTTGAATTTTGCACGGAAGGTTTGTCCCGATTCCGTTCCCGTGCAAAAAAGTCACAGGAGGGTTGTGTCCGAAACACGACCGCATAGCTGACGTAGGATTCCGTTAGGCTATCTGTTGTTATGGATATGTTTGAAGAATTACATTGTTAAACTCTTCAATAATGATTTGGTGGCCCGGAAAAGGGCCGTTTCGTCTGGTTGTTAGGTATTGCTTGTTCGCTCGTGATGAGTGATGATGACAGAAGGATGGTGATTGGTGCGTATCACGATAGAAGATGGCAAAATGGAATGGGTTATGATGAAAGCCGCCCTCTGTTGCCCTGAACGAGATGGCTCCTGTGTTATGCTTGGATGAAATGAAAAAAAACTCATCAATGTAATATAAGATAATTATAATTATCGAACAAAATTATCAATTGTTCTCACCAGAAAAAAGATTTACTTTATTATAGAGAAAATATATTTGAAATGGGGAAGGTAATTTCATTTATAATTTTTACTTTCTGAGTGTTTATTCAATCCATTTATTCAATCCAATCCAACGGAACACGGAACTCCTTCATTTTTCCAATTTTTCTTGTCGCATGAACTTTTCTTGGGAGAGAAAAAATTGTTTCATATTTCAAGTCATTTAAACGCAACCACTACCATATACAATTTTACACTTACACTTGTGCTAAAAGTTTTATAATGCATGATCGGTCATTGATATGAAATTTCACGAAGCAACCAACATTAAAGTTCCAAATTAAAACATAATTATTCAATTCAACAACATCGATTCTTATTGGAACAAAATAAGAAAAAAAACTCGTTCATCGCTGCAACTTATTCGCCAACATGTATGCAATCAGCAATGCCCATGCTAGTCACAATGAGCACTATCCATTTGTGCGCGTCGTTCGTTGCTGATTTTCCCCCAGGTACATTGAATTAGAAATCTCTATTAGGGAATACATGTCGATGGAAACTAAAGCTTCCTCTGCTTTCATGTACTTGCAATGCCGATTTCCCCCGGGCAGCTTGGTTTCGATATCTCTGTTAGGGAACACACTTCGGTGGGAACAAAAGTTCCCTTCACATTGATGTATTTGCAATGCCAATTTCTCCGTATCTTCAATTTCGACCAATCAGAACGAGGTATTTCCGTTTGAAGATTTTTCGATTGTTTGATAGTTAGTTTCATATGATATGTTATTTTATCCATTGTGATGAATTGTTATGGAATGCTCAGATCGATTGATGAAAATATCTCGTGAATCCATCAAGAAATAACTGAACAATAATTGTAAGTACATGAGCCGCCGCATGTGTCGTCAATTTCGACCAATCAGAAGTGGGTATTTCCGTTAGGATAGGGGTTGAGATTTTTCAATTGTTCGATAGTTAGTTTAATGAAATATATTATTTTATTCAATGTAAAAAATTGTTATGAAGTGCCGAAATTGATTGACGCAAAAATCTCATCAATCCATCATGAAATGACTGAGCAATAAGCATTTGAAATTGGACAATTTTCACAATGTGCTCGATTTTCGATTTTCAATTTGTACCCCCATATGTTCCCGAAAGACGTAATCCTACGTCAAAATGTTCGAGATATACCACAAGACAGGTGCGATCTTGATTCCAAGTTTTCGATAGTAGAATACTCTCTTGCTCTCCTTTCTTGTAACAATTCTGCTCCAGGATTAGATCGAATTAAGTTCAACTTGTTGAAAAACCTCCCTGATGTGACGAAACTTCGCTTGTTGAATTTATTCAAAAACTTTCTGGAGCATTATATTGTTCCTGATGATTGGAGACAACTAGGAATTTTAGCTATTCAAAAACCAGGAAAATCCGCGTCCGACTTCAATTCGTACCGCCCAATAGCAATACTGTCTTGTATTCGGAAATTGTTGGAGAAAATGATCTTGTTTCGCCTTGATCGATGGGTTGAAATCAATTGCCTACTCTCAGTTACACAATATGGGTTCCGCAGGGGCAAGGGAACAAATGATTTTCTTGCGTTGCTTTCTTCAAATGACGCCGAAAAAAAAAAACAAATGGCTTCAGTATTCTTAGACATAAGAGGGGCCTTTGATGCAGTTTCAATAGACGTTTTATCAAAGTACACTTTCGGGGTCTGCCGCCTCTATTGAATACTATGTTATATAACATGCTTTGCGAGAACCATTTGAATTTTTCTCTCGGGGATTCGACAGTAAGTCGGATCTCCTACATGAGACTCCCCCAGGGGTCATGTTTAAGCCCTCTTTTGTAATTTCTATGTAAGCGACATCGACAATTGCCTTACACAAAATTGCAGCCTAAGACAACTTGCAGATGATGGAGTGGTGTCTGTCGTAGGATCAAACGAATCCGACCTGCAAGAACCCTTACAAGATACTTTGAACTATCTGAAACATTAGTCTAGGGATTCAGTTCTACACGGAGAAAACAGAGATCTTTTATAGGAAGCATGACCAGCGAAACCAAAGCTTCGAATTTGGATAAACCGAACACTCATGCCATGTCATTCAAGTATTTCGGGTCTGGTTCGACTCCAAATGTACTTGGGGGCCCTGAGTAAAAAATGTGAACAAAGAATAAACTATCTCCGTACAATTACCGGCACCTGGTGGGGAGCCCATCCAGAAGATCTTAAAATGTTGTATCGAACAACTATTCTCTCAGTGATGGAGTATGGCAGTTTCTGTTTTCAATCAGCTGCCAAAACACACCTCATTAAACTCAAGCGAATTCAGTATCATTGTATCCGTATTGCGTTGGGATGTATGCCCTCAACCTCAACGCATACCATGAGTCTCGAGGTATTGGCAGGCGTACTTCCACTAAAAGATCGGTTCAATTTACTATCTCTTCGGTTCCTCATCCGGTGTAAGGTTATGAATCCAGTGGTGATCGGAAATTTTGAGCAGTTGATCAAGCTAAATTTTCATTCTGGCTTCATGAGTTCATATCATGAATTTATCTCCATGCAGGTTGATCCTTCTTCGTATACTCCCAACCGTGTTTCTTTTCCTGACTACATCAATTCCTCTGTACATTTTGATCTGTTCATGAAGGAGAAAATCCATGGAATTCCAGATTATCATCGATCGGGGATCGTTCCTACGATCTTCAATGCAAAGTATGGGCGTATCAATTGTGATAATATGTACTTTACTGATGGGTCTGATGGGTCCTCTATGAATGAGTCCACAGGATTTGGAATGTTCAACGAATTTTTTAGCACCTCCCACAGTCTTCAGAATCCTTGCTCAGTGTATATTGCTGAATTGGCAGCAATACACTGGGCGCTGGACAGCGTCGCCTCACGACCTGTTGAACACTATTACATTGTAACGGATAGTCATAGCTCTGTCGAAGCTATCCGTTCAGTGAGGCCGGGAAAGCACTCGCCGTACTTCCTTGAGAGAATACGAGAAATTTTGAGTGCCAATCTAAACTCAATTCCGGGTAATGAATCATTGGCAAAAGTAAGTGCAATTGAAGGCGATATTCATCAGCATCAAATCGCCTTAAATGAATTTTATTCTTTAGTCCGTAAAAATACCATCGCTAACTGGCAACGTAAGTGGAACGAAGATGAATTGGGCCGGTGGCTTCACTCGATTACCCCTAAGGTTAGCCTCAAACCATGGTTCAAAAGTCTGGACTTGAGTCGGGACTTTATCCGCACCTTCTCTCGACCCATGTCCAATCACTGTTCGTTAGACGCGCTACTCTTTCGTTTTAATCTTGCCGATGGCAATATCTGTGCTTGTGGCCAAGGTTTCCACGACATCGAACACGTTGTTCGGTCGTGCGAGGTGTATCTTGTTGCCAGATCGAATTCAGAAAACTCTCTTCGGGTTAGAGGAAGGCAGCCCAATGTGCCGGTGAGAGATGTGTTGGCTCGGTTAGACCTTGATTACATGTCCCAAATATAAGTCTTCCTAAAAGTTATCGATCATCGTGTGTGATTGTCCTTATATCCTTATATTCTCCTATTCCTTTTCCTTCGCGAGAAATCAAATCCCTTATTACTAACAATAGAATAAGGTGAAATGTAAATACATATTAGATATAAGATAGGCTTAAGAATTGAGTGTGATGAATGTGATTGTCATCATATCAAAGGAAATTCTAAAAGGCCAATTAGAGGAGGGGTCCGATTTTTGAAGGAATGTTGATTCACACGAAGATCATATAGGGTTGGGGAAAAAGAAATGTCGTATTTCTGATCGAAATTTGACGCTTTATTTAACTTATTTAAAATTATCCAATTTAAGACAAATATGCGCCGTTTTGTTCGCAAACTTGTTGCCATTTAGAAAGCAACTTCATTATCCCCCCCTTATAAAACCTCCCCTTCTTATTTGCACAAAACTCAGAAAGCCAGTTTTCGTAAGCTTCTTTTGAGGCCTACTTAATATCACCAAGAGCGTTTTGCATGAACCGGAAGAGATGATAATCACTTGGAGCCAGGTCCGGACTATACGGTGAGTGCAGTATAACATCCCATCCGAGCTTCCGTAGCTTCTGGCGGGTCATCAAAGATGTGTGAGGCCGAGCATTGTCCTGGTGGAAAACAACACCATTCCTATTGATCATTTCTGGCCGCTTCTGGTCAATCGCCTGTTTCAAACGGTCAACCTGCTCACAGTAGAGAATCGAGTTGAGGGTCTGGCCATAATTGAGCAGCTCATAGTGAATGATTCCCTTCCAATCCCACCAAACACACAGCAAAGCCTTCCTGGAAGTCAATCCGGGCTTGGAGATGGTTTGGGCTGACTCACCGCGCTTCGACCACGACTTTTGTCGCTTTAGGTTGTCGTACGTAATCCACTTTTCATCACCAGTCACCATCTTCTTCAAAAATGGGTCGAGTTCGTTCCGTTTCAGCAGTGCATCGCAGGCGTTGATTCGGCCTAAAAGATTATTTTGCGTCAACTCGTGTGGCATCCATACATCCAGCTTTTTTTGGAATCCAATCTTCTGCAAATGGTTCCAAACGGTTTTATGGTCTATACCCAGTTCCTGGCCAATCGAGCGAGTGCTCACATGCCGGTCTACTTGGATGATTTCAACGATTTTATCGGTTTCTACGACGATTGGCCTACCAGTACGGAATGTATCTTCGACAGCCACTACACCAGAACGAAATCAATAAAACCAACGCTGTGCTGTGCGAATCGTTACAGTATCGGGTCCAAGAATACATCAAACTACACGATTTTTTTCGGCCGCATTCGTTGCAGTTTTACCTCGCAGGTAGTAAAAACGTAAAATATGACGAATTCCTTGCTTGGTGGACTCCATTTTTGACGCGCTATAACTTGAGACTGAAAAGGACAATCACAACACTGTCAAAACGACACTTGTAGCACAGATTGTCGTCTTTAAATAGCCGTATAGTATGACCCGATGCGAGAAGTACAACACAAGATATGTTTAAGTGTTCCCATATATTAACAATATACGACATTTTTTTTCCCCAACCCAATATATACTTGGCTGACGAATGTCATGCCAACTCGACTGACCATTGGCAGAAATATCTCAGATCACAGAAATATCTCAGATCAGACTAAAGACATTGGTCATTTAACCGTTTGAGTGCGGAGCAAATTTTGTGAGCATATGCCAAAAATGCGGATGGGCTTGGGTATATTTTAAAAAATACTAAAGAACGTAGATAACTGGTTAGATCACAAAAGTTGTATTGATGGGAAAAAAATACGTTAAAAGTGAGATTTATAAAGTTTATTCACATAAACTTCCTTGTCTATGCATTTTTTTTAAATAAGGAAAAAAAAAATTTACACAATTTCATTCAAAATGATGGTTAGCTATCGCGCTCCCCGCGAAGGGTTAAGCAACTTTGCGTACTTGAAATATTAAAAAAAAGAATGAGACTTCTTTTTGAAGAGGGGCCAATGTCTGTTTTCTTAATTTGTTACAAAAGTTTATACAGGAAAACCTGTTTTCGTACGATTTTTTTGTGCGGTTTTCTGTTCGTGTGAGGTTTTTTTTTGCGCGATTTTTTTTTGTGCGGTATTTATGTACCGACAGAGGCATATTTGACGAAATTCTCGTCCATTGTTTTTTTCGATGGCTTATATGCATTTCAGTGCGGAAAAAGCATATTTGCGTCTAAATTATCCACTTCCCGTATCATTCCCATCCTTCCATCGAATGCTCTAAGTTGACTTGTTGCTGTTTGAAACAATGTATGTCGAAGCAACTAAAAGCACAAAACAGCCACGCGCAACCGAAAAGGCAAACTGTCGCATCGCATAGCAGGGAAACAAAAGGGAATCGAACGGTGAACGGCGTGGATTTGAGTTATTTTCTTAGGGGAAACTTGTTTTATGCGGTCGCTATCTACCGCACAAAAAAAGGTTTTTTTCAAATTATATACCGAACACGATTTTTTAAAGCTACTGGTAAAGTTTTGCACGATTTCTTTTTATGCGGTTTGCCTGTAACTCAAACACATTTTTTTTGCAAAGAATTAAATGTAGGAAATTGTTAAAATTTTCATAAAAAAATACCTTTTTTTTACTTGCGCTGAAAAAAATATTTTCAAAATTAAAATTCATTTATCTCAAAAACGTTTTTTTTTTCAATTCTTTAAAAAAAATTGTATGAATAGCCCTAACAATTTCATCCATACATGAGAAGATGGGCACTTTTACAGGGATAATGTTTTTCTAAGAACAACTCTTTCAAGTTTTTTTTTTGAAAACAAATTACAATTAATCCTAATTTTATTTAAAGTCAAGACAGCGATATAGTGTATTCAACAAAGTTAGATCTTATTAAAATAAAAGCTCTTGTTGAAGACGTCAACTTCCAATCTTTTAATTTTTCTAGAATATATGGCATTTTTGTGTAGAGACGTCTGAAAAAAATATGTTTTACTCGTGACATTTTTGTGGGTAAATTCTAGCGTTTGACATGTTCTTGACATGTTCTTGAATAGAAAATAGTTTGCGGAACATGTCAATCGGGATAATTTACACATAAAAATGTTACGAATTATAAATCAGTAGTCAATTTTCATAGAAAACATCAAAAAGTTATTGCTAAGTAAACTCTTTTCCTGTAGCAGTAACCGATGTATGGATGACTTGCTGATAATTGTATGGGTTATTCATGTATATTTTATTCATGATAGAAAAAACATATTTCCACGAAAAATAGATTAAATTTTCAAAATATTTTTCCGAAGACTTTTTTCAATCTATTTGATATTTTCAATGAAAGCACAAATAATTTCCATTTTCATTCTACAACCAACATTATGTGGTTCTTATAGCTTTTGAGTGGGAAATTTTTTGAATTTTTGTTTTTTTTTAATTCTTAGAATGACATATAGATAATTATTCAAGTTTTCAATTCAAAATATCGAATAACGAATGAAAAAAATCAAATTCAATTGAAACAAAATTATTTTTTCTCAGAAAGAAGTATTTTTAGCGTTACGTAATTTGTGTACCACGCCCTACAATGGAGAAACCAACTATTCAATAATACTAAAATAAAGCGGATTTTTCGGATTTCGTACATTTTCCGTGCCGTCATTTTAAGACACCCCGGTTTTTTACGCGGTCAGATATTAATCATTCAGAAATATAATGTTGCATGTTCCGGTCCCAATTCACAAAGCGATTTAAAAGAGCATATCTAGTTACAATTAGAAATAAGTATAAAAAAATAATCACAATTGGTTATTCAAATAAAAGCTGTTCTCATCAACAGTATTGGTCACAAATGGATCGCAATAAGCAAACTCCAATAGGTTAAAATACAGTATATTCTTCGTAAACATTTGAATTCTTTGCATCCAAACGGAACCTTAAATGACACAATCGGAAGGTAACTGACGAAGTAAAAAAAACCTCAATTTGCAATCGACCGTTCGCCAATTCTGTCTGGCTTACTTCCTCTCCGTGCACAGCGAACTGCATAATCACACTTGCATTCAGATTTATCTGGTGGATGGGCAATATCATGTGCTACCGAAACTTTGCTGTAGATACTTTGTCGAAAATAAATCAAAGTTTATTTAGACCAAAAAAAACACTCCCGTGTAATTATAAACCGCATGATTTATATTTGTCTCATGCCTCTTCAATCTCAAAAGATATCAGTTATCAGAGCTTCATTCATGAAAATCTCCAGTCAATCAACCAACATCTTGATGGCCACTTGCGTGTCATGAACAGAACGTGGATCTTGGCGTTTGTCCGAATTCTTGCCGCGAAATGGCGAAATGAATGAAATGCTTATCATTATTTCGAACCAAATATCGTCCCATCAACATTTGCGTCACATTAGCGGACGACGCTACCGTTGCTCTGATTGCCAGGTATATCGGTAGCAACATAATCGATGGCCCGACCCACCGTTGGTAGGCGACGGATTTCGCGCCAACTCGTCTATGGGATTGGCATGACCCTCTCGGAACTTAATGAAACTTTCTGGGCGTGAAGACCTTACCTAGTTAAGCAACTTGGCATTCTTAGTTTTCCGGCATTCTAAAATTTATATAGATTAACATATGGAAAGGGCTAAATATTTTTGTAATTTTTTTTTACTCGAAAATGGTGAGTCCTACAAAAAAGTGATCTAAAAGTGAGTTTTAGGAAAATAATTGAATTCAGAAAAAAATACTGAAATTTTTCTTTTTTTTTGAAATCCTACACTTAAAAAAATCTAAAGTCTATTTTCTCATAATGGTCATCTCAGATTTTGATGAAATGGTAGATGAATGGAAGATAAATATGTGCCCTACAACTACATCGCAACTTGTGCATATTTGAGGCAAAAAAGTTTTTCTAACAAAAACTGTTCAATATGTTATTGAAATTAAGTTAATTCCTTTTTTCAACCCAAAATAAAACATAAACAATAATAATAAAAATATTGAATGAGTGTATTTCAAATCAAATGTAATAAAACCTATGGCATTTTTTGACATTAAATTCATTTTTATTCATCTGATCTTATACCATGTACATGTTAACCTATATACTAAGCAGTGTCTTAGAATATCAACAAATATTCACGAGTAATGAATGTGATTTTATTTCAGTGTAAATTAGTTTTTTTCAGCTTGAAACACACTGCCCTCATTATGTTAATAACAATAACAAACGAGTTCGTTTTGTTCATATCGCTGATGCATGAACAAATTTGCTATAATGAATGAATGCGGCATTAAGTGGGGTTCATAATTTCACTGTTATTTATACTTTGAATATCAAAAACAACAAATTGATATTCATCACATTCGAAACGATATTCGTTCTGGCATTGATTTTTAGTCAAAATTATTTGATTTCAAAGGTGGTACTCATACATTGGGAAATACGATTCAATCGATAATTTAGGTTTAGAAAAGATTTGCATAGGTGCAGTAGAACAACGGACACGATGTTTGCACGAAGCATTTCATAAAATAATTTGTCTGGGAGCAGCGATAATTCATTCATGATCCAAAAAAAACCTTGTGCGTGTTTCCAAATAAAAATTCTATGTTTCATCTCAGGTATTATTAAAAAAAATTATATCGCAAAATTTTGACACGCAGTGCACTTTAAATTCGATCTTCAGCCCCACCGATGGTACACGCAGACATATTTATTTAATTTATGTATGATCAAAATCCAAATCTTCTCACTGAGAAATTTCACCCCAAATCGGCCGAAAATAAAAATTACCCGACCCTCTTCGATTTTATTGATACTTTGTACATATGATGGAAACTATCATTCATTATCATATGATCTTTCTTTCAAAAAAGTCGTAACTCAAAATCCAGATGCCTGATTAAAGTACTCTTTGAATGTAATATTAAAAAAACTTTTATATCTCAAAACACCACACCTTCCTTCCTCAAACCCACCCATTTTAGTTGTATTGCAGTTCGCGTTGATTACATACCTAGTTCTCACGGTTCGTGAAGGGTTAATATAATTGAAATCTTGTTCGTGAAATAGTAGAAAATGTATACTGCTGACGAAAATTACGACTAAGCATCCAACATCGTATAGAAATAAAAAAAAAGTTGAATCTCGAGAACGGTTAGTCCATGAATAAAACGTTATGTAAAGTTTTTCATGTAGAACCGCATGGAGATTTCATTTTTATTTTACTTCTCTTAAATTCTTAATACTTTGTGACATAGTATTGAAATTTAGTAAATTCTCAAAAATTCATATCTTCATTTTGGTGAATTTACCACGGCACCACTGTATGTCAAACTTTGTTAAATTGGAAAGCTATTCAAATAAAAATATACCAAAAAATATCGAAGGTTGGTGTTTTGAAATATAAAAGTTTTTAATATTGAATTCAATTTTTGAGTACGATTTTTTAATAGCATTGGAAAATGTAATTTTTACCAAATAGTTCATTAACTTTCCAACAACTTTCTCAAACATCGTATTTTAATCAGTCATCTAGATTTTTAATTAGGGGAACCGCGGGTAAGACGGACAGTGGGGGTATGATGGACAGGTGTTTGATTTGTATAGTTGCATTATGAATTTCAAATTTCTGTTGATGGGAAACCCTTCTACATGCTATTCCATAATATTTAAACCATCCTATGACCATGAATACTGATCAAAAGTGGAATAGAGAAACAAAAACCGAAAATCGAACACGATTTCGCGTGTGGATGTAACTTTTGCGGCTTCGATATTAAGCATTTTGAGTGGTTTAATTGCAAAATTTAATTCGCTGATGTATATCCATCATTTCGGTTTGTGAGTTGACAGAGAAGCGATATTAGGTATGTACGGAAAAGTAAATTCACTCGTGAGTAGTAAATTTAAATTATTGAAATAATTGCACTAGGGGGGTTGAAATGGACAGTCACATCCATGATCACATCCAATGCATGATGGAAAGTGAAGGGAAGACTGTTGAACTCTTTTTTATATTGCTTTCTCTTTTTGTTCTATTACGGTTACTGGACGCACAAACACTGAGAGAGAGTGATATTATTCCTCTCGCGAGCAATAAACCTCTACGCTTCGTATATTTTGAGCCTGTCCATATTCTCCCCACTACATGTCCATTATACCCGCACCGATAAAAATGTTCTACTTTTCGGCTTGTTTTAATTTCAGTAAAAACATAATTAATAAAAACACATTTTTATAAAACATTTGGCCAGTTATTTCGAAAACCAGTATATTGAACTGTAAGAAACTGCTTTTAAATTTTTGAAAACATGAGTTCCCAAAGATACAATTGAAGTTTTCCTTAACATGTCCGTCTTACCCCCATCTCCCCTACACATAAACACATAGCACATAAAATGTTAAAAATACACAGATTTAAAAAAGCCAAAAGTCCAGGACACGACCGTATTGTTACTCTTTGGGCTATGGCATTATTTCAATCATTATGCTTATTTATCTCTTCGAATAAAGGGTGTTAAACAAAAAAATGAGAATTTTTTCAATACCTTTCAGTAACTCAAATAAAGGGCGCTAAATTTTCTTTCTCCAAGAAAATTGCTCTTTGGGCTCCCTAGAAACAGTAGGCGTGTTTGGTTTTGCTAGTTTGAATTTAGTGAAAGCAAAGATGGCGTCGAAACAGCACGTGCTCCGCGAACGCATTGTACGGTTCTACGAAACGCATTTCCAGCAAGGAAAAAAGTTCACGGTGGCACATTTTAAGGAATAAAATGTACCTGTCAGTACGGTATATCGTATCCTGGATTCCCTGAACGTAGAACGGAAGGTCGGAAGTGGCGATAATGACGAAGCAGAGAAAGACATCATTAAAGAAGCTATTTGACAACAAGGACGCAACCAGCCTGCGTGACGCTGGTCGGAAAAATGGCTGCTCCCACGTATTGATCCATCGGACCCTCAAGATGGAAGCAATCGTCTGCAGGAAGAAGACGAGGTCCCCGGAGTACACGGAGGAGTAGATTGAGTTGACCGTCTCATCACAGTGTCGGTGGATGACCAAAAAATACCACGGGACGTCTTTCGTTCTGGACGACGAAAGCTATTTTCCGCTGCCCAAAACGCATATTCCAGGAAATGATAATTACTACTCCAGCGACAAGACATCCACACCGCCTGAAGTGAAATACAAGTTCAAGCACAAGTTTGAAAAAAAGGTCATGTTGTACATCGCCATTTCCGACCGGGGAATTTCAAAGCCTTGGTTTAAGCCGAGCGGTCTGGCAATCAACCAACAAATCTATCGAGAAGAGTGCCTCGATAAAATCCTGCTGCCGTTCCTGAACGAGCATCACGCGGATGGGAAGTACGTCTTCTGGCCGGACAAGGCGTCTTCCCATTACGCCAAGAAGACGCTGGCGTATCTTGAGGAGAAAAAGATACCGTTCGTGCCGAAAGATCGTAACCCAACAAACTTGACCCAGTGACGCCCAATAGAGGATTTCTTTGGTTCACTCAGTGCCCTAGTGTATAAAAACAATTGGAGAGCCAAGGACACGAAGCAACTAACTACAAGAATCCGGAATTGTATCCGGAAAATGGACGTAAGTGCCGTACAACATTCTTGTGAGAGCATCGCGACAAAGTTGCGTCGAACAGCAGACCACGGCCCTTACTCAAACATTCACTGACATTTTTTTTGAAGAAAATACATTATGTTATTAATAAAAAATACTGAAATCGAGGAAAAAAAATTTTTTTTTATATGTGATTGAAAAAATTCTCATTTTTTATTTAACACCCGTTATTATTCCCTGAACGCATCAAAATTTCAGAAATAACTCTTTAGAAGATGGTTTCAGTAGTCCTAAAAAGAGCCGATAGCTTGCGTGGTTTTGTAGAAGCATCCGAAGATACTTGATTTACGATTCATTCAGCTCCTCGCATGAACAATACACAAGGATGGCATATGTTTAAATTTGTATTTCTGTTGCTAATGCACGAGCTCCCATTATTGTGCATCGCGAACGTGTTTTTTTTTCAGTGTGGATACAGTAAAACAAAAAAAGTACTGTCACGCCGCAGTTCAATTTTAAATATTTCATTCACAATCGACCCTACGAAGCTACTCCCATCGTCAGACCTCGCGTCGGCCAAAACCTTTGTGTGTGGATGTTGCTTGCTCACTGGCTGAAGCAAGATTCAATTGAAGACGAAATTACTTTTGTACGAGCCTAATTAGTAATTGTCTTGTGCTTTGCTTCTGTGCGCCACTGCATACTCTGCACCATGCTTGTTTTGTGCATATTCGGTAGCAAATAAGAAACTGACGGTTATCCGGAATGAACGAAACATTTCCTTTTTTTTTTTTGATAGAATGATGCACGATTGTTTTTGCAATGGCATTATTTATATATTTTCAAATTGTGCTTCACTACTACATAAGTTGCTTGTTCTGATCCGTACAATTTGAGAAACACAAATTGGACCAATCAGAAAGTGGAATGTTTTGTTAGAAAAACCTTGACATTTTTCAATTATTCCATAATTCGTTCCAAAAATATATGTAATTTTCTTTATTGTTATAGATGCGTAAAAAATATTTCCAGTCAATTGATGCGATCAATTTTCGTTACGATCTAACAAGAAATGTTCGAATTATAAGCGTTCGATATATTTCATTGTTTATGACAGGTTTAATTTTTAGATTTTCATTTCACACGCGTATGCCTACGTTAAAAAGATTTAGTATTATTTGGTGGTATTGGAATCTCGACAAACTTCTCATTTTCAAAACTAAATGAAAAGATGAAAATGTATTTCTTACTTGTCCTAACACTTCAACCAGTCATTTTTGATTGAATCATTTATTATCTACCCTCTTGGTTCTTCAACTGTTCTTCAATCTACTTCAGTTGAATTTTTCATTCGTTCCTATTTCTATTATCTATTTTGGGTCCCGGGCAGCCTTTCACAAAAAAAGAGCACTTTGAAGATGCATGGAACGTCTAGCAGATAAAGTCATGCTCTATGAGCTCGACTACTTTATCAACGAAATACGGCACAAATTCATCGATTGGTTTTAAAATAGTTTCCAAATTACAACGGTTTATGGTCAGCCATTGTTGAAAAACGATTTTTTGGAAACACAATCCAAACAGCACCTGAGCTTTATGATTGGTCAGTAAAACAAAATGACAAATGTATTACGAAATTAAATTTCAGTTACGTATCCAAAGAACAGCATACAAAAAAAGCAAGTAAACTTGAGGAACTATTCAATCACGCGAAAACAACATCGGGAACACAAAAATTTCATTGCTTTATTCCTGTAGATGAAAATAAAATCGCAGCTAAAAGGTTTTCAAATTCAATGGATAATCACAAAGTCTTCAAAACGTAAGATAAAAAGAAAAAAAAACAATAAAGATATGATGATTTATCTCTTAGAATACATGGTATAAGATCAGATGAATAAAAATGAATTTCATATCAAAAAATGTCATAAGTTTTACTACATTTGATTTGTAATGAAGGCCTCTGAAACACACATTCAACATTTTCATTATTATTTTTTTTTTAATTTTGGGTTGGTTTTCTGCACTGAAAAAAGAAATAAACTTAATTTCAATAATATATCGAAAGAGTTTTTGCCAGAAAAACTTTTTTGCCTTAAATATGCACAAGTTGCGATGTATGGAAGAGTTGTAGGGCACATATTTATCTATCATTTATTTACCATTTCATCAAAATCTGAAATGACCATTTTGAGAAAATTGACTTTTACTTTTTAAAATCAATTTTTTTCAGTGTAGGATTTCAAAAAATATGTTTTCAGTATTTTTTCAGAAAATTCAATTATTTTCCTAAAACTCTTCCATTGATCACTTTTCTGTAGTACTTACCATTTTCGAGTAAAAAAATTTTATAAAAAAAACGTCAAAAATATTTGGCCCTTTCCATATGTTAGTCTAGATAAATTTTCGGAAAACTAAGAATGCCAAGTTGCTCAATTAGGTAAAGTCTTCTTCTTCTTCAGTTTCATTAAGTTCTGAAAAGGTCATGCCAACATCTGATCGAGTTGACGTGAAATCCGTCAGACACAAAAAATAAACGACATTTCCCCTCTCTGTGTCAATTGGGCAGTGAATATGTTCGTGGGTAGCATACCGGAGGTGGAGAGGTTACTTCATTGATATCGTAGGAATAATAATGGGATCGCATGTCATTGTGCTTCCTCTCTGTTCGAATATGAAAAATAAACCGGGATTTTGTCAACCACTCTGCCTAACAGTAGGCGTTTTCGACTTACAACGCAGATCGGGAGGCTCAAAAGGATTTTCTCGACTCACCTGTAACGAAAGAAAAGATTTGATTAATACAAAAAAATGTTATATGTGTACATGTATGGGAGTTTCAAAGATTCACACACATCTCAACAACACTTTACGACAGGTAGATTCTTTCTGGTAACATGAATCGCTATGATTATGCGGTGTCGCGATCAACGACGCAAAGGTCAGATTTGACGGAGAAGAAGAAGAATAGAAACAGTAACACAGTAACCGGATTACGTTCATCCGAAAGCATCTTGTCATCCAATATTTACTCTCTCGTGTTACGTGCTCTCCATGAAACATGATCCGCCTTCTACTTTCGAAGGCGTTCTTCCAGTTGCCTTTTCAACGCTTTGTGTCATAATTTGTTGCTGGCGATTAGTCCAAAACGAGAGGCTATTATTGAGCTTCTGTGTGCTTCTGTGTGTAGCGGCATTCATTTTTTGACAGACGAAAAAAAATGCATACCAATCTCGGTCGGATGCAGCCGGCTCAGAAGCCTTCTTCTTCAATGCAACACAGCAGCAGCACAGGAATGCGCTTAAGCCCCGGTTTGGATAGCTCCGTCTGGACATTCGTCGTGTTTTTCTCTCCTTTGATAGTCACCTTCGAGCGGATTAAAACATTAGATAAGCATCAAATTGGCTAGCTACTGTTTGGGCACCTGTTTTTTTTTGTATGACAGAAGAAAAAATAATCGGCTAGACACTGTTAATCATAGAGGTTTGATTCATTCATTTGAAGTGCCTGAACTCTTGGCACAGAAACACATTCATAAATAACTTCATGTCATAACGCAAATCATTTACTGACCCCATTCGAGTCTAATAAAGCTTATTGAAAAATGCTGGAATCGAATAAAAGCGAATTTGTATAATCGCAAGATCGGAATCTGAAGTCAAATCGTGTCCGAAGAAATTCTTCAATTAAGTCTGAGCTCAAAGATATTATTTCCTGAAGCATCTCGATGTGAGGAATTCCTCGAACGAATTTTGCAATCTCTCTTCAAATTTCTTCCAAGAAGTAGGGGAAATGCGGGTAATACGGACAGTGGGGGTAATATAGACAGGTGGTTGATTTGTATAGTTACATTTTGAATTTTAAATTTCTGGTCTAGACAACATGTTCTACATGTTATTCTATAATATTTAAACCTCCCTAAGACCGTGAATACTGAATTCGAAATTATTCCTCTCGCGAGCGATAAACTTCAAAATTTTCGAAAACTCCGATTTCCCATACTCCCCCCTTGGGTGATTTTTTGATTTTCAAAAAACTCAAACTGTGACCGCTTTGCGCCACCCTCCCTTAAGTCCGATTGAGCTGATATTTTGTATAGGGTGTTTTTTCGAGGTGGTGAACATTTTTTATGGGGTAACTTTTTGAAATTCGAGATGACCATTTTCATTGACACCCTACCATATTTCAATATTTCCCCCACTACATGTCCATTATACCCGCACTAAATTTTCTTTTGTACTTTCAGTCTGTGCAATTAAGGGGCTGTCCACATACCACGTGGACAACTTTAGGGAGGGTAGGGTGTATGAAAATGTCCACGTTTTGTTACAATTTTCGAGATTATGCCGACAAAATGCACGACAGGCTACAGTAGACTATGAAATCACATTATAAAATTAAAATGAGAGCATCTTCAACGCAGCATCACTGCCCCCTTTGTACGACGTCACTGAAAAGTCTGGTGAGAAGGACTCCATCGCTATCTGGCAAAGAATTGGAAGAGAAAACCTTTAGTCTGGCGGCACAAAGCAAAGAGAAAGGCTGCTTTTATAAGAACTGTAGGGATTAAATGTATGTCATTATTGAAGTAAAACGTGGTTTAGCTTTGATTACGTGGCAATAGTTTGACAACGGAGAGGAGGGAGGGTGTATAGACTATGTCCACATGGACACGAATGACAAATATTTTTTTCAAAAACAATTACCGATACATTCAATATTAAATAAAAACTGTTCCGTATTCAACACTTTTAAAACATTCTGTAAAACCTGAGTATTCCGTATTTATCAATAAACGAATTAAGCTGCCTGAGAGTGCTTCATATATTTTTAAGAATATCATTCTTCTTTATTGAAATCCATATTCTGAAAATAACTCACGTAAACTGTGAACGACCGAGGTATTTCCTATTAACATAGCAAAACAAATTAACAAAATTTAACAAAAATTTTATTAACAAAAATATAATAAAATAACAAAGGGGCATTTGATTCAGTTTCCATGGAAATTCTCTCAGAGAAGCTTCATAATCGTGGACTTTCACCAATTCTTAACAATTTCCTGTACAATTTACTGTCAGAAAAGCACATGATTTTCTCTCATGGCAGCTCGAAATCTTCTCGTTACAGTTTAATGGGTCTACCACAAGGCTCCTGCCTAAGCCCCCTCTTGTACAGTTTTTACGTCAATGATATGGATGATTGTCTAACTAGAGACTGCACGCTGAGACAACTTGCAGACGATGGAGTTATTTCCATCACGGGTACTAATCCCGCCGTTCTGCAAAAATCCTTGCAGAACCCTGAACAATCTGTTCACGTGGGCTCTCAAGCTGGGTATCGAATTCTCTACGGAGAAAACTGAAATGGTCGTTTTTTCTAGGAAGCACGAACCCGCCCAATTCCAGCTTCACCTATCCGGCAAAACGATCAAGCACTCGATGTTTTTCAAATACCTTGGAGTATATTTTGACTCTAAATGTACCTGTGGAATACACATTGCGTATTTGAAACAGAAATGCCAGCAAAGAATCAATTTTCTCCAAACAATAACCGGAACATGGTGGGGCGCCCATCCAGGAGATCTCATTCAGTTGTACAAAACAACGATATTATCAGTGTTAGAATATGGCAGTTTTTGCTTCCGATCAGCAGCCAGGATTCATATTCTCAAGCTGGAGAGGATACAATATCGTTGCTTGCGTATAGCCATGGGGTGTTTGCATTCGACACATACGATGAGTCTCGAAGTTTTGGCAGGAGTACCCCCGCTTACTCTTCGGTTCACAGAATTATCCTACAGATTTCTCATCCGTTGCAAGATCATGAATCCATTGGTGATTGATAACTTCGAAAATCTACTCCAACTGATTCCTCAGTCAAGTTTTATGTCTTTATACCATGAGTACCTTACCCATGAAGTGCACCCTTCACCAGGCATCTCCAACCAAGTTTGCTTCCCATACTTTTGCAATTCCTCTGTCATTTTTGATCTGTCCATACGACAAAAAATCCATGGAATCCCAGATCATCTACGCTCAGATTCTATTCCGCCGATATTTTCGGCAGAATATAGGGGCATAGTTAGATCTGATAAAATGTTCTTTACTGACGGTTCATTCATAAACGGGTCCACTGGCTTTGGCATCTTCAATGAAAATTCCAGTGCATCTTTCAAACTCAAAGATCCTTGTTCCGTGTATGTTGCTGAACTGGGTGCGATATACTACGCACTGGGGATCATTGAAACATTGCCCATCGACCACTATTTTATTTTTTCAGACAGTCTCAGCTCATTAGAGGCAATCCGCTCAATGAAGGTTGATAAATGCTCATCTTATTTCCTAACAAGAATAAGACAACTATTGAGTGTTTTGGTCGAAAAATTATTCAAGATTACCTTAGCATGGGTTCCCTCTCATGGCTCGATTCCGGGGAATGAGAAAGCGGACTCGCTAGCTAAGGTGGGCGATTTAGAAGGCACTCTTTTTGAAAGGCAAATTGCTTATAATGAATTTTTCCACATTCCTCGTCAGTACACGCTCGTAAGTTGGCAGTGCATGTGGAGTGGAGATGAGTTCGGTCGTTGGTTACACACGATTATCCCTAAGGTCTCGACGAGGGCATGGTTCAAGGGATTGAATGTAGGTCGTGATTTCATTCGCGTGATATCTCGGCTTATGTCCAATCACTACAACCTAAACGCGCATCTCTATCGCATTGGGCTCGCAGCAAACAATCTTTGTGATTGTGGCGATGGCTACCACGACATCGAGCATGTTGTCTGGTCGTGTATCCGGTTCCATGCTGCTCGCTCTCAGCTCTCTAGAGCACTGAGAGCACAAGGCAGACAATCGGAGATCCCCGTCCGGGATATTTTTTTTTTTTTTTTTCTGTATTATAGTGACTTTCAACTCATTTGGCTGGTTCGTCACTTATACTTCCATTTTTGGAAGAATGTCGGGAGTGAGAATTGAACTCGTGACCTTTAGCGTGAGAGGCATGGATGTTACCACTACGCCAGATCGCCTCCTCAGCCCGTCCGGGATATCTTAGGTAGCCGTGATCCTGATCTTCTGCTTCATCTATACCTGTTCCTCAGAAACGCCGATGTCAACGTTTAATGATGTTTCCTTCGTTGTGTCCCCGTTTCATATCCCTCTTATCCGATCGATAAACTTTTACTTAGTCGCGGCAATACATACACACACTCTTTACAGACACACGGGCCAAAGGTTGTGCAGTCCACTGATCATTCAACAAGAGCCAAAGGTTGTACCGCTCATGACAACTCTACACGAACTGATGATTGCGCCGGCTAGTGACCATTCTATCCTGGATTCCTCGAGTCGAGAAAGACGCACCACGCTAGATATGGGGTACAGACTAGGGGGGCGTTGCTGATTAATGGTCAGCTGCATCCCAATAGGAAGTAGCCCGTGTCGGGCACACGTATAGAGCATCGAAGACTGCAACATACCAATTACGAAAACACTTGTAATACTAACCTCGAGCCAACCGCGAGTAATCGGTTACATATTACTAACATAGATAATAATAAAAATTGTCAAAGTATTGAACTCCCGGCCCCGTGAGGCTAACGCCATATGAGCATTTATAAAAATATATATTTTGGGAAAAAAAAAATAATTTTCTATAGATTTTGTTCTATCAGTTGGTCTTGGGATAATAATGTCTGTATAGTTTATCATGCCGAACTACGTGTAAAATAAATGTTTTGTATTTCTTTTTTCGGAAAGTTGCAATTCTTCAAAGTATTGGAATTTTATCGATTTCTAGGATTTAATATTAGCATTTGCGTAAAATGATCCATGCACCACTAGTCGTTAAGCTTTAGTCAATTGACCCAGTATTATACTATTTATTTTTATGAAAATTTCACATAGAATACAGTTCTGCAACATTTTGAAGGATTAAAGTACCTTTTAGAGGTGAAAAAACTTCAAATGTTTCGTTTTTAAAGGGTTTTTATTAATTTTCTGCCAAAATAAATGATAAACTTGATCGTTTTTATCAACAAAATTGAAGCCCGTAATTTTTTTTTTCATCTTTTGAATGAATTTCAATTTAAGGCAATAAATAAGTCTCAAAAAATGTTCAATTATTCTTACATAGTTGAGATTTGAGCTTGATTTCATAGTCGAGAATGAATGAATGTCATTTTTCCCCGCGAGCACTCTGAAAGTCATCTAGACCCTCAATGCAGAATGTTCGATAAGGATTTGAAAAATAATAAAATTTTCGAATACCCTTTTAATACTATTTGAAAATTTTCCAAACTATATCGAAAAAAGTTTCGTATTGCGCTACCGACTAAAGGTGAATCGGAAATACAGAGTGAAAATGTATCAGATATTCATAATATTCATAATCCAAAGTGAAAGGATAATTTTTCATTCGATCAAGAATGTCTCTGTAGTAAAATGTTCTACTGAAAGTTCATATGAATCAAATGTGAATCGAATTAATCAGGTTATGTGCATTCTTACTGGCGATGATGTTAATGGATTTTCAGATGGAAGAAGTACGCTTCTGAAATAAGGTTGTGAACTAAAATAAAATAAACTAAAATTGTATTCTAAGATGATTACAATAAATTCCTTTATTTTTATTCGATTGGCGTTTGCAGTCATAATTAGTAAACTCATGATCAATCTTTGAAGTTTTTTTTTTATCTGTATTATAGCGATTTTCAACTCAATTTGGATGGTTCGTCACTTTTACTTCCATTTTTGGAAGAATGTCGGGAGTGAGAATTGAACTCGTGACCTTTAGCGTGAGAAGCATGGATGTTACCACTACGCCAGATCGCCTCCAACAACTATCTTTGAAGTTGTAAAGGTTATATTCAGATGCAAATTGTTCCTCACCTGCTCAACTGTACATTGCGTGTTTCCGCGTTGGCAAACCAGATAACCTATATTTCACGCTGATGATCAAAGTACGTAGAATAGAACATAAGGGATATTTCCTGTGTATACACACGGAGAGCGCATGTGTTACACATACAGCAAAGTTAGTAATAAAAAATCCTCAATTTGTTCGAAGTTCTGAAGTTTTTTTTTCAATATTTCTCGATTTTAAAAGTTCTAAAAATCATAAAAAGTGGCAAAATCGCAAGTCGAGCCGACGGTAAACACGATAGTGCACTGCTTTTTCACTGCAAGTAAGGTTTTATTTGATTTTTTATCGATTTCATACTGAACAATTTTTGTTTATTTCAGCAAAATGTTGAAGTACCACGTCCCGCGATGCTGGAACAGAATAATTTCGAATGAGATAAACTAATCGGAGATGTTCTCAACTATCACATGTATTCGCTCCTTGGATCGGGAACGGGAACGACACTGCTTCGATATAACCTCTCCACACATTTGTTAATATAATTTTACTGTTTTAAATTTTAAAATAATTAAGTAAAATGCTATTTCACCATTTCGAAACATATTTTGAGACAGTTCTTGTGTTATAATTTTAAAATTTAACTTTTTTTCTTTGCCTACCACTACTTTAACAAAGCAGGGAGTAGACTACCTTTTTATTCTACGTAAAATATTGTATAATCACAAGTATTTCAAAATTAACTCATATGTAACATGTGCTCTGCACTTTCTACTTGCTCGTCATTTCTCTATCATACAAAAACAATGGGCCACAGCAAAGCAGGTACAGCAGGGTACAGCTAGTAAAATTTCATATAAATTAAACTTAGTTGGAGTCAAAATTGAATTTAGGCGCAATTAAGTTTTTTCCTTAATTGCTTTAATTAAAAAAGGAAAAATGTCCACGTGGACGAAAGGGGGTAGGGGTATGAAAATTTCCACGCTTGTCCACGAAGGGGGAGGGGGGAGTCCAAAATCATGCTTTTTCTGTCCACGTGGTATGTGGACAGCCCCTAAGTTGTGTAAAGCATGAGTTTCCATCGATATAATTGAAGTTCGTCTTAACATGTCCATATTACCCCCACTTCCCCTATACCATATATCATGCATTCAAAATCAAAATCAAAAAGACCAGGGCCTGACGGAACAGCACCTGTATTCATAGAGAACCTGACTGAGGAACTCACCCTTTTCTTTCACTGCATCTTCAACGTGTAATTAAAAGATGAAATGGTCGGTGTTAAGTCAGAGGGGACCAAGTCGCAAAATTAAAAAAAATCGTAATTTTCGTAAACCCCACATTTATCAGATTTGGAAAATCATGCATATAGCAGGAATAACGGATCGAAATTGTTCTGACTGATCAACGAAAATCTCTCAAACGAACAAGATTCATTTCGAGAGGTTCATCTATCTCTAGCGTATGTGTGAAGTTTAATGACATTTCGTTTATTTGTTCCCAAACTACAGTTGTTTAAACGTCACTACCCGAGCATTCGTATAGAAAATGGAAAAAGAGGAATATAGTATATGAATCAAACATTGTTTTCGATAGGAAAAACTCCTGAATAATCAGTGCAGTGGTTGACGAAATGTTATTCCACTTTTGCTCCTTCGAAAACAACAGTTTGTCGGTGGTTTAGTGAATTTAAAATGGACCGTACAAGCACCGCAGATGCACCTCGCTCTGGAAGACCAAAAGGGCCAACGAATCGAGAAATTGTAAAACAAGTGCATCGACTCGTTTTGAACAATCGTAAAGTGAGATTACACAAGTTAGCTGAGGCCGTAAGGATTTCAAATGAACGAGTGGGATACGTTTCGCACGACATTTTGGACATGAAAAAGCTATCCGCGCGATGGGTGCCGCACTTGCTGACTGTCGACCAAAAACAGCGGCGCGTAAATGATTCAACAACCGGTTTGACGGTGTTGAAGCGTAATCGAGTAGACTTTTTTCGACGTTTTGTTACAATGGATGAAACGTGGATCCATTACCACACTTGCCTCGGAAATGCCGGCCACCTCAGCCGAGAAGACCTGTCAGATGATTACCCCAAATCCAACTCCTGATGGTCCTTTTGAGCCGCCCGAATATCTGATCTCGCGGAGACGGTTTTTTTTTGCTATGATGTGCTTGAAGTATTCTAGCAGACCAGCTGAGCCCGCCCAGTTCGGGAGATGTTCCCGATAACGTTCTCGACGAGAACAGTTGGGAACCTTTACAAACAGTTCACTTTGATGAATGGTTCGGTCGCTAACCGTTTATCTATGTGAACCAGTTCTTTTGAACCGTTTTTCGCTCTTTCGCAATGGTTAGCGTTTTCATTGTTCGCTTGAAAGGTTTCTCGTGGTTTTCCATACTTGAAAAGAAATTGCTTGATGACACGAACACTCCGTCTTCACTTTCAAGAGCAATTGAAATCAGAGGTAATAACACACAAAACATGTACACGAAAATCAATCGAGTTAGGAAGGTGAAAATCCATGGAAAAATGAATCATAACACATCGAGTAAGGGAGGCATTGAGTAATGGAGAAAAGAATGCTTATAAAATCGAAGGTGCCATGAAATCCATCGAGTTAGGGAAAATATCGAGATACAGAACATCGAGTTACGGAGAGTTGACTGTAGATAAAATAAGATATAGAAGTGCGTTTTATCACATTAAAATCCATTTCCACTTTCACGAAAATCAATTTCGTTACCGTTATTAATTATGAAGGGGCGCTACATCCGTAAAATTTTACCTATGCGTCTGCCGTCATGAGGTCACCGCATCAGTACATTTCATTAATGGTTGTGGATAATTGAAAAACTTGGTCAAATGACGCAGTCACCCTTACTCAAAGATTTATTTATTTTGAGTCAGTTATGGAGAATTTTCATGCAGACGAATAAATTTATGTCAAATTTGACAAAACAAAATTCGTTTCCATGAAACTTCTCCATAACTGACTCAAAATAAGGCTGACGTTTCGTCACATGGCACTGAACGATTACCTCTTAGCTTCAAACAAATCACCTTCCAACTTGCTGCCTATAGAATTTAGAAATTTTGCCTTACTTTTTTAATTTTTTAACACACACTGATAGTCATTACTCATTATCTTCTCCTACACTTTAAGCATATTTTCGCTGAGCTAGTTTTTTTTTTCATATTTATTCTTTGTATTTTGGTCCACTGCTTCGTTTTTCCTTCTTTTTGTTTTTCTGGTATGGGACGCCTCATATGGCACATATGGCACTGACAGATTTTAGATAATTTGATTTCTTCATAACTACATTGTTTCAGCCAGACCACTGTTGGCCGAATCGTGTCCACACTCACCTGCGGGAGCTGTTGGGGGAGGACCGATAAGCAACAGTCGGTCACTTGCTTTACGGCAGGAATCTCCCTAATACCTCACTGCTGGTGTCAAACCACCATAGAAACATTTATTGCACCCTGAAACCTCCACATGCCAAATTTGGTTCCGTTTGATTGATTAGTTCTCGAGTTATGCAGGTATTTGTGTTTCATTTGTATGGCAACCCCCCTGAGAGAGGGGAGGGGAGTGTCTAACGACCGTAAAAACATTTATTGCACCGTAAAACCTCCATATGTAAAATTTGGTTTCATTCGCTTGATTAATTCTTGATTTATGCAGAAATTGGTGTTCAATTGTATGGTAGCCTCCTCATAGAGAGGGGAAGGAGTGTCTAATCACCATAGAAACATTTATTGCACTCTAAAACATCCACATGTCAAAGTTGATTTCGTTTGCTTGACTAATTCTCGAGTAATGCAGAAATGTTTGTTTCATTTGTATGGGAGCCTCCCTTAGAAAGAAGGGAGGGATCTCGAACTAACATAAGAACCTTAACCGACCCCAAATACCCCTACATACCAGTTTTCATGTCGATCGGTTCAATAGTTTTTGAGTCCATAAGAATCAGACAGACAGACGGACAGACAGAAATCCATTTATATATAATATACTGGCTGACCCGGCAAACTTCGTCCCGCCCAAAATTTGTTCTTTGTTATCAATACTTTCAAACATTCACGTTTTCTTACTATGAGCAAGTTCATGGGTTCAATCGCAGAACTGTTTATTGATTGATCGTCTATTCGTCCCCGTTGAATTTACTTTTTACTATAAAATTCCTAGGATTTCTAACAAAACTCATCATTATAATATCAGATATTTTCAGACACAATTCTTGTTCAAGATTTTTCAATCACTTGCAAATAACATGTTTCTCCGTTAAATGGAATAAATGTTTTTTACGAAAATTTGATAGAACAAAGACAGCCCTAAATCGGACAATTCCTTCCTCGAGTTCTGCTCATATCAACACATCCGGCGATCCTTTTTTTTTTGGTTTAGATAGAAGAAGATTTAAGAGTGCGTTTTATCACATTAAAATCCATTTCCAGTTTCGAACAAAGATCAATTTCGCTAGCGTAAACATCAAATGGACTAACAGCACTTGTCACTATGTAATTGTAGAACATATGGGAATTTAGTTTTCCGAATTTTCTCTTTTTCCTTCAGAGTTTTCCGAAAAAAATCAATTTTGGTTTGGTTGTAATATTTTTGGTTGAAATATGTGTATATTTTTATGGGACCCCCTCTCCATTCCAGAGGAAGGAGGGGTGTCATACCATCATAGAAACATTTCTCATACCCAAAAACCGGATGTGAGGGTTTGTGCTTGATTATTTTTCGAGTTTTGCAGAAATTTGTGTTCCATTTGTATGGCAGCCCACCCTTAGAGAGCGGGAGAAGTGTCTAACCACCATAGAACTATTTATTGCATCCTAAAACTTCCACATGCCTAATTTGGTTTCATTCGCTTGAATAATTCTCGAGTAATGCAAAAAATTGTCTTTCATTTGTATGGCAGCCCCCCCTTAGAGAGGGGGGTGGAGAGTCTAACTTCCATAGAAACATTTATTGCTCCCTAAAACCTCAATATGCCTAATTTGGTTTCATTTGCTTGAATAATTCTCGAGTAAAGCAGAAATTTGTGTTTCATTTGCATGGCAGCCCCACCTTAGAAAGCGGGGTGGAGAGTCTAACCACCATAGAAACATTTATTGCAGCCTAAAATCTTCGCATGCCAACTTTGGTGTGGTTTGCTTGATTAATTTCCGAGTAATGCAGAAATTTGTGTTTCATTTGTATGGCAGCCCACCCTTTGAGTGAGGGAGGAGTGCCTAACTATCATAGAAACATTTATTGTACCTTAAAACCTACACATGCCAACTTTGGTTTCGTTTGCTTGATTAATTCCCGAGTAATGCAGAAATTTGTGTTTCATTTGTACGGCAGCCACCCCCCCCCCCCTTTGAGTGGGGGGGAGGAGTGTCTAACCACCGTAAAAACATTTATTGCACCCTAAAACTTCCACATGCCAAACTTGGTTTCATATGCTTGATTAATTCTCGAGTAATGCAGAAATTTATGTTTCATTTGTATGGCAGCCCCCCCTTAGAGAGAAGGGTTGAGAGTCTAACCACCATAGAATCATTTATTGCACCCTTAAACCTCCATATGCCAAATTTCGTTTCATTTGTTTGAATAATTCCAGAGTAATGTAGAAACTTGTGTTGATTTGTATGGCAACCCAGCCCGTAAAGAGGGGGAAGGGGTCTCGAACTATCATAAGAACCTTCCCCGTCCCCAAAAACCCCTACATACCAATTTTCAAGTTGATCGGTTCAATAGTTAATGCGCATTTTCACCCCAGCCGAAAGTTGTTGAGATTGCTTGATGTGACATGTAATAAATATTCCGGAACTACTCACCGGAATTTTGGACGTCCTCAAGAACTCCAACAGCGCCTCCAGTGAACCAAGCGTTGACGCCTGGACATAAACGCCACGCTCGCTGAGCTTAATGCTACTCAGCACCGATCTCAAATCACGCGCGACAATATCCCTGAAGAGAAATGTTGCAAATCAGTCAATATGATGCATCAATTCGAACATCTCAAAACCTACTTAAAAATTTCCACCTCATCAGGCTTCTGTGCGATCTGCAGATTTAGTCCAGCGATCGCCTTCTCGAGCTCCTTGGCTGCAATCTTCACACCCTGAGCTGCGACAACTTCCTTATGCTCAACATAGGCATTCTTAACGCGCAGTTCTTTCATTGGCTGCGGCATCAAAAGTGCCTTGATTTGAGTCACGATAGGACCTTCTGTACCGGCCAGAATCATCGTATCACCCTCACGAAGCTTGCCGTTTATCAGGATCGCATCAATGGTGGTACCGAGACCGGATATTGCCTTAACCTCCAGAACGGTCGCCTGCAGATCCTCGCTGAACATTAGCCGCTTGGCAAGTTGTTTCTGGCAGAATTGCACAATCAAGAAGAGGAGATTACCCATTCCTTCGCCGGTGATGGCACTGGTAGGGACGAGCGAAATGTACGTTTTTGGATCCGGATTCTCGTAGTACAGCGCAGCGTTGAGACCCTGCTCGGCGAACTGCACGATAACGTCTTTCGTGCGCTGCTGGAACTCCAGGTTAGTGTTGGAAGCCTGGCTCTTGATAATATCGCGGATATCCTTGCGATTCATAGTGCTCCAATCGTACAGACGATCGATTTTGTTCAGCGCAACCACAAACGGCGTCCGTTTCGACTTGAGAAGGTTAATCGATTCGATGGTTTGCGGCTCGAGACCGTGCATAATGTCAACGACTAGAATGGCGATATCACAGAGCGACGAACCGCGATTACGTAAATTGCTGAAGGACTCGTGACCGGGTGTGTCAATGATCAGGAGGCCTGGAAGTTTGAAGTTGGTGTCCCCGAATCCTTTCACAAATTTCGTTTGCTCTTTGATGTTCTCAATCGGGACGTTGGTGGCACCGATTTGCTGGGTGATTCCTCCGGCTTCACCGTCTTGTACATTCGTTCGTCGGAGCTTATCGAGGATCTTAGTTTTACCAGTATCTACGTGACCCAAAACGCAAACAACGGCAGCCCTCAGATTGTCTGTGGACAGCTTCTTAACAGCGTCCTGGGTTCGCTTAGCAATTCTGTCCATGGCACGTTGTCGCATCTTCTCAGCCTCCGGACGGGAATCTTCCTCAGATTCGCTATCATCATCCGACTCGTCCTCATCCGATTCATCATCTTCGGATTCACTGTCCTCTTCCTCGTCAGATTCTTCCACTTCTTGTTTCGATTTTGAATCGGTTCCTTCATGCGACTTCGTCTCCGGTTCCTTCTCTTCTTCGCTATCGGAAGCATCCCACGAATCCTTCACTTCATCCACCTTTGCCTGCTCTTCCGCCTTTTGGGCATCGGTTTTCTGATCCTCCGCTGTCTCATTCTCATCCTTAACGTCCGCACCATCCTTTGCACCATCATCCTTCTTCTTTGGGCGGATTCGTGTTCCAAGCCGAACCTTCTTCTCAGTGCCTGCTTCCGGAATTTCCACGCCTTGTGCCTTCAAAGCTTCCAACATAGCTTGGGCTCTCATGCGATCCTGTTTCTGCTTAGCGGTCAGTAGCTTTCCTTCCGCCTTCAGCCGCTCCTTGCGCTCTTTCTCCTTCTGCTTTTTGCGTTCCTTCTTTTCCTGTTCTAACCGAAGCTGCTCCTGATGATATCGTTCCGCTTCTTCGGCCAATCTTATCTTTTCCTCTTCCTCACGCTTAAGTCGTTCCTCTTCTTCACGAATGGCTTTCAATCGTTCTTGCATCAGAGCGATGGCGGCCTTATTGGGTCCTTTTTTCTTCTTATCTCCCTCCTTAGCCGTGGCATCTTCGGCTTGACCACCTTCCTTAGGTTTGGCAGGTGCCTCCGCAGTTTTTGTTTCTGCTGCAGCGGCCTCTGCCGATTTCTCACCTTCACCATCCTTCTTACCCTTCTTTTTCTTTTTCTTCCCCTCGCCTGCGGGGGCTGCTGGCTCTTGCGCCTCTGGAGCAGGAGTAGATTCCTTCGATACAATTTCCTGAGTGGTCTCAGCATCGCGATCCTGTTGCTTAGCTGCCTGAGCTTCTTTCTTCTGTCTTTCCTTTTTTTCCTTGCGTTTTTCCGCCGCTGTTTTAATATGAACTTCGCCATCATCAACCTTCTCGTTTGGTTCCTCTTCCGGAGACTCTTCCTTCTTCCTCTTGTCTTTTTTATCTTTCTTCTTCTTTTGTTCCGGCTCCTTTGGTTCAGCCGTAACTACACTCGCCTCTTCCACAGGCGCAGCCGCAGGCTTCACTCCCGAATACTCCATTTCAAGCTCAGCGAGCATTTTTTCGATATCCTCATCATCGCTGTCTCCACCCTTCTTCTTTTTTGCCTTCTTACTCTTTTTACCCTTCTGGGGAGCCTCATCGTCGTCGTCCTTGACCTAGAACGGGAAACCAATTAGAATCCGCCAGCGCCTGTTGTAAACAATCACCACTCACCTGCTGCTTCTTGCCAGCCTTGGTCTTTCCTTTCTTTGCCGTGTCCTCTTCATCATCATCACGCATGGTATCCTGCACCTCAGCGTCATCATCGTCATCTTCGGCCAACAGCGAGAATCCCACCGGTCCAGCGGCACTCGGCTTGTTCTTCTTTTTCTTCTTCTTTTCGCCGTCATCGTCATCCTCGATACCGTCATTTTCCCCGTCAACTTTAGCCGCCTGCTTGGATTTTTTCTTGTCCTGCTGCTGCTTGTTGGCAACCGAAATTTTCTTAACACCCTCAATTACTTCCTCCACCACATCAGCTTCACCATCACTTTCGATTTTTTTGGGCTTTTTCTCTTTCTTCTTCTTATCATTCTTCCGATTCTCAACCTCCGTCTCGGTCAGCTCGGTTTGCTTCACCTCGACGTCGGAGCTGCAATCGGATAACAGCATTTAAAAACAATAACATCGCAAAATCGAAAACGGGGTGAAACCCGCAAACTCGACTCCCACACCACTGAAAAATACTCCATACTCACTTATCATCCCCAGCGGTGGCCGCGACGGCGGAATCCTTCTTGCCTTTCTTCGCCTTACCCATCGCTTGTTGGTCGGTTTGTTCCGAGCGAACTGCCCCCGATAGTGATCGAAATGGTTGTTGCTGCCGAAAGGACTCAGCTTGAAAGCGCTAGCTGGGAAACGTTCGCAATTACTTCGAGGGAAGCAAGAACTCCTGTTGATTTTTTCCCTTCTCCAGACACCGGTAAACACTTTTAACACACGCCCGAGCCGACGAAACCACGAAATCCGCAACCGCTAACACGGATGACTTTGCGCGTGCACCCCGAAAACGAATCCTAGCGACAGTGGCAATCACTAGCTGGGAAAAAAATGCTAAAATTTGCCGCACACGTACGCAAGAATTAATACCTGTCACGGAAGTGAAATTTGCCAAACCACGACGAATACCGATCGACTAGCGAGAAAATGTGTTTTGACAAAACACTGTGTCCAAAACCCGAAATGACAGACGCAATAGAATACTGCCAATGAAAGGTGGGAGAATTTAAGGAATTTGAATGTGTTGCGTCGGTTACATCTGGATTGACGAATCTAGTGATCCCCGATAATCGTTCGATTAATCGATTAATCGAATACTTCCTAGAGAAATCGATTATTAGTCGAACGAATACTGCGCAACCAATAATCGAAACGAACGAATAATTTACGTCGATTAATCGATCCAAACCCAGAGAGAAAAAAACCTACGACTGCCGCGGTTTTATCCTGAAAAACAATCATTATTTTTTACGCTCACCTAAACTCGTAAACGAAGCTCAACGCCATCAACGTTTCGTTTACGAGTTAGGGGAGCGTAAAAGATAAGAATTGATTTTCAGACGGAATGAACACTTTTTTGATTCCAGATGGCTCTCTAGCAAATGAGAAATATTAGTCTAACTAATTATTCCTCTTAGTGTAACGATTAATCGATTATTTGGGGCGATTAATCGTATCGAATAACAAACTGCTGAAAAGTATTCGATTAGCTGATGAACGATTAATTTCAAAAATTTAAATTCAAAAATTTCAAATAATTCGATTGGCGATCTAACGAACAAATCTACACCTAGGAGGCGCTGCGGTGAAAGTGATGATGGTTTTAAATTTTGCCATGTGAGCTTATGGAAGGTTTGTAGCTTTTCCATAAATTACAATGTTATAATCATTAAAGATTATTTGATTGCGATGAGTTTGTAAGATATTTAATTCTGCGCAATTTTATATATAACATGTTATTTATTTACCTCTTTCAGTAGTGAAAACTATAAAAATGTTGACAATGGTCGAATTAAAGAAGGAAATTCGAGAGCACAATCAAACACAAGTAGAAAAATGCACGATTCCTGCATGTGAGAACTACCTTGGAAAGCCCGGAAGTAAAATATACGTGATTTGTTTTTCAGTTTTAGGTTACATTAGCATCATTTTCTTAGTTCAAAAACAAAATCCAGATGTCTCACCGATCGTTTTCGTTTTGCGTTAGATCGCCAATTGATTTTGACGTGGAACTAAGATGTTTGCATCAACTGATAGGGAATATTTCTACGCTTCTATCGCAATTAATAAAATGTTATTGTTCATTAGATAAACAATTGAATAACTGTAAAATATTGAGCGTTATCTAAACTCCCTAACTGCCTCGTTGTGATTGGCCCGATTTACGGTTTCCCCAACACAGTAATCATAACCAAGCAGCCTTGGGGAAATCGGCATCGCAAATACATGAAAGTATGGGGATTTTTGTTCTCAACGAAATGTGTTCCCTAACATTGACTTCAAAACCAAGCAGCGTTGGAGAAATCGGCATTGTTACCGATTAATGCAAGTCGAGGGACATTTTTGTTCCGACTGAAATGTGTTTCCCTAACACATACTTTAAAAACACTTCAAATTCATGGAGCGTGGGGAAACTGGCATTGCAAATACATGTAAGTCGGGGGCATTTTTGTTCCAACTGAAATGTGTTTCCCTAACACATACTTTAAAAACATGGAGCGTGGGGAAATTTGCATTGCAAATACATGCAAGTCGGGAGTATTTTTGTTCCGACTGAAATGTGTTTACCTAATACAGACTTCTAAACCTAGGGGCCATCATACCAAACGTAAAAGGACTGTCATTAAATTTACTTGTAACGAAGAACATAATCATGAAACATGTACCGTAGGAATAATCAAATTTATCAAATCAAATAAATAATCAAATAAAAAATGATTCATTTTGTTACCCGTTCGACTTCGATTAAGCACATTTATCAATCCGTTCGAGTTCAAATTATTTCGAATCGAATTTTCCAGCATCGCAAGGATGCCGAATTCGCAGACATGTTCGCAATTTACTGGTATTTTATTTTTGTCGCAAACTCTATCCTGTTGCACCCCTTATATTGACGTAGGACTACGTCTAACCGGAAGATATAGGGGGTGAAATGGAAATCTAGGCACTGAATAAGTAGGAAAAAATGCAAGATTTGGAACGCTTATAATTCGAGCATTTCTCAATAGATCGCAATGGGTTTGGCATCAATTGATAGGAAATATATCTACGCATCTATCATAATGAATAACATTTCATTTTTCTTGAGATAAATAATTGAATAATTGTGAAATATCAAGCATTGTCAAAATGCACTATGTGCCCATTTTTGATTGGTCCATTTTGTGCTCCTCAAATCGTACCGACCAAAACGGGCAACCAGAGCAGCAGCGAAATAGAATGAAGCACCATTGGAAAGGAAAAAGAAAAAAATGAACGAAACATTGGTCGCTGTCTCACACATGCGTAATTCTCGAGCCTTAAAAATCCCCACTCCGCTGCCGTAACGATCATTCTCATTCAAACCGTACACCACATCGGTTCGCATCAAAACACTTCAACAAACCAACCCAAGGAAAAGGAGGAAAAGTGAAGGGAAAGGCAAAATCCCGCTCGAACCGTGTTGATCTGGAGTTCCCCGCAAGGGTAGCTAGGCCGAGCGCGTTAGTACCAGTGCACCAGTCCACCTAGCCGGCGTTATATAGTTTCGGCCGTCGAAGTGATCGAGTTGGCTGGTAAAGCTGCTCGCGACGATAAGAAAACCCGCATTCAGAACAGAACACATTCGGTTCGGTGGACATCAAGACAACAACAGGCAGTTGCAGCGAGTGGCAAACGCAATCGCAAAACGGCAGCTGGTAGCAGAAGAAAAAAGTTTGTTCTTTATACAATCTGCTTTGGTGGCAAATCCAGAATAAGGCGGCATCGAGGGCGTTCGAAATGGTTTTTTTTTTCAAAACCACGAGTACTAAGTTTTCTAAAATTCCATAAAACACGGCGCTTATAAGGGCCATTAAATCTTTCAAAAAAGGGTTTACGAAATACAGTTCAATGCTTTCTAAAATAATATCCAAAATAATAATAAAACACAAATTGATTTTTTCATAATTTGTTTGCCAGTATATGATGAGTATGTGAATTTGGCAGTTGTTCTGAGCTTATTTATGGTTGGGAACTTTCCCGATTATTCAATATTCATTAATTTTTAAATTGCTTCTAGATTGAAAGTACAGTAATTTACATTTAGCTCGACATTCAGCTAATTGGACGGACCTGTAATGCGACATATTTAGTTGGACATTTTTGTAAACATAAAGTTCGAGGTCCAAATTATGACCCCACATCGAAAGTCGACACTGTACCACTGTCATCGCAAATGTTCAATTACAGGTTAAAATCGCCTCCAATGCGACACTGAGTGGTGTTTCGGCACGTCGCATTAAATGTAATTTACTGTACAACATGTCACAAGCTGGATGGGAAGAAATTTTCCAACTGTGAAAGCTGTGGCGAGTGGCAAACGCAATCGCTAAACAGGAAGGTTTAGCCGAACAAGATGGGGATATCGAGTGATAACAAAACAAAACAACTCTTTAGATTAAAGATAATTTTGTGATCCTGAAAAGGACCCTTTTTAGCCTGCATGTGAATCCAACGAGCGAACAAATCGTAATGAATGTATTTTTTTGCCATCGCTGCCTTTTAACGCTCTTTCGTTCGTCTCGTTGGACTCGCCCCTTTGGCTTAGTCTGCTGATTTGTCTCTATCCTGTGAGTGTGTACCGCTAGAGTACAAAAGGCGCGGATCCGCTGAAAAATGTATCATTCTCTTTCAAACCGTAAATCAGTGTGGTTGTGTGGCATCGTTTCACATCACATCGCATCAACGGATTGTTGCCGGAGCACCAGTATACCTAATAGCGGTTATAGAATTTCGCCCGCCGGAGTGCTCGAGTTGGCTTGCAAAGCTGCTCACAACAATAAAAAAAAAAACCCGCAAAACCGAACAGAACAGAGCACATTCGGTTCGGTGGCAACAACTAGTTTCAGCGAGTGGCAAACGCAATCGCAAAACGGAAGCAGGTAGAAGAAGGAAAAAGTTTGTTTATACAGACTGCTTTGGTGGCAAAACCAGCCACCGTAAAACACGGCACTTTTCAGGGCCATTAAACCGTTCAAAGAAGAGTTATTGAAAGTTTTTCACAATACCAATGCATTCTAAAGAGACATAATATGACATATAATATAAACTGATTTATTTTGTTTATCTTGTTCTTGAACTTATTGGTGGTTGGGATCTTTTAAATTGATCATTCAGTTTTCACAAACCCATGCATGGTTTCCGAATTAAAAATGGCTTCAAATTACAACACATTGTATGCAGGATGGCATTAACGAATTTTCTCGGTAGCAAGAACTGCTTTCTTTGGTTGATAACTAATGTTGAAAAATGAATGACGTTACATCTGCATTGTATAGAAAAATAACTAAGGAGCAACATGATGAGCTATGTATTTCCTTATTCTTCTTTCTTTGTTTTTAAGAGGCATTGAACTTTGCAGTTCATTCGCCTCTATGTATTTCCTGCTGCTCTGTTCTTATTTTAAAGGGCTTTAATCCGAAGGTCATTCGTCCATGTATTTACTGTTGGTTTTTCAGAACGCTTCTAGCTCGTTTATTTCTCGACAGATCGTAGAGTTCGTCTCCAAAACCTCAGTTCTTTTTCATTTTTATTTACTTTGTTTGCGGAGACTACAAATCTTACAATTCATTCGTCTCCGAAACCACAGTTTAAGGTACTGTAATGTGCTCAATAGTGAAATATATGATAGTGAATGAGCTGATAACCACCTATGCATTTCCTATCACAGTCATATTTTTGATTGTACGATATGTGCATACGCCGAAAGATTTCCGACGTTGAACATTTAATAAGTACAAAGCCTTCAGAAAAAAATCAAGAATCAAGTTTATAAAAAAAACGCAAAAGCACAACACCAAAGGTTCTTTTCAGAACCCCCAACATATTCATGAAGAGTAAACAGTAAACTAATCCATTTTTCAGGTAGATAGGTAGGTATTCACGTAGCAGAAGAAAATAAAACAATATATTTAAAATATATATTTAGCAAAAGCTGTCCCCTTTGTATAGTCCTACGTCACTCCGGTTATGTCCCCGACATTACCCACCCGTCTTTTTTTAGTTGCAGACTGCAGGGATGTAGTATTACTTTTCTTTATGGCTCGATTCAGCCAGGGGTATGACTAAAACGTCAAATCTCTCATATTGTCAGTGTACCCAATATTGCTGCGGTTCACTGACATTTTGGTTCTGTCAATTACTGTTGTTTACAACTCGGTCCGGTTATACCCAGCAAACATTAAATCGCATAACAAGCGTATATATAACATCATATGCCCTAAAATTTGGTTGACATATAATGCGCCTAATTGGCATATGCATGCAAAAGTGGAGGCCATATACATACATGGCAAATGCTTACCGAAATTGTTTGGATGAATATGCAACTTTGACCGGCTATAATAGCGACTTGTGCCATACTCATATAAGATTTATTACAGACATAGAAAAAAACAAATGGCGCAAAATATTTTCGTGAAATGTTTATTATAGCCTCACGAATCGCCATTTTTATATATGAGTATTTATGTTTGTAGAAATAATAATTGTTTGATTGACTTGTATTGGGAGTGGAATTGAATGTTTAAAATGGCACAGATTGATGTTTGGTGAAAACTGCTCCGATATGGGTTCGAACTCCGGTCGTCTGGATTATCATCCACCAGCTATCTCGAGCGGCTATCTGCAATTTAATTCAACAGCGGTTAAAACTTTCGAGTGCATCAGCATTTCATTGACATTTCAATATGATGTAATATGTCCTTTATTAGGATCTAATATGATTTACTGTTTCATGATTTTCTTCAGCATGCAACACGATTTACTACAGTACTGAATCGATTTAAATTATACGCTAATACGACACACAAACTGCATCAGCGTAATATACGCATATGATGCGGATTAAATATATTTTACGACAATGTACATCATAAAATAGATGTTTATTATACCGATATGCGACTTAATTTTATAATGGTATATAAAATCGAGTTTTTACATTTTATGCGATTTCAAATATACACGACACACACTTTGATTGATATTATATGCGATTATGATTTATTCGGATTTCTTGTAAGACTTGGCACGTGCAAAATTATACGATTTAATGTTTGCTGGATGGAATATTCGGCTGTAGTGTGGTGCCCATACTACCAGAACGAGGTGAACCGCATCGAAGCAATCCAACGAAAGTTCATCCGTTTCGCTCTGAGGCATCTTCTTTGGAATGACGTCCACAGCTTGCCCAGCTACAAAAGTCGTTGCATGTTAATACACTTGGAATCACTTGAAGCGAGACGTAACATCACGATGGCATGCTTCATTGGTGACCTGCTTCAAGGTAACATCGACTGTACTTCGCTGTTAAGCTGTCTTAACATAAACATCCGCCGCCGTAATTTACGCTCTCATGTTTTCTTATGCGTCTATCCCACGCGAACAAATAATGGATGTAACGAGCCCATGCGAATGATGCGCCGTGTCTCCAACAGATATTACGATGTGTTTGACTTTAATGTTTCACGTTGTAGAAATAAGAGTTGTTTCCATAGAGTTTTTATTTAATATATGTAGTGTCGTAATTTTCATGTCATTGGGAAAATTATTGTATCTGTTGGCAAATAAATAAATAAATAAATCCACCATAAATCCAGACATGGATGTGGAAGGCAATTGAATCTAAACACAAATATTGACGTCACAATGTAACAAGTAGCTATGGCAGCGTATGCTATCACGCACACTACTCTGCCATCTGCTCCACCTAATAATCGTTCTCATGGGATATGTTGGTATGTTTACATTTCTTCTGGCGGGCTTTTCGTTGGCTATGCAGTACTAGAGCAAATATATGATCAACGTAATTTGACATAACTACAGGTGAGCTATATTTTTATATCGCACACGAAAATTACGCACAAAAAGAAATAGCGTGCAGAATCACGTTATTTTGTTAAGAAAATCTAACTGACAGTGGCGTATTGTAGTGAGGGTGGAGGGGGCGGTCCGCATCGGGTGTCGCCCTTAGAGGAGTGAGCTCCTGCTCGATGTTACGATTCTGTTTTCCGGCATTGTGCTTCGCGTCCTCTGAACTGATTAGATCACGTTTTAAGGTGGCCGTACACTGTTTGCCCGGAGGTCAAATATTTGATATTTTTTGACATATAAGGTTTGATTTGATATTTGTACAAACACTATTTTGTTTGCCACTCTTCAATTTTCAACAGTAGTAAACAATATCAAACACCGAACATGGAAAAAATCAACTGAAATATTCAAGGTAATCTAACCATGTACCGACAGGTTCGAAGAACAGACTGAAAAAATATTTTAGGCATCCAAAAATTGAATATTTGCTTGTTGTGTTTTGTGTAGCATATATTTGATAAGTACACGTCGACCAAATTTTATCTGTCAAAAAGAGTCAAATATTTGGCTTCGGTCAAACAGTGTATGAGCACCCTTAGTTTCTGAATCTCCATCTCCATCTGCTGGCGCTTGAGCTTGCACTGCTCACCGCACTGATCACAAGCAGCTTTCTTCTCTGCCAGCTTCCGATGTTTGCGCTCATTCTGCGGTTGAAATTCCAGCGACTGTGGGTTGTGTCTTTCTTCGCCAAGTCGTCGCTCTACCGCCTGGATATTCTGGCGTTCCTGCTGGCGCTTTCTGGCCAAATCTTGGTATCGATTCTGCAGTTCATCGTACTCTCTCTGTTTAGCCTGCAAATACATCTTCATGCTATTGTTCCAAGATTCGTACGGTTGACGCGTCTCGTTTTCTCTCTGCTTTAGGTTGCCAATTTTGGAGCAAAGCTTCTTCCTATCTGTCTCAAGTTGGCTGCAGGATTGGTTGAAAACAATCAAAGTGATCAATCAGCATACAACTTGAGAACGATCTAATTAAAATATTAAATCACCAAAGGACATATCTGAAAGGATCTGTATCAAAACAACACAAGCATTGGATATAATAAAAAGGACCTAACTGAAATCTACAAATATAGAGGGACTACATATTTATGTCTTCGTTCATTCCAAAAAAATGTGATGTTAGTGTCGATGATTCGTACAGTGCCAAATCAATAATTGAAGCATATATTTTCACGATTCTGTTGATGTATCATTTTGATTATAATTACGTTACTGTTTAAAATAGAATTTGAAAAAGAGAATTGAAATTTCAAAGACATTTTTCTCGAAGCTGTCACATTCGATTTAGGCCCTATTGACATTTTGATCTAGATATGTGCCTATATATAACCAAGGTGCCTAGAAGTATATCGTAAGGTGGGCCAACTTACTAGAACCACTCTTCAGCCATCTTGGAAGTCTACTGTGTTTTGTTAGTAAACAAAACACAATACGCTTGTGCCCAGGCTCGCTCGTGATCAGTGTGTCTTTTTCACGCTTCAGGCAAATAATTCTCCTTCGGCTTTCTTTCGTACTGTTTTCATATACCGCTCTCCTAACCAACTTAGTGACGAAACAGCCTCACCTAAGGATATACTTCTAGGCGTCTTAGTAGTAATGCTTGCTTTACAATGCAGGCTTTTAATCGCATGCGAAATACTCACTCGCGATATTTTTCAGGGCAGCTCTTTACAATGGTGCTCGATATCGCGCGATAATCTGTCATAATCTGTCTGTTAAACCTGCATTATATTGCCTTTATTTGTTATGGACAAGATCGTACTAGATTGGTGGAACGAAATCGTATCGCTAGAATTGTGAATGCAAGTATCAAATTCCAGTTAATTAATAATTGAAAAACTAACAAATTCAATCGAATATTAACGAAAATTTGAAAAATAATTATAATTATGCAGCAATACGCTTGCAATAAGTGGTCGACTAAGCTCTCACTTGATGAAGCGTTTCATATGTAAAGAGCTGAACATTTATTTCGATATATCGCTCCACCCATCTAGCATATATTGTTCCACCTGTCTGATGTATGTAGCACCCACGTCAAAGCAACGCGATTTTCGCGGCCAAAGCTTGGAGAGTTCTATCTGTTTTCGCACTGTCATGGGTGATTTCGCGTTTTGCTCTAATTGAAGAAAAAAAAATCTCGCTCATTGTGGATGATTGTAAATCCGGCATAACCACACTGGAGAAAATCGAATTATTGGTAAAATGTACACATTTTTAGTAAATATTACCAAAATTATGTAAAAACTATGTCAGATGCAATATACATCTCTACCAACGATTCGTACATTTTACTTCAGAGGGTAAGTAACCTTGTTGTCATATTTGGGAAGTTGCGAAATGCGCACATTGTGATTGTGATTTCTCCGGTGGAGAAGAAGCCGGGGATGCAGTACGGAGGTGAACATTTGTTTTTTTTTCGGATACTAATCAAACCAGAGCCGTCCGATATAGTAAAGTATGGACATATTTCTCGAACCGTACCTAGTACGCACCTAGTGAAATCGTATCGCTAAAACAACGTCGATGTACTTGATTCAGAAGAGGAAGAGGAATTAACTCATTAAACATTAACTCATAAAATCTCTACCATTTGATCGCACATCCGACGGAGCATGTTTTTATACGATTTGTGAGGACACATCATGGAGGAAATTGAGGTAGTGTAATTGTTTTTGCCTGATAGGAAACAAACAGATATGAAACTGTATATTTCAGACACATATCCGTAAGGACATGTGCACACAATGTTTCATGTGATGGATTCTAAGTTTTCCTGGGATGATTGGCACAAAATTCACTACGAAAATCCCCCTCGAGATTAATGGTTCTTCACGATAAGGATTCGCCCAGATACACTATTCTTCAGGAACAAGTTTGTAATATACATATTTTACGACATCAAGTCCAATGATATGGTCAGTAGTAGATGATTTTCTGTCTTTATAGCACATGTTATTCTGGGAGCGTTGTAATGAATAGTTTGGTTCGAATGGAACTTTCAACGGACAACTCAAAAACATAGATACAAATACGAACAAATACAAGTGATTAAGTTTCGTCATTGTACATTGCAAGACACTTCTCGGTCACACAATATGCTTTTGCTAATTTCAGATGATTCCTCTCCCTGAATGACGAAAAGAAACAGGATCATGATCGAGTACAGATGGCAATGGAAGAATCGTATGGGATCGACTTAGTTGACGCTGCGATTAGACCTGTTCCCTAGTACTCTGCTCGTAGAATTATTGTAATGACAATTATTGTTTTTTGTTATTTACTTATTATTGAAGAATTATCCCAACTGTATATAGAATAAGTAACTATTGATGTATTTGAAGTATGTAGAATAACATGTAATAAAACATAGCATTTTGAAAATAATTTAATTATTAACAAAATAAAATCCCTACCGAGAATACCTTACAAATGAGAAACAAAACTAGGCCAACAAATCCTATATAATTGAACCGACGTTGTGTCGATATTGATTCAACTTTGTATCAACAAATCGTGCTCTTGTTTGACATGCTGCCTGCCAATTTTTTTTGTAGGATGTACCAATGATTAGTACGGTAGAAAATGACTAGCGAATTGGTAACATGTACCAACAAATTTGTCATATTTACTAATGTTTCCTCTCAGTGCACAAACATTTCCATGAAAATAACGTTATGATAATATTCTAGTACTGCACGAACTTCAATCCCGCCATCTCACCGTTTCATGACATATTGCGCAAAATTTAAAAAAACACTCCTCTGCTTTGGATATAAACGGTCGCCATCGTAGCTATTTTGCGTAATTTTGTCTATCCTTTGTTGTAGTTTTAATATCGTTAACTTTATTTTTTTGCTATTTTCAAATTACTGATTAATTTGCTTCACTATCCTGTTGAAATCAGTTGAACAACTGTTTCTGGTGGACTATTCTTCACAGGAACCGTTGAAAGTAGAAACACGATGGATTCCAAAACATCAGATGTTCTGAAGGTGATTTTATTAAGCTAGAATCGATTGTACAGTCTTGAACCAGGTTGATTTACAGAAACAACGATACCTGGCTACACAGGCAATACAGCGAGCGGATGAAATGCGCGAGCGCAGTCCTCTGAACAAAAAATCTCCCAGAAGTGGTCGCTATTTACAATCGCCATCCGTACAGACTCGGTCCGACTCCAGCTATGAACTACAAAGCGATGGTGAATCAATGCTGCAACCCCGTCGATACAAGTCAATTAACATTACTGAGCTGGAAGAGGAGAATACAATTCACGTGCAAGCTACTCCACACAAGGAACCGTCAGATCCGCCAAAGTTGTCCTTCGAACCGAAAGAGATGAACGCTCGGTCTACTCTGGCCCAAGGTCCATCGGATCCGGCTCGTCGTAAGCTTGGGGTAGAACAAATCGCGCATGATATCCAGGAGATTCTTCATAAGAGTTTCGCGAACGAAATCCGAGAGCTTAGCCAGCGAATTCAAGGTGATGTGCATAACGATTCGGCGCTGCATTTGCTCCAAAGCGATGACCGTCCGGATGTGAGCTTACCTAAAACGGCCGATATGAGCAGGTTGTCATCGATTCGTGAGTCGCTCGCCTCCGGCCCACAGAAGGGGTCTGCCCAGACGCAGGATTTCTGGGACATTGGCGGGCCACAGGTTGACCACAGCTGGATGCAGAAAGAAATGTCCCAGCTGGAAGGGATCAGTTTTCATGCAGCAGAAGAGCAGAAAACGCGTTTGTTGGAAGATGAGATGGCATGGGAGCAGGAGAACGCAATCATCCCGGAGATGAATGCCAAAAAGCTACCGACTAATTCGTTCATGAAAGGCGTTAAGATGCCAAAAAACTTAAAGAATCATGTTGATTTCTCCTGTTTTTCCGGGTACCTCGGTCAAGACGATGTGGAACAGATGCATGCTACTCGGCTGGAGAATAGCAGCTTCTGTTCGGTGGGGGAGTATTTCAACAAAATGTCCGACAATGTCAGTGTTATGATGTCAAATGATGAAAGTCCCCCGAGGAGAACCCCTCTGCCGCTAGTAGATTTGAGCAACGTTGGTGAGTAACAAAAGTTTTCCATTTATCAGTCAAATGTTAAGAAACATTGTTGCAGGTTCCATGGACGAAGTCGCTGAGAAAGGTCCTGTTAAGGATCAGAAAGGTCAACTAAGGAAGTCGACTGGAACCGATAAAGAAAATTCCTTCAGTGTATCCAGCTTGATGAGAGCGATTAGTAAGTATTTGTTTTGCATAGAACTATTCTTTGCCATACATGCATAAACGATTTAAGTCGATTCTCTCTGATTTGAATGAAACTTTCAATATTTTTTTCGGTGCAATAGACAATCAATGCTGTGTCGGAAAACTGAAATGCTTCGTAAACGCTAATTTAGACGAACTGAAATTTTCTAGTACAGCCCATTTTTAATAGCAATTTAAAACTTTGATTCTTAAATGAATTCCTACGGCAGACAAAACGTTTTAAAAAACGATATGCTGGTAAATTTGTATCAAGTCTTGGTTGAATTTTAATAACTTAATGCACTGACCATTTACAATCAACTTTGCTAGTGTCTTAAGGCGGGTTTACATTTGGGAGATCTATAGCTATAGATAGATTTATTCACCCGAAAATAGATGTAAACGGGTGAGAATATATATGATACGCTTCTTCGATGTATATATGTATAGAATGTATAGAATAATTTCATGCATATGTAAATACTGGTGAATTTCTCACTGGTGAGAAATCACTAAAGTTGGATGCAGTTCTACTTCATGTGAATAAAGTCACCTTAAATATGAATATATTCATTATATAAGTTCGCGCTAGTGTAAACGGTTGATGCGATTTCTATAAATCTCATCATATTTCTTCACATGAACATATCACTAGTCTAAACCCACTCTTATACTCTTACTCGTCTAAATAGTTATTCGTCTTTTCGCATCTACACTCGACAAAAAAAATTGAGGAACACAGTGCGCAGTCGGAAATTTTGAGTGATTTTTGATTTATTATAACTCCGTGAAAAATCAACGCATATTGATGGGATACGCATCATTTTAAAGCTGCAACTTTCAGGTATTAGAATATTTTACGTAGGGTAGATAGGGGCAATATGACCAGGCGGAGCGAAATGGGCCACCCTTCATTTGAGCTTGTTGTTGAACCAATAACACTTATTTTCCAACAATTGGGTTAGAAATACTCTTATTAGGTACCTCCGAGAAAACCGTATTCAAATTCAATTGTTTTATAAATATATTGAAAGAAATCTCACGCTGATTATTTATCACGAAAACCATATAAGAGAAGCTGTCAACAAAATAGGTTTTGTACGCTTTATTTTGAAATTTATTACTCTGCTCTTTATATCAATTCGTACTGGTATTATTTCTGAACATTTCCACTGATTCATTGCGCTGCTTTGCCGTTTCATGTAAAAGATCAGTTCATTTTTATTGAGCGTAAATGTACGGGGCGGAATGGTCATACCTGCTTGGGGCAGTATGACCAGGATGTTTTCAACATAACCTGTAAATACAGTTGCCAAAAATTGTAAACATAGTTGGAAATAGCTAGATGTGAAATCATGGTGCGGAATTATACCATAACATCGGATCGTAAAAAAAGTGGTCACAGACCAGCTTGAACGCGGCAATGGAAGCAGTGAAGAGTGTACGTCAGTGCGACATGCAGCCTTAGTGCATTGTGTCCCGTGAGAAACACTTTAACGTTATTTACATTGTTCAGATCCTTTGCAGCTCCAACTGTTCGGATCATTTGGTAATGTTTTTACGACGGAGCAATATTCTCGCTATGGAACAACGGTTCTTCGAGAGAAATCCGGAAGCTGGCGTATGATTTGGCCGAAAGAAATGATATTCCTCACTCTTCCAATAGCCAAAGCAGTTAACCGGCATAGATTGGTTGACTGGTTTTCGAAAGCACCACCTACAACTCTCTCTTCGGACACCAGAAGCAAACCCCGACGCCAGGGCACAAGGATTCAATCGAATTGCAGTCGGGAAATTCTGCGATTTACTGGAGGGCATACAGCAGAAATACGACATTCCGCCAGTAAGACAATTGAACGTCGATGAGACATCAGTGATTCCAGTAACTATCTCTTATCAATAAGAGAAGCAAGTCAACTAAAAATTATTATCTTCGTTCAACAGGCGCAAACCAAAAATTCCAAAATTCTAGTAATGCAGGGAAAAAGACAGTTGAGCGCTATAACATCAGCTGAGCGCTAGGTGCTTAACACGGAATAACGATCATAGAATCTTCCATGTTGCTACTGTCGGCAAAATTCAGTTCCTCTGCGGGCGATGGATCCAATGCTATCGATGCCACTCGTGGGTACATAACGGCACATATATTCTCTGCTCCTGCTTTAAGTAACGAAAAATTGCAGTCCAATCACTTTGATCACAATGTTATTTTTTATACATGCTTACTGAATGAATCCCAATGAAATATACGCGATAGTTGCAAAATAGAATAAACTTTCCTTTTATGAACTTGTTAAATTATTTCCTAGCGAAAACATGCTTAAAAGATTGAATCAACTAATATGGTCATATTGCCCCGGCCTATTTTGCCCCGTAGTGCTTTCGATCGACGGAAATGTAACACATTTTTAAAAGTGTAAATTTTCCACAAAAATCTTTTTAGAGCATATTTATACAATTTACATCGTTCAACAAGGTTTCAAATCGTGAGGTTTTAACATGTAGCATAATTTATAAACGTTTTTACATTGTTTAGGACGTTTCGTTCTTAGGGGGACCATATTCCCCCTATCTACCCTACATGTTTTTGTCTTGGTGTGTGTAGGTTAGGGTGTCAATGAATGTATGGGAAAAAATCGACCCTAAAATTTCAAAAAGTTACGCTATACAAAATATTCGCCACCTCGAAAAAACACCCTATGCCGAATTTCAGCTCAATCTGATTTGAGGGAGAGTGGCACAAAGTGGTTAAAGTTTGAGTTTTTTTGAAATTCGTTCGGTAGGTCTGTCCACATACCACGTGGACAACTTTAGGTGAGGTAGGGGGTAATAAAATGTCCACGATTGTCCATGGAGAGGGGGGAGGGGGTATAAACTGAGTCCACGTGGACAGGAATTTTTTTTTTTGAATACAACCCCCTATACATTTAAAATTAATAAACACACATTCCACAATTTCTCTCTGTCAATAAACGGATTGAGCCGCCTGAGAGGGCTACCCAGTAAAACGTCCATATATTTTTTTCTCATATCATTGATCCTCTTCAGTGAAATCTGTATAATAAAAGTATCTGATGTGAATGACCAAACTATTTCCTATGATCGAACTTTTACAGTTACGGGGTATGGATAGATCCTCATTAGGGTGGCAGCGAAAATGGTCATGTCAAATTTCAAAAACCGACCATGTACATTTTGTTTATTGGCCCAAAAAATGATGAAAGTTTCAGCTTAATCGGACATGATTTAAGGGTACCTCAAAGCGCTTAAAGTTTTGATTTTTTGATCCTCGAACATCTTCAAAAAGAGGGTAAAGGAAATTTAAAAAATCGATTTTTTTTTCGATAGTAAATTACTTTAAAATGCATAAACATCGAGAACTGGTGTTATCTCAAAAAAAAAAAATTTGCATGAGATTATCCATGCATCACTAGTCGTCATCTTAAAACAATTGAGCCAGTGTTCTGATAAAAATATACATGCAATTAGGTAGCTGATTCCGAATATTTTAGGAGGTCATAGAGGATCATATTTGATGAAAAAATCCTACGCATATGGTTAACTCTCAACAAGAATTATTGAACTTTTATTGGGCCTAATTTTATGTCTTGAACTGACTCTCATTTGGAAAGCACGCTACTTAGAATAATTATACTTATATTCGACAGATGAGGAATTTTGCGTAGAATACTACTTAGACACTCAATGCAGAATGGTCAATAAACAGTTGAGAAAATATAAATATTGAAAATATTTTAATACGCTATTAGTACTCTCTGAAAATTCCCCGAACTATTGCGGAGAAGGTTTCGTATTACGCTGGCGACTAAAAGTGAATCGAGTGTGTAAATGAACCGACATATCCTGTGACCGATGGTATTCCGAAGTGGGCAAAGAACTACACTCGACAAAAAAAATAGAGGAGCAAAATGCGACATCGAAGGTTTTGAGTGATTTTTGAAACGTTGTAACTCTGTTATAAAATAATGCATTCGTCGAAGCAACAAATGGACCTTGTATAAAATATTTTCAAGTTTGCGATGGGCAGATTTGACTATCGATTTGCTGTGCGTTCATTATTTCATGAAATATTCTTATATAATTTTTCATTCGATAGAGAATACCTCTGTAGTAAATATTTTTACTGAAACTTTCTATGAATCAAATGGAAGTGAAATAACCAGGTTGATTGAATTGTTGTTGATGATGATGATGGTCTCGCCTCCTTCCCCTACAGAGGTTTGAGCAAGACGAGTTATCTAAAAGATATTATTTTGTTTTCTCAGCATTGAAATCAGTTTAGCAAAAAAAAAGGAACTGATTTTATTTACAGATTTAAGTTAAAAAAATTACAATGTCAAAAGACAAGCCAATACTCAGTCTTGTCCGCCACAGAGCCGATACGGTCCCGACAATGCCCTTGCAGCCAAATGGTCCACCAAAGCACAAGTCCAACCGCCAGCCTTATTTTGGATTGACTTTAAATATCCCCATCCAGAGAAATCGAGAAATTTTTCTTTACGAACAATTTCTAGACCGGCTCTTACAAAACATTTGAATTCTTATCTATTATATCTGTACAACGTGCGCGACGCTCAAACTTTTGTAGACTACTTTTAATTTTTTTTAAACTACTACAATATAAAAACAACAAAATAAAAATGAAAATAGTCCATCATCACCTAGATCATGACAGACATAATAGAGACGAATACCAATTAAGAAACAAAAAATATAACACAGAAGAAAATTGTTCAAAATCGTCTAAACAATATTTGAAAAAAGATTTCGTCAGGTCATACATTGAAAATAATAAAAACAAAAAAAATAAAAAAACTGTTCACTTTAAGATATCCGTTCGTATAAAACTTCGTCAGTTAAAATCGTTATCAAAATAATAAAAAATTTTGGCTGTTAGGAAAATACAGCTTTAACGTGTAAAATACAGTTTCTCTTAAATTCTGCTAGTGTTGTTGCACGTTTAATATGTCTTGGCATCGAGTTGAAAACATTTAAAATATAGAGAATTTTGTGAAGCACATGTTAAGAAATGGGAATACATTTTCAAAATCTATAGAAGCTTTGAAAGCGAACCAAAAACGCTTTATCTTTTCTTGAAATTCTTTTCAATTGATAAAAAATAATAATTTATGTATATAAAATTGTTCTGTTCGTTACAAAAACTCGAAAAGTTCGGCACTGACACAATATACAATCCACTTCAAAGATTATTGCTGATACTGCCAACGTCTCAAGAAGCTTTAAGATTTCCAGATGGAATAAGCACACTTCTGAAACCTATATTACGTATATAACGTATTGAGTATATTGAATATGTGTGATAGGAACACATTTCTTTGTAGGGGAAGTGGGGGCATAGTGGTCACCCTAAGAAATATGCCTATTTCCAGCGTCCACATACCGATTTAGTTCCCGTTTCTCGAAGAATATTATAGGTCAACTCATTGTTGTTCAAGATATCAAAACGGCTTTTATTATAAAAATTCAAAGTAGTACACTTTTCATCATCAGAAAAAAAGGTGTAAAATCGAACTTTTTTTTTTGCTTGGAGGTAAAGTGGTCACCTAGTGGGGGCAAAGTGGTGACCCGCACATATCAAGCTAAATGGGATAGATTCATGCGTTTTTTTCGTCCAAATTTGTTCAAATCATATTTGAGATAGTAGGTACATGTATGAAATAAGCTTGGCCTATTCACCTAGAGTCTCAATTTAAATTTTCTCTTGCATACAAAAACGTAGTAAGAAACACATAACGTTCCGCATAATGAGGCTTGGTTTAGTTGGAGTGGCATATTTATTTATCCACGGTCAAAGCCATAAAAGGATCTTCTGCAAGAGCAGAATGTGATGAGGTATATCAGTTTTAGTAAACAGAACATTGTAAGTTGTTATTCACCTATGACCACTTTGCCCCCAAACATGAAAATAATTTCTATGCTAATTAATTTCTGAGATTAAACAAAATATCTGTTCACCTCCCCTAGAATATGTGAACAGTCGTCCAAACTGATGATTTGTCCAACATATCCGATTGAATAAACTAAATTTCACGAGAAATTCCTTAGATACCATGCGCATAGAACTACGGCCGAATGGCTATCGAGAGAGTAATTTCTGTTTTTATTTGTATTTCGACATGCGACAGCTCTACTGAAGTACAGGGTGACTCAAAAGTCATTAAATTCTTCAATCAGATGGTGACTATCAATACGGCATCTAAAGTCAATAGTTATACTACCAAACAAGCAGGTGACCCCCCATGCCTTTGCCCCCCATGACCAATTTGCCCCCACTACCCCTAAGTGTTTAAAAATCGTGAACTTAAATTGTATCTGATAATGATTTCAAATCCGGTCATTTTTATTCTTCTTCTTCTTCTTTTTGGCTTTAAGAGGGTTTAAACTTTTCAGTTCATTCGCCTCTACCATTTTTATTCGTTTAGCATTGCTCAAGATATGTCTTCAGAGTTGTGTAATTTATATTCGGATGCGGATTGTTCAACTGTATTTTGCACGTTTCCTTGTTGGAAAACCAAATAGGCTTTACAACGTCGCAGATAATAGAAAAACAAAGTATTACAAGTATTTCAAAATTAAACTCATATGAAATACATGCTTTGTTTTGCTACTCATTTCTCTGTCAAAAAACTTCAATGTGCCACAGCAAAGCGTGGCAGGGTACATCTAGTAAAATTCGAAACAAAATAAACTTAAATAGAATTAAAATTTATTTTATGCGCAATCATGTCATTTCCTAAATTATTCTAATAAAATAAGGAAAAATGTCCACGTGGTCAACAGGGGGAGGGGTATGAAAATGTCCACGCTTGTCCACGAAAAGGGAGGTCGTGCTTTTTCTGTCCACGTGGTATGTGGACAACCCCTTTCATTGGGAGGCGAAAATAATAATGGATATTCAGGTGGAATAAACATGCTTTCAAAATCAAAAATATGAATGAAAATTTACTTTAACGTATCGTTTTTTTAAATTTTATGTGATGAAATAAGAGTTTTTTCTTCCGAAATTGCATAAACATATTGAACGAAAACTGATTTTTAATTACAATAGTAATTATTTGTGGAACAAACAGGAAATGCTTCGACATAAGGTTAATGGAGTGTCAGGACTACATGTGTTAGGTAATCAAACAATACGGAGTAGAAATTTTCATTCAAACTTTTATATTTTTACACTGATCTTTTTACACTGATCTGATAGAGAATAATTTACCTACCAAGCACTAATATCGCCACCAGACGTCGACACTGTACATTTTTCATCGCAAATATAAACAAACCAGACTATATAACGCACACCAACGAACCGCCACTTTGGTGAAACTGAAATCGTTTTTTTTATTACAGAGTCAGCTTGGAACAGACTCAGTTTTAAAAACGAATTCGCTATAAGTTGATTTCGTTAGGTGCGCAAAAGTTTTCAAAATGGCGACGAAAGAACAGTGCGTGCGGAAAAAAGTTTTGAGCGAGTGCTTCGAGAATAAGGATCTGTCGCATCGTGCCATCGGGAAAAAGTTGAAATCGCGAATTCCACGGTGTCTGGTATCAAGAAACGGTTCGAAGAACGTCTATGCGCAATCATTGGATGTTCCCGAGAACCTCCGGACACAGAGGATGTCGAAATTCGCCAAGAACTTTTTAATTTGGCGGTTTCTCCCTCTCTTGAAGGCTAACGACGGTCCGACGACTTTCTGGCCAGATTTGGCATCATGCCACTACACGAAGGACGTGCAGGAGTGGTATAAGGCGATTGATGTCAATTTCATGCCGAATGATTTGAATAGCCCAAAAACTACGGAACTGCATCCAATAGAAAAATTACTGGGAAGGAGCAGCTTCTAAAATGACCTAAAGTGGTGAAGAATTAAGAAGTGATGGATATCAAATGGGACTATCCGTGTACCGCTGAAATATTTCATACCATAAGGCTGAAATATTCCGTAGCAATTGGCATCAATCTACTTCCTCTGTATTGTCTTTTGTTAAGCTTACTATAATAAATAGATTCCATACACAACGTAGAACGTAATTGGAAGGTTCAGTGTTTATCGCTCCTAAAAGTCCGTTTTCCCCGTAATTTTTGCTGGTTGCTGCTATTTTGCTTCGTTGGGAGTACTTTCTACTTAGTGGTTAGTGTGCTAGGTGTGCTGAACTAGATCGCCTGCTGCTGCTTCGCCAGATTCACCAGTTCTTTGGACACTCCACTGCCGATGCACGTGTCGTGTCACTGCTGGACCGTCCAGAGCTAGACATCCCCGAATCGTTGCCCGTTGCCCGTTGCCCGTCCCGTTGAACCACCCGGTGAGCCCCCGTTACCAAACAAGAAGAAATGAAGAAAGCATGGGTAAATATGCAAAAAACTGTCAATTCGGATGCCATACAGAACCTTATGGCTGAGGTCAAGGCCAAGGTTCGGACATTTGGATATAAAATCGAAATAAATTAAATGGATGATACCATAATCTAACTTTAATAGTTTCTTTTTACTCACTGAAATTTTGTGATAATGGAATAAAAACTCAAATTTTGAGAATGGTTTTTTTCATTATTTTTTTTTCTTACATGTTCACTTTTTAGAGTTTTATTTTACACCCTATAACTTTATATTGAACGAAGTCATACATTAAAACAGTCCTGATTCGCAATAATCAAATTTCCCTTGAAAACAAATATCTCCCGCATCCGTGAAGTTGAAGGTTTCATTAAATTTGGAGAGGGTCATGCAACATTTAGGTTGTTTCGACCGATTCCACTTGAAATGCTTTAAAACATAATAATTTGATAAAATAACAATATTTTTCTTGATAGATTCTGTCCAACTGGAGGATTCTCCAACCGGCTTCATCAACAAACTCACACAAGTTCGAAGAGCAAAATCCAGCATCCCCCCACCAAACAACACAGCCGCTACGTCACAAGCGCTCTATAAAACAAATTCCCTCAAAGCGGATCTCAGTCCGGTAGTGCAGAGCAAATCATTCATTCGTGAATTGGATGAAGCAAAATCGCGTGCACCCAAAGCCAGCACTCTATCGGACACTGCCAGCTTCACGGAATCACTACTAGAGTCGTCTGCTTTCGTTCCGATAAAAGCTAGCAGTAAGCCAGCGGATTTGTCAGTTCCGGCTTCTGTAGTTTCCTCCAGCGTATGCAGTGCCAAAAAACCACTTTTGAATACATATCGTGTTTCAACAGCCACAAAATTATCCGAACCACAGTTGGATTTACCACCGATACCCGTAGTTCGGGAGCCTCCCAAGTGTCAGAAGCAGATCCAGCTGAGCGCAACACCAGCCAAGCCCAATCGAAAGAGGAGATCTAGTTCCGCAACTCGACAAGAGCTGCAACATGCCGAAGAATCCCGCGAGGAAGCTCTTACAGAGGCCTACATGAAACGTTCGCGTTCACCGAGCAATGAAGCGGAACTGAAAGCGGTTTCAAATCATTTGGTACCATACCACGAAACACCGAAGGGAACTATCCCTCCACAGCGTGGTTTCGGCCAAGGGCAAAAATCTTTCCTCTCGCCAGAGCCACGCTCACGGGAAACGCAAATGTTTGGCAGCCGGTCGCCATTCAATTCGCCCAAATCAATCGCTTCCAGCTTCGAGTCGGAGACGACTGCGAATGCCAAATCGCCAAGCTCTGCAAGATTGAACCTGATGAACTCACATCATCGATCGGCTTCGCAGTGGTCTGTAACGAACAGTGAATTTAGTCACAAAGATGGAGTCCTACCGCTGAAAGCGACCCACAACGAAATTTCGTGGGGAAGCACAAGACTTCGGCGGAACGAGAAGAAAACGATGCAGATCAAGAATACTTCTCATAAAAAGTTAGTTATCAAGGCCACCATTACCGGACCCGGCTTCCAGTTGTGCGGAACGGAGCATAGCGGAATGTTGGTATTGCACGGTCAAGAATGTCGTACCATAAGGGTCGATTTTTGTCCAACCATGATCGGACCGGCGGTCGGATTGTTAAGCTTTCAACCACCCAATGATTGCTATGCTCAGCGGGTGGTTTCACTGTACGGTTACGGCGGAGAAGCTTCCATTCGGGTTGAAGGGATCCAGAAGGGACCGAGCGGACCGTACTTGGAACTTGGGAAAGCCCGAAACATGGGACGGCCTTTGGAGAGATCGTTCTCGCTGTTCAATAAAGGTAGTCTGCCAGCATTTGCCCGTATTGGAATCGACAAAAAGGGTATCGACAAAACATTCCTCGCCTCCGCTATTTACGTTCAACCGCAGAAGGTTATCATCCCTCCGAACAGTTATGCCCATATCAAAGTTATGTTCAGACCGCGCAGACAGGAAGTCGAAAGTATCCTCCAGAAACAGGTCGATGTTCTGTCTCTGACCAACCTGCACGTACTCTGGGGTGATGAACCTACTCGGCACCGAATTCGAAAGGCGATAGCCCTCGTCAAACGTAACGATCTACAGGAAAACAAACTTGATCCGTTGAAATCTGTTTGTGAGGAGTTTCCAAATGAGCACACTTTCGCCGAGTTGGAATCATTCACGGAAAACATCTATGCAGCCATTCACGAATTGTTTCTCACCTTCCGAGAGTACGAGCTGGTTCTCACCGTGGATAGGGCGCTGGATGAGACGATGATCGATCTGACACTGTGCGAGGACAGTGGCGCACTGTTCAAAACTATGTGTGCCTCTTCCGAAGCCGGATCTCCCCGTTTCCCGGATGAAATTTCACCCGGTGTTGCGGCCATCCAATCGACGACGAAACGGGAAAGTGGTGAATCTTGGAGTGTTCGTCCAACTTTTCTCGAATTTCGACCCGACGAAAGGACCAAACAATTCGTCATCAAAAGCAACCTGTACTCGACTCAAAGCTTCAACATCAATTCCAACTTCAGACCGTTGTTTGAGATCACTCCAACCGAGGGACCACTTCGTCCGGGTCAGGAAGTGATGGTGAACGTGAACTTCTTGATGGGTCCTCCGACGCAGCAGCAAATTATTCTAGTGGTATGTGACATTGCCGCCAGCCTCGTTATATTGTAATCTGAGTTTCGTTTTCCGTTTTAGGTTTACATCAAAGACGAGAAAATCACAATTCCTGTCTATGTTCGCAATCGGAGTCGTGCTGATGTAGGAATGTACTGAAAAAGAAGAGACTGCTCATACTCGCCTAATTCATTATGATAATGGAATGATAACTGTTATAGTGATCGAAAACAGTTTTCTATTTAAGCTTATTAATGCACTTTTATAAGTTCTTTTAATTCCGTGTGGAAAATCGTTCAATTTTATTTATGTTAATAAACTTCTAAGGATATTGGAGAATTGCATCGATTTTGTGTTCTGATATGTCAATAAATTGAGAAATTGTTAGTCACGGTAAGGTGGCTCTGTTAACATATTAAGGACCGGAAAGAAATCTGTAAGTCATACGCCTGGGACCGCGCGTTTTGACTTGCGTGAAGTTAGCGGATAAAAGTTTTTGTGGCGTGCAAGTTTCTGTTCAACGTCTTGCTGGATTTAATGAATAATGAATTATTCCACATCGGGACATCGGTAAGATGCTGGGAATCGTCCAATCCACGGTCAGCAGAGTACTAAAACGATACTTCGAGAACATAACCATCGACCGGAAGGTGAAGAACGGCAAAAATGGATGCTCCGTCAGTGAAAAAGATCACAAGCGCGTAGTTAAGAAGTTTAGACGAGATCCGAGAAGTTCGGTCCGGGATGTCGCCAATAAGCTGAATTTGTCAAGTTCATTCGTCCAGCGGACCAAGCAGCGGGAGGGCCTGCGTACATACAAGGTTCAGAAGGCTCCTAACCGCGACGACAGGCAAAACATGGTGGGGAAGACGCGAGCCCGGAAGCTGTACACCAAAATGCTGACGAAGCCGCATTGCCTGGTAATGGACGACGAAACCTACGTCAAAGCGGACTTTCGTCAGTTTCCGGGCCTGTTGTTCTTCTCCACAGAGGACAAATTCAGCGTTCCGGAGGAGATTCGCAAGCAGAAACTATCCAAGTTTGTCAAAAAGTACATGGTGTGGCAAGCGATCTGCTCTTGCGGAAAGCGGAGCGCCCCCTTCGTGATGACCGGCACGGTGAACGGGCAGGTTTATTTTAAGGAGGGCCTACAGAAGCGCTTACTACCACTATTGAAGCAGCACGAGGGCCCGATCATCTTCTGGCCGGATCTCGCTCCGTGCCACTATTCAAAGAACGTGTTGGAGTGGTACGAAGCCAACGGGGTCACCTTCGTGCCAAAGGAAATGAACCCGCCCAACGCGCCGGAGCTTGGCCCAATAGAGAAATATTGGGCGATTATGAAGCAGGCCCTCCGGAAGAACCCAAAAGTTGTCAAATCGGAGGCGGACTTCAAGAGAAAATGGATTTCTGTTCAAAAAAAACTACAACCTGACGTTGTACAGAACCTTATGGACGGGGTAAAGAGGAAGGTGCGAGCATACGGGCTTGGGCTCGAAGTATGAATAAAAAGAAAATGCCAAAACTTGTTTAATAGTTTTTATTTTACTGTCTAAAATTTTCAAAAGGATCGGTCTACTGGGCGAATTTCTACAGCGTTTTTTCCGTGATGCAATTTGATGTGACACACCCTTTAAATTGATTTTTTATTCCTCTATTCCACGCCGCGAATAACGTGAGATGCTCAAACTCATGTCGTAGTCACCTGCTCTATTCTTGAAGGCGGGTGAGAGGTTCATTTCTAGGTGAGCGAAAGGATGAATTATTACCGACTCGATGTTCATTTAAGTATCTGTCAATTCATTTACGTTATTTTCGTTTACATGATTTCGCTCGGGCATTCCGTTTAGATTTCTGGAGTATTCGATTAAAGTATTCTTGGGAAACAACATCAGCTGATTCTTTTGAATTTGTTTCTTTGTCTGACACAACTTTTAGTTAGCACTTTTAATAACCAATCTATTAAGGTAAGATGTTCCGAAATACATTTTTTTCTATTGTAGATTTGTGAGGTATTTTCGAGTGTTGAAGGACTTGTTTCGTCACCTTGTGAACATCGTTGAGAGAGAACTGGGATCGACAATAAATTCAACATCTGTTTTTCTGATAATAAAACTCGCCGCCACCATGAGATTCTTAGTTGAAGGGAGCTATCAAAAAGGCGCCGGAAACGACTTTTTCGTGGGTATAGCACAATCTAGCATGTCCAAAGCACTTTCACAAGTAATTGACATACTCATGACTAAAGTACGCCTAGATGCAATCAAGTTTCCTATGGAAGAAACAGAAAAAAAAGCGATCAAGTTGGCATTTTTCCAGAAGTCAGGTTTTCCTAGGTTTTCCAGGTTTCCCGTTCGTGGATGGGACGCACGTTGGAATCTTTCGTCCAGCGTCCGATATTCAGTACTTGTATTTCAATCGGAAAGGATATCACAGTCTCAATGTATTGATTGTAAGTATAACAATAAGTGTAAATTTCAAGTACAAATTATTAATCACATTAATTATTTCAGGTTTGTGATCATCAATTAATGATACGATACGTTGATGCAAACTATCCAGGATCTAGCCACGATAGCTTTATTAGGAATGCTAGTTCATTGGATAGTTACCTTTCAACAAATTATCAACGTGGAGAAAGAAATACTTGGCTGCTAGGTAGAATCGTTTTTAATTGTATTATGAAATTTCTAAAAGACTTCATTTACATATTATAGGTGATGCTGGATATCCTCTGAAACCATATTTGATCACATAATTTCGAATTTATTCCAATTCTTCTGCTCCGGATAAATCTAAATTCAATTAAATTTTATCGAAGACCAGAGAAACCGTGGAAAGGTCAATCGAAGTGCTAAAAAATGTTTTCCGTAGCGTATTGGGCACAGAACAATTACACTACAAACCAGGGAGTGTCCATTGATCATAGAAACGTTTCGTGCCCCCTAAAATCTTCACATGCCAAATTTGGCTCCATTTGCTTGATTAGTTTTCGAGTTATGCAGAAATTTGTTTTTCATTTGTATGGCAGCCCACCCTTATGGCGGGTTTACACTAGGGCGATCTATAGCTATAGATGGATTTATTCACCTTAAAATAGGTGTAAACGGGTGCGAATAAATATGAAACACTTATTCTAGGTATATATAACTTGAATAAATTCAGCATATGTAAACGCTTGTGAATTTCTCACTGGTGAGAAATCATTATAGTTGGATGTAGTTCTACTTCAGGTGAATAAATTCACCGAAAATATGAATATATTCATTATAGAAGTTCACGCTAGTGTAAACGGTTGATGCGATTTCTATAAATCTCATCATATTTCTTCACATGAATATATCACTAGTCTAAACCCACCCTTAGAGAGGGTGGAGTGCCTAACCACCATAGAAACATTTATTGTCCCTTAAAACCTCCACATGCCAAATTTTGTTCCCTTTGCGTGATTAATTCTCGAGTAATGCTGAAATTTGTGTTTCATTTGTTTCATTTCATTTTCAGGGGGGATGGGTCTCAAACTATCACGAAAACCTTCCCCGGCCCCAAAAACCCTTACACACCAATTTTCATGTCGATCGGTTCAGTAGTGTCCGAGTCTATAAGAATCAGACAGACAGACAGAAATCCATTTAAATATATATATATAGATTATGTAGCTAACATATATATATACTTGTCTGTTGTAAATGATGTTACTCAATTCAAGCTCAATAAATAAAGTTAGAATTATTGAATTTATAAAATTTGAATTATTGTTTCATTTTGAAGTTTTGAATTTCTTAAACCACATCAACCGGCGCAAGGAAAAAAATTACAAGTTGAATAAAGTACCTGAATGTAATGTTTTCGCGACTAAGATAATGATTATAAAGTATATGGTCTGATCCAAATCAAGGGGAGAAATCTAAACTATTGTTGAATTCAGGATGAACATAGTTTTGACGTAGGGCTACGTCTTTCGTTTCTGTACCGGGGTGTAAGTTCAATGTTTTGAAAACGAGAGAGTGACGCTGGAGTGCAAGATTTTGAACGTTAATACCTCTTTGTCGGCTGAACGGAGTGGTATGATAATCATTTCATTCGAACGACAAAATATGCAAGAGTTATATAATCGTGAATTATTGATCCGAAAACATGTTCCAATAGTTATAAAATTGCTTTGAAAACAAGCTATTGGAACCATATTAAAAATGGCGCACACTCTGGCAATCCATTTAGTCGAAGCGGCATTGTGAGATGAGGACGGTCGCACTCAGACGCCTACGCAATATGCTCTTCTTTTCCAATTCCATTTCTCTTCTGCAGTTGGACCGAACGGAGCGGGAATCTAGGTATCGATGATAATTCGATACCGATGGGTGCCATTGACTACGAATTTGATAGTGAAGAATACGAAATGTTTGATATGGTGTAGTGGATATTATTTCATCATGTTATAACTCCAAACACACTCCTCAATTCACAGAAGCTCCCTTCAGCCAAAAATCAAATGAAAAAAGATTTGAAGAATGCATCGAAATTTATAAAATAACTCTGAAAGTTTTAGTGGCCCATGAGTTTGCGTTGTTTTATAGACGCAGCTGAAGATGGTTGATTCATGATTCATTCTTGTTCTCGTGAGAATAATACACTAACGGACCGACACATTTTTCTTGTATTACACACATTGCGGTTCCAGGCGATTATATATTTGTTCCCCACTACCATTATCTGATTGATAACGCATAAAATCAACAATTCCTATATAACCAAGTACTATATTGAGCAGAACGAACAGCCTCGGATAGAACGACAACATCCAGGACTCAACTGGAGTCGAATATGGCGCAACATCGCATTGAAACAAATCTCATCGGGACATCACAGTGCATTATACCTAATAGTCAACGAAAGGATACAGCACAGAAAGCTTATGCACTCCATACAGCGGGCAGATGGAACGAACTGCCTTCATTGTAATGAAATGAAAGAGACATTAGCGCATAAAAAAGGGAGTGCCCACGAGTTGTGGCAGCTTGCGCAAGAATGCAGCGGAATACGGCAGAGATCTTGGGAAGATGGCAACAACTATCGTGTGGAGACTCACTGAGACCGTCATTGAATCGTATAGGAAAAATTGAAAGAGATATTTTTTTTCATTCTTTATTTTTGAGACCTTCAGCCTCCTGGGTTGGTTCGTCTCAGATTAAAAGAGATAAATTATTAAGAAACTTTAGTAACTATGTGAAATACATAAATGACACTAACGGTATATGTAATTCCAATTGCGAATATGGAATTTTATTGAGATATGTATTATAAATTTTTATTTACAGAATAAACTTCACATTGCGAAAAAAAAAATCTTCACGGTATAAAAATCGACGACGTACGTCCTATTTAATACTTCTTTTTTTTCTTTGATTCTGCTCTACACTATGCTTGCTTCTTGCATATTCTGAAGATGCATTCTGTGGCGAAAAAAATTGTTTAACACAGTAGCAAAATAGAATCTGAGGTTGGCCAAGGGCCTTAAATTTGCTGAGACAGCGAACACCTCGAAGCCAAATTTCGCTTCGGTGTGGACGGATACAACAGCAGCGCCTCACAGTCTTGGACCACCGACCAGAAATTCTTCCGAATGGCAGTGAATTATAATTTGGAAAACATCGTTTTATGTTTTAATTCATAACCACAGGTTTCGGTCGACTTCAAATTGAAAACGAAGAAGATCATTCATAATAAGAATGAGGCCAGAGCCACTGGAGGAGGTCCTAACAAAATGTATACTTTTTCGACCTGTGAAGAAGCTATAATTAACTTGCTGTCGCTAGACAAAGCCGTTAACGACGAGGGTAATTATTGATAGATTATACTTATTTTCCAATATAACTGAGCATCTTCTCTCACTTATAGGTACAGTTTTCGGTCTGCCGATGCCGATTAATCTGGAGGAGGAAAAATTCCTATTCAAGAAGGAATACCTCCTCCGTGAAGAGCAACATGCTTTGGAGTACCGGCGCACTGTTTTAGTATATAAAAAGAAAAAGCTTGGTTTTGACGTAGGACTACGTCTTTCATTTCTATACCGGGGTGTAAAATCAAAGTTTCGAAAACGAAAGCGTTACGCCGGAGACCGAGATTCTGAGCGTTAATAGCTCCTAAACAACTGAACTAAACGGTATGATAAACACTTCATTCGAAAGATAAAATGTCTACGCGTTATATACTTGTTACTTTTTGATCTAAAAACTTTTTTCAATATTCTTATATTGCTTCGTTTATCATGAAAGCGCGGATGAACGCTGTCACCAAGAGCCTGTTTGTGCACCTTAGTCCAGAAGGGAATCCATCAGGAGAAGAGTGATGCCACAAACGGTTCCCCGGGAAGAGATCGGAGCAGCCGCCACACACACATAAACGCGCGGAACTCTTCGTTTGGATGCCATTCAGCATTGAGGAAATTCGGGAAAGATTCAATCGTTGCTGAAAAATAATCTGCCAGTCCCCCTGGGAATTGAGAAATACATTCATGCGAAAGAGTTCATTTTAATGTTTTCTATCCATGTAACACTGCGACCAAATATTTTTCAATCAAGTGCTATTTACAGATGGTTATCGAGTTAGCATTAACCACTGGTGGATTTCGAGAAGAATCGAGGAAAATCCGGAAAGATGTTGCTGCAAAATAATCAGCCAGTTCCCCTTGGAATTGAAAATCGCATGCAATCGAAAGAGTTTATTTTAATATTTTCTATTCATATAATATTGCGACCAAACACATTCAGTTCTGTGATTTTTCAATCAAGTGTAATTAGCAGGAAAGCTTCTGAAGATTATACTTCCCCATCAGTAGGATATTTTCGTATACAATATTGATAGTCCTACGTCACCATTGCGGTTATAGCATAGATATAACCCACTTCCTGTTTTTTATTAGTGTTTAACGATAGTGGATCAGAGAGTGAATAAAAACAATTTCATATATTTTTTTCTGTATTTAATTTTTTTATTTTGACGTAGGATTACGTCTTTCGGGAACATATTGGGGTACCAATTGAAAATCGAGAATCGAGCACATCGCGAAAATTGTCCAATTTCAAACGCTTATTGCTCAGTCATTTCATGACGGATTGATTAAATTTTTGCGTCAATCGATTTCGGCACTCCATAACATTTTTTTATATTGAATAAAATAATATATATCATTAAACTAACTATCAAACAATTGAAAAATCTCAACCCCTATCCTAACGGAAATACCCACTTCTGATTGGTCGAAATTGACGACACATGCGGCAGTTCCCTAACAGAGACGTCAAAACTAGGGGAAAATCTAATCAAAACTAAATCAAAACTAGGGGAAATCAGCATTGCAAATACATGAAAGTAGGGGGAGCTTTTGCTCCCGCCGAGTTGTGTTCCCAAACAGAGACATCAAAACCAAGCTGCCTGATGGAAATCGGCATTTCAAATACATGAAAGTCGGAGGCATTTTTATATTGCAAATAAGAAGAGTAATACGAATAATTCTAGCAAATAAAATTTAAATTTGGAACTTTAATGTTGGTTGCTTCGTGAAACTCCATATCAATGTCCGATCGTGTATTGTGAAAAATTTAGCACAAGGGTAGGTGTAAAATTGTATACGATAGCCGTTGTGTTAACCTTTTCCCGTACAACATAGAGTCTCACTACATATAGTACATATAGTATTAGGTATTGTTAGTCCAATTAATATTCGCATTGGGTTGAATAAACAATCAGAAAGTAAAAATTGTAAAAGAAAATTACCTTTCCCATTTCAAATATATTTTCGCTATATTAAAGTAACATGTTTTTACTGATAAGAAAAATTGATCATTGTGTTCGGTATTAATAATTAACTTATATTACATTGGTGATTTTTTTTTCTTTATTTCATCAATACATATCACAAGCGGCATCTCGTCTAGGATCATAGAGGGCGGTTCTCATCATATCTCGTTCCACTTCGGTATCCTTTATCTGATACGCACCATCCAACGATTGTTTATCATCCTTCTGTCATCATCACCTGTTAAACACTGGTGGAATGAACAAACAATACCCAACAACCAAACAAAACGGCCTTTTTCAGGTCCACCTAATCATTATCAAAGAGTTTAACGATGTAATTATCCAAAATCAACAGATAACCTAACGGAATCCTACGTCAATTATGCGGTCGTGTCACGGACACAACCCTCCTGTGACTTTTTTCATATCCACCTAATTAACAGAAGACACATTCGTTCAGCTGATAGACACGCGTACTCATTTGCACAAATTTGAAAGAATTATATCTTTATCTTCAAAAAGTAGTTACTCTACTGATTGAAAAAACTAGAAGTGTGTTATATCTTTGACATAACCGCGAGGTGGACGTAGGACTAACCACGCTCAAAAAAAAAAAAGGGGGAATCGATTCCTTAAAGGGGAAATCGATTCCTCCTCGGAAATACCCAGCACAAATAGCATCCCTCCTCAAGCCTGGTCAATTGGAATCATCGTTGAACCGGAGCAGGATTATTAACGCTTGAGAATGAATGAATTCCTCCACGGAATTACACAGCAAATATAAGACCCACTCTCAACAATTCCAACTTCCCAACAACGACGATCGATTGTGGCATTTGTAAACAAATAATTTTATAACGTTGCTTTCATAAATATGATTTCTTCGATAATAACTCCAAACTCCAATAACAATTTTGCTGTTTTGAATCTTAGAGGCTTTAGGTTTTCGCAATTCATTCATTCGCCTCTATACTTAAAGAAGACCGAATTAAAAGAATCTAAGCTAAACAATTGGGTATTGAGAAAAAACATCTGGAAAGCCTCCGTAGTTCTATGCGGTCGTGTTTTGGACATCACCTTTCTTTTTTGAGATGACGATTATGTGACTTTTCATCTCTTCATAAAAAGACTCAATGTTCGTTCGAGTGCTATATGGAAATCATGATTTCGAATGCACTCTCCATAGAAAAAAACTCATGTTTACAGAAGCATTCAATCGAGAGAGAACGCTTGTTGTCATGTAATGGCCAGCAGCATTTTTCGCAATTCGTTTTTTAATAAATAAACGTTCAATCATAGGGGATTTCAATCCACTTTGTTTGTGCAACGTGCCACTGCGATCAGTGGGTTACCAACCAACTCAGCTACCGCAAAATATCCAGTAAATTGAAAAAAAGCTCCCATTCATTTCTCTAGAGTGTTAATAGGGAAAAGGATACACAATCAATCAGCAGTGTTTGTATTGTATTATATTTCCGGTTGTGTTGCTTTTTCATTCGATTAAAGGTTACGAGACAAAAAACGATTTAGAAAGTTCATATGATTCGATGCAGCTGAACGCTTCCCGGGATTTTTAATGAAAGACAAAGCTGTATTTATTCCTCAACACAGTTTCCTTCGAGGGCAATACACTTGGTATAGCGAGTTTCCAACATTTCGATTCCCTTTCTGTAATACGAAACGTCTAAGTCTTCGAAATATGCCTCAGTTTCTGCGATGACTTCCTCATTCGATGTGAATCTCTTCCCCCTGGAGGCACCGCTTGAGATTTGGGAACATAGAGTAGTCGCTGGGGGCCAAGTCTGAAGAATAACTAAATTTTTTGGTAATTGTTTTCCCTTCTGCATGTAATCGATGAAGTTTATGCCATGCGCATTCCAAGGAAACTGAAGCTGAAACCTTCCCGACCGATCGTTAGTCTTTTGGCCAGTATGGCCTGCATTCGTGGCTTGTCAGCCACTCTGCAGACTGCCTATTGGACTCAGGAGTGTGGTAATGGATCCACGTTTCATTCATTGTCACAAAACTTCGAAAGAAGTCCACTCGATTACGCTTTAACAACGTCAAACCGGCTGTTGAATCATCAACGCGCCGCTGTTTTTGGTCGACGGTCAGCAAACGTAGGACTACGTCTAACCGGAAGATATAGGGGGTGAAATGGAAATCTAGGCACTGAACAAGTAGGAAAAAATGCAAGATTTGGAACGCTTATAACCCGAGCATTTCTCAATAGATCGCAAAGGTTTTTGCATCAATTGATAGGAAATATATCTACGCATCTATCATAACGAATAACATTTCATTTTTCATGAGATAAATAATTGAATAATTGTGAAATATCAAGCATTGTCAAAATGCCCTATTTACCCATTTTTGATTGGTCCATTTTGTGCTCCTCAAATGGTACCGACCAAAACGGGCAACCAGAGCAGCAGCGAAATAGAATGAAGCACGATTGGAAAGGAAAAAGAAAAAAATGAACGAAACATTGGTCGCAGTCTCACACATGCGTAATTCTCGAGCCAGCCAGTCAGCTTAAAAATCCCCGCTCCGCTGCCGTAACGATCATTCTCATTCAAACCGTACACCACATCGGTTCGCATCACAACACATCAACAAACCAACCCAAGCAACCATGTCTGGACATGGCAAAGGAGGAAAAGTGAAGGGAAAGGCAAAATCCCGCTCGAACCGTGTTGATCTGAAGTTCCCCGCAAGGGTAGCTAGGCCGAGCGCGTTAGTACCAGTGCACCAGTCCACCTAGCCGGCGTTATATAGTTTCGGCCGCCGAAGTGATCGAGTTAGCTGGCAAAGCTGCTCGCGACGATAAGAAAACCCGCATTCGGAACAGAACACATTCGGTTCGGTGAACATCAAGACAACAGGCAGTTGCAGCGAGTGGCGAGTGGCAAACGCAATCGCAAAACGGCATCAGGTAGCAGAAGAAAAAAAGTTTGTTCTTTATACAAACTGCTTTGGTGGCAAATCCAGAACAAGGCGGCATCGAGGGCGTTCGAAATGGTTTTTTTCAAAACCACGAGTACTAAGTTTTCTAAATTGGAACCATTCCATAAAACAAGGCGCTTTTCAGGGCCATTAAACCTTCCAAAAAAGAGTTTAGGAAATACAGTTCAATGCTTTCTAAAACATTATCCAAAATAATAATAAAACACAAATTGATTTTTTCATAATTTGTTTGCCAGGATATGATGAGTATGTGAATTTGGCAGTTGTTCTGAGCTTATTGATTTTCACCAATTCTTAAATTGCTTCTAGATTGAAAGTACAGTAATTTACACTTATCTCGACATTTAGCTAATTGGACGGACCTGGAATGCGACATATTTAGTTGGACATTTTTGTAAACATAGAGTTCGGGGTCCAAATTATGACCCCACATTGAAAGTCGACACTGTACCACTGTCATCGCAAATGTTCAATTACAGGTTAAAATTACCTCCAATCCGATACTGAGTGGTGCTAATGCGACGTGTCATTGAATCTAATTTACTGTAAAATATGTCACAAGCTGGATGGGAAGAAATTTTCCAACTGTGAAAGCTGTGGCGAGTGGCAAATGCAATCGCTAAACAGAAAGGTTTAGCCGAACTAGATGGTGATATCGAGTGATAACAAAACAATAAACTCTTTAGATTGAAGATAATTTTGTGATCCTGAAAAGGACCTTTTTTAGCCTGCATGTGAATCCAACGAGCGAACAAATCGTAATGAATGTATTTTTTTGCCATCGCTCCCTTTTAACGCACATTCGTTCGTCTCGTTGGACTCGCCCCTCTGGCTGAGTCTGCCGATTTGTCTCTATCCTGTGAGTGTGTACCGCTAGAGTATAAAACACGCGGACCCCAAAAAAATATCTTATTTTCTTTCAAACCGTAAACCCGTGTGGTTGTACGGCATCGGCATCGTGTACGTAACAAAGGAGGACAAGTTAAGGGAAAGGCAAAGTCTCACTCGAACCGTGCAGGTCTCCAGTTCCCTGTTGGTCGCATTCACTGATTGCTCCGCAAGGGTAACTAGGCCGAACGGATTGGTGCCGTAGCACCAGTATACCTAACAGCGATTATAGAGTTTCGGCCGTCGGAGTGCTCGAGTTAGCTTGCAAAGCTGCCCACGACAATCAGAAAACCCGCATCAAGAACAGAGCAGCTTCGGTTCGGCGCTCATCAAGGCAACAATTAGGTTCAGTGAGTGGCAAAGTGTTTCTCCGGCACGTCGCATTAAATGTAATTTACTGAACAACATGTCACAAGCTGGATGGGAAGAAATTTTCCAACTGTGAAAGCTGTGGCGAGTGGCAAACGCAATAGCTAAACAGGAAGGTTTAACCGAACAAGATGGGAATATCGAGTGATAACAAAAACACAACACCAAAGGTTCTTTTCAGAACCATCAACATATTCATAAAGAGTAAACAGTAAACTAATCCATTTTTCAGGTAGATAGGTAGGTATTCACGTAGGAGAAGAAAATAAAACAATATATTTAAAATATATATTTAACAAAAGCTGTCCCCTTTGTATAGTCCTACGTCACTCCGGTTATGTCCCCGACATTACACACCCGTCTTTTTTCCATGTCCAAAATGTATCCCACTCGTTCTTTTCAAATGCCTACGGCCTCAGCTAACTCGCGTAACTTCACTTAAAGATCGTTCAAAACGAGTCAATGGACTTGTTTTAGGATTTCTGGATTCGTAGCCTCTTTTGGCCTTCCAGAGCGATGTGCATCTGCGGTGCTTGTAAGGCCCATTTCGATTTCACTAAACCACCGATAAACTGTTATTCTCGAAGGAGCAGAAGGGGAATAACATTTCGTCAACCACTGCATTAATTGTTCAGGAGTAGGTGGTGACACTTAAATAACTGTAGTTTGTGAACAAATAAACGAAATGCCATGAAACACACATAAGCTAGTGACAGATGAACCTCTACAAATGAAACTTCTTCGTTTTTAGTGGCTCCATCTGTTGAAAAATCCCTGAACTTATCAGCCCATGCAGTACTAGATGTAGTACTGGATGACTCTGGATTTTTAGAAGTAGTTTGTTTGGCGGATCTGTAATAACACAAATCTTTCCTTATAAACGTGTTTGATTATTTTCTTCTTATTTTCGTGTATTTGAGTGTGATTAAAGTAGTGCTGCCGTGTCCGAGTAGCTCGTCTGACTCGACCGTTCGTCCGCGATCACTGATGAATCAGTCGTTGTCTAGAGTGTTTGTTCGCCTTGTTGATTCAATACATCAGTACTCCTTTGTTCCGTTTTTATATTCAGGAATTGTTTCACGACTAAACTAGAAATGCATAAGCAATGTATGTTTTGACGTAGGACTACTCCTACCGGGAAATATAGGGGGTGTTACGTGCGAAGACCTTCCAAAGAACGAGGGACTGGTATTGCTGTCCAACTCCACGACTGACTGCTAACTAGCACCAACCAAATAATTCGACTGACTTTTTTTCGATTCGAATATAGAAAAAAATACTGTTGCTTCTTCAACGCTTGTATTGAGACTGACTGATTGACTGATATCAGACACAATTTTTTACAATAGTGTGTATAGGAAATGAAGAAACACATAAGGCGATCTATTTCCTGCTGGCTGTCACTGGGAATTCAGTTGCGTTTCATTATGGCAAAATTATTTGCATACAAGTTTGAGTTCATTAAATTCAATTTGAAATCCAACTTAATTAAAACTTATCTACGACTGGGGGTAAAAGGAAAATTTATGCACTGAACAAGTAGGAAAAAATTGTAATGGGTTGTATCTAGGACACGACCGCAGTTTTCGACGTAGAACTACTGAATTATATCATTGAATCCACTTGTATATCTCTTTGGATATTAATTTAGAATGCATTGAAATTTTTGTAATATCTATTTAGCTATTTAATTTTTTATTACTTTAGTACTCGACTCGACTTGAAAGAGTCGAGTAGAGATGAAAGCTATCAGCATTTCTCGTTTATTTGATTCAACTCGCACCAGAGTGTGGTTTCAAATCGCGGATGACTTGTTTAAACCAAATATGTTGAAAACGGGCAGAAACGAATGTGTCAGTTGCTCGTTATTGCCAGCTCTGTAAATCGGCAATACAAATGTATGGGAATATGAGAATGCCTCAGTTTTCATCAATTTGAACTGTTTAGGTATTAGTGTATTGTACTGTATAGTATACTAGCTCACCCGGCAAACTTCGTCCCGCCCAAAATTTGTTTTTTGTTATCAATACCTTCAAACATTCACGTTTTCTTACTAAGCGCAAGTTCATTGGTCCAATCGCAGAACTGTTCATTGATTGATCTTCTAATCGACCCCGTTGAATTTACCTTTTACTACAAAATTCCTAGTACTTCTACCAAAACTACCATATCAGATTATTTTCAGACACAATTCTCGTTCAAGATTTCTCAACCACTTGCAAATCACATGTTTCTCCGTTACATGGAATAAATGTTTGATGCAGAAAACATGATGGAATAAAGATAAGATTAGAGAGGGGGAGTAGTATCTATTCACCATAGAAACGTTTCGTGTCCCCTAAAATCTTCACATGCCAAATTTGGCTCCATTTGCTTGATTAGTTTTCGAGTTATGCAGAAACTTGTTTTTCATTTATATGACAGACCACCCTAAGAGAAGGGGGAGGAGTGTCGAACCATCATAGAAACATTTGTTACATTCTAAAACCTCCACATGCCTTATTTGGTTCCATTTGCTTGGTAAGTTCTCGAGTTATGCAGAAATTTGTGTTTCATTTGTATGGTAACCCCCCCTTAGAGAATCGGGTGGAGAGTCTAACCATCATAGAAACATTTATTGCACCCTAAAATTTCAATATGCCTAATTTGGTTCCATTTGCTTGATTAATTCTCGTGCAATGCAGCAAATTGTGGGGCTGATTCTGATGCGCGAATGAGAAGTGACAGCTCGGAAAAATTGTCTCACTCAATTTCCGAAGGCGACTATGGTGAGATTTTTACCTTGAATGAACTCTCATGAACACTCACTCAATTCTCGTGGGCGATAACAGTAAAAAAACTTGACATTTTGTGACTTTTGAAGTCGTATCCTCTTTTGTTATCGACTAGTACGAACAATGGAAGCCAAAAAATGAGTGCGATTTGCGTCTCCATTTATGATAGAATTATATATTTCAGGTTACGTGTGACAAATCGGAAGCAGTTTCAGGAGTTGATAAGGAGGATGGAGAAAAATCCTATTGTGACTAGGAACCTCAAATTTTCTGAGATATCAAAAATGTCGAAGTCCACTTTTGCAGCCTAATTTTATTATCCTTATATTATTCTACTTTTATCGCTTTTTTCTCTAGAACTTCAGCTTCAAAGATGTAGGAATAATTACCCGAGTCATAACAATATCACTTGTTGATTTTGGCCGAACAATGTACTCCTTACCCGAAGGCATGGGAACGCGAGCCCATTGTACCCATCCTTTGCTTCCGGATCGTAATACGCCCCTAAAAATGAACGAATTTGATTATAATAAAGAAGTTGCTTCCTATTATCATAATTCTTACTTATTAGCCTCGGTGAACGGTAAGCCCTTTTTGCTGGTACTGCTCTGACCCTGTGGGTCCGGCGAGGTTTTGCGTTTTTTGGACATCTGCTGCAAGTCTCGTTCCTGACGTTCCTCACGTGATATCGCTTTGAAATCGGTGCTCAGGTTGAATATAGGTCGAGCCCATTCGGATATCAATTTTCCAGCGCGCTATCGGTTTAGTTTGGAATCTCGAGGGTGCTTGTAGAGGTACATCACGGCCTTTTCAATTCCTGGCTATTTGAGATAGGACTTTTCAATACAAGGAAACTGAAATCCAAACATTACTTAATGGTAGTCTAAACACTGCAATCTCTCCGATAATCTTACATCGAAAAGAAGTTCCAGAATAGATTCTCGAATCTGCAAACAAGGCAACGATTTGTTCGGTAACGGAGCTTATTAATCCGTCAAAACGTTTAGTACGTTATGCTCGATGAAGGCAGGCTGAAGATCCTTCGTGATCAGCTGAGACATGGCAAACTTGAGATGATAATTTTCTTGTGTGCTCTTTGTTGAGTTGGCGATCTTCTTCAGCTGCATGTCATCATTTATCCAGAAGGCGAAACTGCTATGGATAAAATTTAGCTTTTGGAATTTTATTAAATGCGATAATAAATATATCTTACCTGCATGGCTTTTATGTAAGGAGACTATAAAATTAAAAACCTTTTCACCAAACTTTTAGCGTAAATATTACGGAATTAGTACCAGAGACTAAATCAAAACACGAATGCAGAATCAAAACACGGATACAAAATCAAAACAATTGAAATAACATACAATCTTATTAATGCAAAGGGACTGTGCAAAAACAGATTTGCAAATATATTTTTTTAATCAATTATAATAAGAGGAAAAAATTTATAAAGATGAACGAAATTATTCCCTGTACATATTTGTAACAAGGAATGAAAATTTTTAAAATAAAAAAATATATATATTCATAAAACACATTGAATGCATAGAGCCTTTGCAAAAACACAAGCTTTGGCATATATTTCAATGAACACTGCACCATTTGTCATTCATTTAGTATCTCACTCCGAAATGAACCTCTCACGTAAGGGCAATCGCCTTCGGCGATACGGTGACCTAAGTCATGTGACTTTGAGGAGTTCATTGCTGTCACATTCCATTCGCGCAGGAGAATCAGCCCCTGTGTTTCATTTGTATTGAAGGCCCCCCCCCCTCTAAAAGAGGGGGGAGTATCTAACCACCGTAAAAACATTTATTGCACCCTAAAACCTCCACATGCCAAATTTGGTTTCAGTTGCTTGATAAATGCTCTAGTAATGCAGAAATTTGTGTTTCATTTGTATGGCAGCAATAGATCGCAAAGATGCTTACATCAATTGATAGGAAATATTTCTACCTACGCATCTATCACAATCTATCTATCTATCACAATGAATAACATTTATTTTTTTTTAGATAAACAATTGAGTAATTGTGAAATATCAAGCTTGCTTGCTTTTGTTTTTAAGAGGCTTTAATCTTAGCAGTTCATTCGCCTCTAGGAATGTCAAGCATTGTCCAAACGCAAACGTGCCTCGTTTTGATTGGTCCAATTCGTGCTCCTCAAATGCCTCCGACCAACAGCGGGATTTGAATACAAGTGAAGAATTCTCGCGTAACTTTTGAAAAGGTCCTATGTAACAAATGTAAACAAATCGAGTTAATGGATGCACGCTATTAGTTTTCAATCATTGAATGCATTGTTCTTCGATTGTTCTTCAGTAGTTAGTTTCAAATTCTTATCGTGAAACGTAATATGTCCAATGTGCAAACAGGGGCAGTCAAAACGTCCAATGTAACATTTTTCGCTCCGAGGCTTCAAATTTAAGCTCAAATCACGGAACAACTATTACGATTGGGTTTTCAGAGTTATTATTGACTGCTAGTGGTAAAAGTAGTGATAAAGATCGATACCTTTTAAGACAATTCGCAGAATAATGTTCGAGTCTTCAACTTCATTTTTCTCGAGTTGACGAAAATGTTAAATTGGACCTTTTCAAAAGTTACGCGAGAATTATATTGTAAGTGTAGAGGGTTGGTTGATTTCTTCAGGATAAGTAAAGCACACGCGCTCACTACTGAATAGAGATGGGCAAAACAGTTCACTTTGATGAACGGTTCACTCATTAACCGTTCATCTAAGTGTATCAGTTCTTTTGAACCGTTCTTTCGCTCTTTCGTTCAGCGGTATTAAGAACAACAAAGAATGTTAGCTAGAACCCAACATCAATAGACAGCTATTAATTGATATCGTTGGATTGGATAGTGTACGTATGGGATTTATATTTTTGAAATTTAATGGGGAAAGATAAGCTGCTTCTTCTTTAAAAGTCGCAAACTGTATGTGAAAATATGTTTATCGGTCGACAAAAGTTTATGTAATAATTTGATGTGCACAAAATATGTGCAATTTTTCATATTCTCTTTTTGGACAACACACAGGTTCCATGTAAGATCATATTTCATAATGTTCATTCAGGGGAAAAAATCAGCAGCGATTTTCACTAACAATCAATCTGTTTGTATGATTCACGATAACACGCAATACAAACGCAATAGGCCAAACAATGAATTGAAAGCAACGAAAAAACTTTGCCCTCACTATAAGATTTTATGTTTACCTAATCCATGAATCGCCCCAGCTTCCACCAGATTTTTTTCTGATAATCAGGAAATATATGAATATTACGCGGAATGAAAGAATACATGTATTTAAAAATATATAGTTTTCATTTTAAAACTACGAAAATCTAATTTAATTTTTAACACAAAATTGAGTATACATTAACAAAATAAACCCTGCGTTAGATGCATTTTGCTCATCATGACAATATCGTTTTATTTTCCTTACAAACGTTCTCGTTATATTTGTCCATTCCGTCCAGCGCAAATCAGTTCAGCTGCACTAGTTCGTTCACAAACAGTTCGCCCACAAACACTTCGTTCTCAAACAGTTCACTCTCAATCAGTTCTTTCCCATACAATTCACTCGCAAACAGTTCGTTCTGAACCAATTATTTCACAAGCAGTTCACTCTCAAACAGTTCACTCGCAAACCGTTCTTTCGGAATCAGTTCGTTCACAAACCGTTCGCTCGCAATCAGCTCGTGGGGAGAACTACCGTTCTTTGAAAAAGAACGACCGTTCGTTCACTCTTTTCGGCGAACTAGTTCGTTTGTAACGTTCGTGAACGGTTTGCGCATCTCTACTACTGAATTCTCAATTTATTTTATCCACCACGTTTGTACACTGAGAGAAATAATTATAAAAATTTAACGAATTTTTTGGTAAATACTACCAATCTATAGTCATTTTCGACCGTACTAATAAACACATATGTCAAGCAGAACAATGATTCGAAAGCCCAATATCGGCTACATTTTCTCGCCGAAAATGCACGTATCAGAATTATATCCTTATTATACCTCCGTATTGCCTTATGGGAACAATAAAAATGGTTAATACGCGCTTTTCTCACCAATTTTCAGATATGACAATATCCAAGCTTACTAATGTTATCGAGTAAAATATACTAATCTCTGGTAGGGATGCGGGTTTGTTGACAATATGTACAAAAAATTTGTACATTCTACTAATTTTGCATTACCAAATGTATTTAGTAGTTTTCGACCGAGGATTTTTCTAAGGGTACAAAACACGTCTGTATCCTTTCTCGTTCCTAACTATTTCCCTCTTCTACCTCTACGCATCTGACAGCTTCGCCCAAATACCTTCATCATAAGGTGTGCTCCATCCCGGTATGTAAGAGTCCCCGCATACTACAGACTTTCTGTCAACCAACAGTTTAGTCGGGTCGGCTTTCTGGTGCAAAAACCAACCCAACTGAATCGGCGTAATGTGCGCACATGCATACCTCTCCGTACTGATTAAGAAGCCGACCAAACTATCGGTCGACAAATCAGTCTGCAGTCTGCGGGGGTTCTAATTATCAGAAAAAAAATCTGCGGGGAAGCTGGGGCGATCCATGAATTAGGTAAACATAAAATCCAATAGTGAGGGCAAATTGAGAAAAAAGTTTTTTCGTTGCTTTCAATCCATTGTTTGGCCTATTGCATGTACGTGTTATCGTGATTGGTTGTATGATTGATTGTTAGTGAAAATCGCTGCTGATTTTTTCCGTTCATCAGTTCCCTTTGCCCATCTCTAATGTAAACAAATGAACTCATCCTGATAGCAAAACCCCTACTATGATTTTACACACTCTTAACGTAATTCAATAAAATTTTGAAATATTTGCTCATAACATAAATAAATGGCAGCATATTTCGTGTGTTCGTTTTTTCGTATTCAACCCTTGTTTTCCGAATGGTCATCCCATGATTTTTTGAGTCTATGTTCGGGTAAGAATTCTGAATTCACGAATGACAAAGTTAGATTATATCTATGTGTCGGAATTTTACGTTGCCAGAAACGAACGGGTAGTGAAAACAAATCGGAGATAAAACCAAGATGTATTCACTTAGCAGTGGTTATATCGTTACTACATATTACCATCTTAACGTTTGCGGGGTAAATTTCTATGTTCGGATTAGCTTTAGCAACGAAGCGGGAAAGCTCTTACACTTGAAATGTTGATTTATTCAATATCCTTTTTTATACCTATAGTTTGTTTTTCTGACTTACCAGATAATGCTTGTTTAGAACAGTTAACATTAAATACTACTGTGTTCAACGGACAATACAAATATTTATTCTCATTCTTCTGTTCCACATAGCGTTGGTATCGTTCGCGCTTCCATTCAGCTGGTTTTTCCTTATCGCGATTGGAGTAAACGTAATTTGTCATGCATGTATTGAATAATTTTGTGATAACAGAATAAACAACAGATATACACGGGACACAGGTACGTAACATGACTAACGGAAACACAGTTTTTTAATAATCGTTTAATTTCGTTTTTCGTTGGACGCAAACATTCGATCTCGTATGGATTTTGACGGAAACGAAGGTGTTTTGTTGCTTGATTAACCAGCTCATTTCCGTTTGAACATTCATCTCGTTGTAAGTAATTCAGCAAATCGCAGCACGAAATGAGCAAGGGGTCAGGGGATGAATGGGTGAAAAACTTTGTTCGCTCGACTTAACTACTACTTCTGGACATTTCAACATGTAGATGACTCTAAAACTATTCTAATATAATGCATGCTTAACACATTACCAGCACAATACGAGCCGTAAAACATGCATTTACCATGTGTGGTTAAGTGTTTATATTAATGGTGCTGTACTCTTTTTTTTTTGGGCAGGGATGTTGGTGTTCAAAGGTCTGTGTGACATCTATATGTGCGTAATGATTACGACGCGCAAACTTGGTTCCCTTGCTTATCAATTTACTTGTCAAAAATGCCTGTTATCAATTAACTTGTTGCTTCATCGCAGTTTTATCGCACTCTTGGGTGGTTTTCAAAAGGTGGATTACATCTAGAAACGAGAATGAGGTAACGGTTGGCCTTCGCGGGATAATGTTTGTGTTCGGTCGTTATACGTATGTGACGTGATTGTTCGGATGATGACGGAAATTTGTACGCTCTACACTATCGTTTTTAATGCTATTAATGTGGTATGTTGTATGTTGGATATGAACACGTTTTGTAAAAAAATTAAAGGGTGTTTTTTCTGAAACCGCAGCCCTTTTTTTCGGAGAAATGGTTAAATGATTCTAAACGTGCGAGGCACATCTGATTACATCTATCATATTCTGACTCTTTCTCAACAGTTCCATAGAAAAGGCGGCAACTGTTAGATTACGTGATTCTTTCTTCTTTCTTTCTTTGTTTTTAAGAGGCTTTAAACTTTGCAGTTCATTCGCCTCTATTCTTACGTGATTCGAAAGGATCTTACTTTAAAGCTGGGTTTATACGTTGTCAGTTACTCGGAGCGAGTAAAGCGCTAAACAAACCGTAGAATGACAAACATCCCATACCACAAAATTTGACATTTGATTTGTATGTATGAGACTACCCGTAACCGAGCTACTTCAAAGTTTTTTGTTTTTAAACGGGCGAGTAGCTCCATACATACAAATCAAATGTCAAATTATGTGGTATGGGTATGTTTGTCATTCTTCGGTTCGTTTAGCGCAGGGGTTCTCAAAAAATTTTGGGCAATAGACACCTTTTCCAGAATGAAGTGATATTTCAGACCTCTGTAGCCAAATTTTTTAAACAAAAATCTATTTCTAGTTTCTGTCTTATTCATACAAAATTCTTACTAATTTAAAGACTTTGCTGTTGGTTAACCTGTTATAAGGCCGTAACAACTATATTGCCACCCACAGAAAATATTTTTTTTGCCGCACTAGAGATATTTTTTAAATTTTAGTATAACCAAAAGCGCAATAAAATGAGCTTACAAGACAGTGGCAAGCAGTGTTTTTGGGGTTCACGGGCAGCGGCAACTATTTTTTGCTATTTTTTCAACTGTTTCAATAGTTTATTTTTCTATCAAAGGTAATGTGTTCTTTCTCATGTAAGGATTGTGTTCCCCGAAGTTTGAGTCGATTCCTTGCCTAGTTCTCACGTCCTTATAAAGTGTTAAGCCAGGGTTGCCACATGTATTGAACAGAACAGAACAGATTAAGTGTCTTTCTCAAGGCAGGTGAAGGAGGCGTTTGGATTGAATTTGTCAACAAGGGTCCTTCTCAGGCCTAGACCTGCAAAAGTTAAAAGTCTCTATAATTCAAAACAATCAATTAATTAACATTTTTACATATGGTTGGTGTTAAATCAGAGCGGACCAAGTCGCAAAATTAAAAATTTCGAGTTATTGATTGCATTTGGTTAAACATTTTGTAAGCTACAATTCACATTTATCAGATGTGTAATTCACATTTATCAGATGTGTAAAATCACGCGTACAGAAGGAATAACTTATCGAAATTGTTTTGAAAGCCCATTGAAAACCCCTTATAGCAACTTCAAACTCGTTTTTCTCAAAATCATAAAAATGTCACATGGTCCGGTCTGACTTAACGCCGACCATACTTAAACATTGTTTAACAGTTATTTCTTCTTATCATATATCGACGCATTATATATAAACTGGATGGTCGCAGACATGTGCACCAACCACTTTCTTCGGTGTTCAGTTAATTTTTTTGTGATAAATTTCCTCAATTGCGGAAATGCCTATCACCACCACGGGCAGTTGTGGCTAGAACTTTACCCCAAAATATGCCTACATTGGTTCGTCCATCCGGAGAGTAGTCTAAAAAATTATCATTGCTCAATTGTGAAAAATATCCAATATCGTGCGGAAAAGTCGAGAAATGCTCGTTCATGTTGTTAATCATTTTGAGTATGTATGACAAAAATGTCAAATAAATATCAGTCTACCACTTTGGCGTTCTCAACATGGATAACATATTTCACAAATCCAAAGTAGATTCGGAGTGGTTCATATCTGTCAAGCACTTTTGGGCTTTAATTCAGGAATTTCCTGAATCCCATCATACTTACTAGTCCGCAAGGGACTGCAGCTAAGACAGCTATTGGTTTGCTCAATTTCATCTGGATTATGCTTACACGCATACGAAGAGCCTTAACCAGAACTATATCGCATACACTTCATAATGAAAAGCGATCCACAATCTCTTTTAAGCGAAGCACCAAGTGAGTTGCCTGGTGAAGTCATGGTCTTTGCTCCATCAGTCACATAGCCAATCAAATAAATTTGATATGCAATTTTGATCCTCTTGAACAACGAAACCATCTCGTCATACATCGTTCTAGAATCCGTTTCGGTAACCTATATAAGGTCATAAAAGCAATCATTCATGGCTACTGAGGGTGCTCGTACACTGTATGATCGAAGCCATATATTTGATTCTTTCAGACAGATAAAATATCATCTACGTGTACTGGTCAAATATATTCGACACAAAACACGACAAGCAAATATTCAGTTATGGGATGCCTAAAATATTGTTTAGGTCTGTTTTTCGAATCTGTTGGTACATGGTTAAGTTACCTTAAATATTTCAGTCGATTTTTTCCACGTTCGATGTTTGACATTGTTTGCCACTGTTGATAATTGATGAGTGTCAAACAAAATAGTGTTTGTACAAATTATCAGTCAAAAAGTGTCAATTTTTTGATTTCCGGACAAACAGTGTACATGTATCTTAAGGCTAGTGACTATTTCTTCAACAGATCAATCGTTTCGTCGGCAATCAAACTGAACGCATTGCTTCGCAAATGATTAATGGGCTCTTCGTATTGACCATCTCCGGGAACATTCACAGCAGTCGCTTTTGTGCTTCTCAGTCGTAGAATGCGTCAAGAAATCCTTGAATCATCCAAGACACATTATGTCTTTATTACATACTTTGTAGTAACCAGCATGCTTATCGGTGCTCTGAGAAAGCCAGCTCAGTCTGGCCTCTTAGTCCATTCTGTGGAATCAGTGATGTCATTTTGAATAACTGTTTCGATAAAACTAGCACAAACTAGCTTTCCAAACCAACTCAATAAAGTCAAATATGATTACAGATTTTTCTTTAATCTGGAAAAATCTGGGTAAAGTGCAGAAAGTCTGGACTTGACAACGGATAATCTGAATATTTGGATAATTTATCAAAGTCTGTATGATTCCAGACAAATCTGGAAGGCAGGCAACCGTGGGTGAGGCTAGTAAACTTGATGATTGATGATAGATGTAAAATTATATAAATATTATTTTAATTGTAAATATGTTAATACAAATTACTCGCAAATACTGGCGGAAGCAATTAATTTTCGACAAAAATATAAAATCCGTACGTTAATGATGATTTTTTTTTTAAATCAGCGTTTTGAATTGAACCGCGTGACTTGTTTTCTATTTCTACTATTGCAATCTCTCAAATTAAATTAGTAAATAAGTGTTTTCAAGTTTCAGCAAATTTCATAACGCAAATGCCAAATGTACTTGCGAATTTTTCATTTTATACGAACTTATGCGCGCTTATCTATTTATTGAATTATTGAAAAGTACAACAATAATACTTTCTACTAAAAATCAAGTTGGATCACGTAACACAGCTTATAGTCTATCTTGACGGTTTCAAACAAGAACTTGTGTTAATTATTGGGGGTCAATTTTTAGATCTCGTCGACCCCCAAAATAAATTTTCGTTCATGTCGACCCCTGAGAAACCAATATCGACCCCAAGGGGTCGATACCCACCGACCACTTTGAGAACCCCTGGTTTAGCGCTTAACTCGCACCGAGTAACTGACAACGTATAAACCCGGCTTAACTCAACTACGAACAATCGACAAATTAGGATAGACAAAAGGGAGAACGGTAGACGCATTTCGAATTAATATCAGACCTAATGATTGGCATTATTTCAATCATCATTCGCTTCTCCACCGACTGAAGCATATTTATATTTCGAGTTTTACTTCAATCATACCAAAAATACCATATCACATATATCAGAGTGTCTCTTCTGACAGACCACGATGATGTTGGGAAACCTTTTTTATTTTTTTTCCTTCACATTTGGCTTTGCCATATGCAGATGGGCGAAAAATATAACCAAATACAAATCAGAATTTGATTCCCTGTGTTCGTTCCCGAAGGATGGTTAAACCACAATGCGAACGCAGATTGATTCGTCCCAAAAATATATCTACTTTCTTTTTATTCATAAATATGCTCAGTTCGCATTGGACATCTTGAGAATCAGGAAAAAAATGAACACGAGGATCCTAGAGTGGAAGTGAAGAGTGCAAGTGGAATGAATTGCTGCTGCGATAGGAATTGACGCAAACCCATTAATTCGCTTAGCCTGAGCCTGGTTCTTGTTTGTTTTTCATATCAGTGAGGACAATAATGCATCATTGTTGTTGTTGCTGTTGCGTGTGCCGAATCCTAGTGCAGCCTGGAGCCATCTGGGGACTTGCAGGGCGATGCTGTCTCCTCCCATCTGCAGTGCTTCTCCGGGGTCAGGTTTGTGATGTGCACATGGATCGCTTGTACCTTCTCGAACTTGGGTGGAATCGTGCACAGACGGTAACTGACCTCGTCACCTGGCAGTGGCACATATTCACCTTCAATGCTAGCGATTCGAGGAATCAAACGGAAAAAGAATGACGAAATTAGTATGGTTTCGAATGCCACAATAAAGGGCTGATTGATTACTCTGAAATGTGCACGAAAATATCGTCTCCTCCAGATGCAGGTGCTATGAAACCGTGACCTTTGCTTCTGCTGAAAGATCTTACTTTTCCGTCCTCGATTGGGTTACGCATCGCACGGTCCGATCTGTGGATGAGACATAGAAAAATATCATAAATAAAAGTTGTTGCATAAATGCTCGCATGTTTTACATAGTGGGCATTACTAAAACATTAATTGGCATGAACTTGTTAATGACATCTAACTGATGTATTTGACATATACACATCAAACATTTGCGAATCATCTGATTGCAATTAATTTAATAGGATTCCAATCCGAACGAAATTTACTATAGAATGAATATGGCGGAATTAATGTAAATTTTTTTTTTACACGGAGTCCGTATAGTACTAAATCGATTATAAAGGGTTTGTAATAGGTATACGGCTCAATGAATCTGTATTGTTTATCAGTGGGAGAATTTGAGGTGGAGGCTAACTGAATTCTAAGCGATTTAAAGCCACCAATCATTAACTGCCACTCAGTGGTTTTCAAGACGCCTACTGTATTCGAATCTATCCAAGACTGAACATAAGGCTGAGCGGGATTTAGCGCTGTCTAATTATAGCGAGTGATTGCATTATAATTAGCTGCCAAGCTAAGCTCATGGTTAGGGCATAATACACCAAATTAAAAATCGATTGCGGAGACATTGAAGGAAATAGTCCGGGATCTTGCGTTCTTGAGTTACTCCGCCGATAAAATGTAGTATCTCAAAGTAATTGGTTTAGTGAACGGCATCCAATACTTTTCCGTTGTTTTTTATTCAGCATTTCTGACGTGGTGATAACCTCATTTTGTGGAACACACAAACAAGCGGACAAATAAAAATTTTAATTAGTTTTTAAACACTTCTGGTATTTTTCTACTTGTTATGATCGAAACAAGTTGCTTAAGATCATTTGTGATTATATTACGGTCAAATTTTGAGAGATGCGTGTATTTTTGTTATAAAAAGGCGTTCCAGAGATATGTTGAAATATATTTATACAGCCATTCCATGCCCAACCGATTTCAATGATCGACATATCAAATCAAAGCCAATTAAATAGTCTTCTCTGAAAAAATATTGCATCTGTAAACGTTTGCAGGAATATGTCTCAATCAGTGTCATCCAATGCCAAATTGAGTCGCCTAAAATCGCAAGAGTGTTATAACATGTTATAACAAAGTAGATTATCTACCACAAAAACATTACTACTCTCATCGAAAAGCAAGACATCAGACACGTGGTGATTGTCGACAGGCAGTAGTGGGCTCTATAACAGTGGCACTCAGTCGTTTTCCACAAATACGTGTAGATCATGGTGTTACGGGGCCGAAAAAATAAATAAATAAAGAAGGGTGGTGCTCAAAACACGACCGCATTGTTAACGTTGGACTATAAAATTATAACCGGCGAGAAACAAACATTATAGAAATTCAAAAATTAAATTCTTCAACCCTTTCTCGTACAACATCGAGTCTTACGCTCAGCAGGCTAGTGAATTCACTTGATGTGTGACATATTAAATAATACGGGAAGGGGTTAATATAAATATTTGGTAGCACTGTAAAGGACCGATGAGTGAATGCTTTCACTGAGTGAGAGGCGTGAAACATCTCGCGAAACAATAGAACGCCAATATGAGCAGTTTGTCAAAATAACCCTCAGACATATACTTGACATATACTTTCGATTGCTCGCTGTCTGAGCGGTATTGAATAACTCAAATTATTGAATGTACACCCAAACTAGCGTTGGCAGAAAACATGCCATCTTTGGCAGAAAAGATGCCATTTCCTGGTCATGAGAGTCAAATGCGCAAATAATGAGCTATTTTGAAGCTTAAAAATGGTTTGTATGTATTCGTGCAGACATCTCTTTCTGATTTCTTTTCTCTTTTCATTTGAAATTGTGCAAAAAAAAAAGTCCATACGACGTCAATGGGGATCGAACCAAGGCCGGCTGGAATGCGAAGTTACTTTACACGACCACGCTATCCATATAGCTGCCAGCGCTATTATAAAAGAGCGTGATAATATTACACCTCGACGGCGCCAGTGGTTGTGTGGTTAGCGTAACAGCCTCACAATCCGATCGGCCCGGGTTCAATCCCAGCTGGCGTCGTTGGGATTTTCTGAGGCGAAAAATCTCTGGTTACGTCTTCCTTCGGAGGGGAAGTAAAAGAAGTTGGCGCGGCTCATGAGTTGTTGAGTCTGATAGGTAGGAACAGGTGGAGTCGCCTCCCTGATGTCGGTGATTGGCGGAAATAGGCCGACGAAAAATAAGCGAAGATAAAAAATAAAAAAAATAAAAAAATATTACACCTCATTATAAAATGAAGTTGGAAGGTGTTTTCTAAGACGATAAAGAAGAACATGAACGAGAATATATCTTTCTCTGTCTGGGCCGTGTATTTTTCAAACTATACGAAAAGCTTTCATTTAAATGTGTCTCCTGTTTCGCTCCCTCATATGGGCTTTAGCATATATATTATATAAATGATATACATGTATTGGGAAGTAGAACATTTTATGTTATCTTTCAGCTCATTTAATGTAATAGATCGGGATGCCAGAAAATGTGCTAAAAATTAACTTTGGGTGTACAAATACACTCTGTCCAACTTCTATAAGATCAGGTGATGATCTTGCCGCTTTGTGCCATTGTAAACAAACAATGCTTCAACTTATATTCTAGTTTATTGGTATTGGTGACTACTATACACTGCATGTTTTTCATATGTGTGTGTGCAAGCGCTGAGCGTAAACGAATGTTTTTGTATTTTTCAAGTGTCAAGTTTCTATAAGACCAGTTACATTTTTCCGTTGTTTTAGTTGTTTTGATCAATAAATCTGGAAAATGCCGAAGGGAAAAGTGCTCACGAAGAGAAAAGAAAGACAAATCGATGCATTTCACCAAGTAGACGTTGGTATCAGAGAAATTTCTCGTCGGATTGGACGATCCCATCAAGTAGTAGTGCTCAATTTTTTGACGAATCCTCAAGGATACGGTAAAAAGGAGAGAGCTCCACGTAAATCGAAGCTCTCTAACCGGGATAAGCGGAAAATCGCTAGAACAGATTCGAATACCTCAAAATCGCTTATGCAAATAAAGCAATATTTTAATTTAAATGTTACTCGGGTGACAATCCGTCAAGTTTTGCTGAAAAATCCTCACATAAGAGGGGTTTAAAAGGTTAAAACTCCTCATCTTACACCATCTCACATCGGAAAACCTCTGAGTTTTTGCCAAAGCTCACATGACAGTGGGACATGTTATGTTGTGACGAAGAATGTTTCCAAAAGAATACATTTTGCTATATACCATAAAGAAAAGTTCTTCAATGTATAGGTTATCTTCACTAACGAAAAAAAGGTTCAATTAGAATGGTTCTGACGGTTTCAACGGGTACTGGCGTAATTTACGGAAGAAGGAAGGTTTGGGCGGGATTCTGTGCAACCGGAACGAAACGAAATAGAAAATCAGGATGGCCTTATAGAAGTTGAACAGAGAGTAGTTTATCAGAATCTCTTAGCAAAATTACATTTCTAATGCTCCCAAAAACAACATTCCGGAGAACACTCAGAACGACAATAAAAAATCGGAACCGAGTTGGATGTGTGATGTGATGATGTCGACAGTAACCGCTGCGGAACAAATTTTTCACCTTCAGCAGCTCTCACCGCTGTAAAATATCTTTGTCAGTCTCCGCCGAATGTTAGCGGAGTCTTCGTAGCCACATTGGTTGCGAATTCGCTTACTAAGCGATTTATCGTGATTTCGTATTTACTTTCCGTGATTGACCTGATCCAACCAAATTGCACAAAGAACACACAGAATGACGCTTGGGACTAGCAAATCAATCTTGTTGTGTAATTTTCGGTGATTCGAACTTTAAATGGTCAATAACGACGCCGGCCACGTCCTACAGTTACCAGCCCGAAGGCCAGAAGGGTCGCCTCTATAGCGTAGATCCCTAGCGATTGTCATGGAAAGGATAGTTGTTAGTGGGGAGAGGTAAGAATCGGGATTCACTGTGGTAAGTGATGTGATTATTTATACGCAATCTATCTACCACTCGATGAAATGAAAATCAGAAAATCGTATATATAACAACACGCGGTAGATAAATCTGTAGATAACCTGAGATGGAAAAACTTCATAGTTCAATGGACCGGCTAAATATTCTAATATTTTCGCACTTCTTTTTTTCAAAAATCGAATCACGCAGTTATCTTAGGGAAACCTGAGAAGTTAACCATTTGTCTTCAATTTGTACACTTTATAGAACTCCAATTGCAAAGACGATGAGTTCTCTTTGGGAACCCTGAGAAGGTATCCGAAAGAATGCCTATAACACTAATAATATCGGAAATATATATCTTAATCCTCCAACGCGATAGTTAACTTTGGGAAACCTAAAAAGGTAACCGTGAACATTCCTGTAGAACTGGTAAGACCGTAAATATATATATCACAATTTATTGCCCTTATTTTTCATCAAACTCTACTCGCGAGGGCGGAGCAGCGATAGCGGGAGTTATCTTTGAGAAACCTAAGAAGGTAACCGAGATAATTTCTGTAGAACTGATAAGACCGGAACTATATAACTAGATTCATTGCGCTTGCTCTCTGTCGAACTCCATTCGCATGATAAACAGAATAAAGAAATAGGTAAACTAAAGTATCAAAGGTGCATTTACGATTCGCGACTTACGATTTATAACTCACGTTTAACGATTTACGACTTGGGAAAAACAATCAAAGATTCATTATGTATGAATTCCCGCGCAAATCCCGATAAGGACCCATCCGCAGCTATCGACTCTCTTCCTCAACATTCTCTTACGTTGATAACTCAGCAGTAAAAACACAGTCTGACGTGTTCGACAATCAAGAGTGTAGAACGGAACTTCGTTTGGTAAACTCTGTGGCAAAATAGGGCAAAATCTATCTGCAAGGCCGTGGTTATTGGAAGAGAAAGTCAATGAAGAGAACCGATCAAAGCTGATTGGTCCTCCTCAAATGCTACACGATAATTGTATCATATGATTGCCGATTCTAAATTTTAGATACTTAATGTTATGATTGATACTTATCTTGCTTTGTGTGACACATCCTGTGCTTCTCTTTCTCATATTTCCTCTCCGGAGGTTGCCAGTTTTTTCACTGGTATTCTATTTACTTCGTTCTAGCATATTGTATCATGCACTCAATATATTCGTATGCATGAAAAAGAAGATGATAGCAGAGAAGTTAAGTGGAACTTGAGAGAAAAAAGTGGTAAAGATTTGTGTTAAGAAAAAACAAGAAGTGGGTTATATCTGTGATTCAACCGCAAGGTAGACGTAAGACTACCGTTGGATCGGGAATCATTTATTTGAAATTGCATCTCAATCAATTCTAAATGAATGAATGAATGAATATTTTGAAAGATTGCTGAATTTCTTGTTAGTGTGTGGTTTTATGAGTATAAGTATGGAATTGTTATTAACATAAAATTCAACTCCTTAAAACTTGTTGGTGGTCCTGAAACCAACCGATGGAATTTGAGTGGCCTTTTAAAAGCATCTGAAGATGTTTGATACATGAGTCATTTTTGTTTTCGTGAGAGTAACACGAGATTTTTCATGGTCACTTCATGCGCAGAATAGAAACTGAGGGCGTCACTTCACGGTGAAAACGAAATAAAGTCTATATAACCTTGCATAAAATTCATTTCGTTTTTATCGTGATGTGGCAATTTCTCATGATTGTTCCATGCGATTAACACGAAACTCTTTTTTCTTTCTTTGTTCTTTTTTTTTTTGGATTTTAATTTCGTAATTATTTTATTTATTTATTCATGCACTTGTAGCGTAAGGGTTCACCCTTATAAATATTATAAATATTGTCACTGTTAAATTGTCCCTACGACTTTGAAACATGGAGAACCTGGTCTCCAGAAAATAGCTGTACAAATCGGTGGAAGCACCGTACAAACAGATGATTTAACGGCGAATATTTTTCATCTAAAATGCTGCTGCTGCAAATCACTCTGAGGGAGTTTTCTCCTGCACACTGAAAACAACTGCTTTTTCACACACAATTATTGGTTCGAAGCCACCTTCAAAAAACAAAAACTGCATAAGCAGCAGTAAAGTAAATAATACCGAAACGCGTTCGATCGTATCGTAACGAAACAAATTATATTATGAACGGAGCAAACGAGAAAGCGTGTGCACTCGACGACTGTCCGACTGAGACCATTTCTGGTTTTTGGATACGTTATGTAAAAAATCAAAAAATATTTAAAAAAATATGTAAACATGTAAACTATAAAAAACAGATACAATCAATAATCAAAACAGACAAAATAATTTTTCACAAATGTAGTAAATTTTGAAGAAGTCTAGCTCTTTGGCTTTAATTTGATATATCGATGATATAAATCGGTCTAGTAGTTTCAAAAGTTATGAACTTTTGAAAATAGGAAAAAGAGGAAAAAATTGATATTCCGAACTATCGGTTAACTTTGAAAACCCACAACTTAAGAAAAAGAGCACATCTCTGATTTTGAGATATTTTGTATAAAAAATCCTCAGCTTTCTAGAAAAAATATTAAAAAAGCGCCCTTGGTCCCGAGAGCATGAAAACAATAAAAAACGGTTACAATCTATAATAACGTAAATAAAATCCATCTCTATTGCAAGTTCAATTTTTTTTTATAAAGGGCTAGCTTATTGGATTTAATTTGATATCGATCATCTAAATCGGTTCAATGGTTCAAAAGTTATGAATTTTGAAAGTAAGTCATTTTTGGGAAAAAGTGGAAAAAGTTGATTTTTCCGACCACCCTAAAATGGAAATGGTTACCCTAACGAAAAAAGAATAAAATACGGGTCGAATATTTTGCAATAAAGAACAAAACTACCACTTTTCACGAAAATCTGATAACCGCTATATCGGTTTGGCATGGAATGGCTGTATTAAAAGATTTGACGAAATCCTGCGCCAAAACGGAGAAAGGACAATCGATACAACTGGTCTTCCTCATACATGAAATATAGTAAGGAAAACTACTCCTTTGATACCTTCACCGTATCCTGTGGGAACCCGCTAGGAAATGGTCGTTTTTTATCGCCGTCACCAATTACTATTTTCCACAGCACACTTCTCCTGGACCGAGAATGCAATGCACTCACGAATCTCACGCCGCTGGGGAACGCTGTATGGGCAGAGAGCATACACCTACATACGTATAGGACGAAGCTCACGCCGGGAGTGCTTTGCATCGTCAACGTCAGCCCAAGTAAAAGAAGTCAAACTAATTCACACCGGTCTCCTCGCGCGACTCTCGTGGAACAATGAAAAGACCCACGACCCCCGGCGTTGTCGTCTGCATGCGTCCATTACCGCTGAGTGTGAGACAGCTCTCCAGTTTCCGCTCTGAACTGCTGCTGCCGGCCCAGACCGGCAAAGTTTACGCGCGGAAAAGTCGTCGTCGTCGTCTTCGTCGAGCTTGTGGCTATGGGAGGCAACCTTCGTTGTGTTCCCATTAGCAAGGATCCATCAGAAAGACCGTTTAAAAGAGTGTATGATGGAGGAGCTTTAATGTACCGCGAACTTCACTGTGATACCCGATACCCACGATGAGGAAAATTTAGAATTTAAAAGGTAACTAGGTGTGATGGGTACTTGGTTTTAATTTATGCTCTGAGGTGCATTGATTTTTGTGGAGGCGAAACAAACATTTGAACTGAAAAAGACAGATTAACATACGAGTACATGAGTACGTGTCACCCACATGACATGTTTCGGTTGAGCAAATAATTAAATTTATCAGCAAAAATTGAAACGTGTATATGCGGTGGTATTCTTTCAGAAAAAAGTTTGCTCACTTTAATTTACTACCTGTGTATGTGTTACAAATGATTATACAATTTGAATATTCAAATTCAAAGTAATTTTTTCCCCAGAAACGGGCTAATAATTTAAGTTACACCAAAGGTTGAGCTCGTGCAAATTATCATACAAATCGTAATTCCTGACTAGAACTGACTAGAACCTGACTAGAACACTGCTTAATTTTCAACTGTGTTCATCACGTGTTCTATTTTTACACAGTCCTTCGAAGCAAAGTTATTTAGAAATACAGAAAAAAATGGCTTCGTGCTTTGATTAATAAATCCGTTATGATGATTGACACCACAGAGATCAAAGCCAAATTGGATGAAATTCATCACACATCTGTTCTTGCGTTTGCGGTTATTTTAGGAACGAGTGAATTAGTTGGAACTTAATCAAAGATCCATCATTGATGAATAAAAATCAAAATATAAATACATTTCCAAAATGATAACATATACACAACGACCGCTCCTTTTAAAGTGTCGCTCCCGAATTGTATACGAAATGATGCCTGTGGGTATCAACTTCATCAACCATATCTCTAACCATCAAGTTATATCCAGAACAAAACCAAAAATTTTTGCTGTCATATTCATATTTCTGTCCATCGCCTGCAGCATCCATGTCACAGTGGTCGACGAGAATAAAAACTGCGATGGGAACGACAATCCGACGCGGCTGTCCATTTTCATACTGTGCTATTTTCGTCCCTTTTGTTATTTAATTATTGATTTTAAACTGTCGCGTTTGCTGCCACAATATAAAATTTCACGATGATGATATAATTTCGTCAATTCGGTTAGAATATGATGCTCAACTAGGCAGAAGGGTAAGCTTATACGTCCGGACGTTTGGACTACGGATGTACTCACACCGTTGAGGTTCGTGAAACGATTGATCTTTATTCAAACATATATTCTCACAGAGAAGAATTTTTCGCAACTTGTTTGCGAACAGTTTGTGTTTTTTTTTATCAGTCGTGTGAGTTTAAATGAAATACTAATTGTATAACGAATATAATTCATAAAGGGTGTGTCACATCAAATTGCATCACGGAAAAAACGCTGTAGAAATTTAATTTTTAGGAATTATATCTTCAGCTTTCGCTTATAATCAGATAAGAGTGTATAGATCACAGTGGCCATGCTTCACTGTCAATTTTTCGTAAATTTGGAAAAATGTCGTCGAACGAAAAAGAGCGTCGTGAATTAATCCTGCGCACTCATTTCGAGAATCCGGAGTTGTCACATCGGGACATCGGTAAGATGCTGGAAATCGTCCAATCCACGGTCAGCAGAGTACTAAAACGATACTTCGAGAACCTAACCATGGACCGGAAGGTGAAGAACGGCAAAAGTGGATGCTCCGTCAGTGAAAAAGATCACAAGCGCGTAGTTAAGCAGTTTAGACGTGATCCGAGAAGTTCGGTCCGGGATGTCGCCAATAAGCTGAATTTGTTAAGTTCATTCGTCCAGCGGACCAAGCAGCGGGAGGGCCTGCGTACATACAAGGTTCAGAAGGCTCCTAACCGCGACGAAAGGCAAAACATGGTGGGGAAGACGCGAGCCCGGAAGCTGTACACCGAAACGCTGACGAAGCCGCATTGCCTGGTAATGGACGACGAAACCTACGTCAAAGCGGACTTTCGTCAGCTGCCGGGCCTGTTGTTTTTCTTCGCAGAGGACAAATTCAGCGTTCCGGAGGAGATTCGCAAGCAGAAACTATCCAAGTTTGCCAAAAAGTACATGGTGTAGCAAACGATCTGCTCTTGCGGAAAGCGGAGCGCCCCCTTCGTGATGACCGGTACGGGAAACGGGCAGGTTTACCTTAAGGAGTGCCTACAGAAGCGCTTACTACCACTATTGAAGCAGCACGAGGGCCCGACCATCTTCTGGCCGGATCTCGCTTCGTGCCACTATTCAAAGGACGTGTTGGAGTGGTACGAAGCCAACGGGGTCACCTTCGTGCCAAAGAAAATGAACCCGCCCAACGCGCCGGAGCTTAGCCCAATAGAGAAAAATTGGGCGATTATGAAGCAGGCCCTCCGGAAGAACCCAAAAGTTGTCAAATCGGAGGCGGACTTCAAGAGAAAATGGATTTCTGTTCAAAAAAAACTACAACCTGACGTTGTACAGAACCTTATGGACGGGGTAAAGAGGAAGGTGCGAGCATACGGGCTTGGGCTCGAAGTATGAATAAAAAGAAAATGCCAAAACTTCTTTAATAGTTTTTATTTTACTGTCTAAAATTTTCAAAAGGATCGGTCTACTGGGCGAATTTCTACAGCGTTTTTTCCGTGATGCAATTTGATGTGACACACCCTTTATTTCCTGCAATAAACTATCCGGAAGGTAACGCTTTTACACATTTTCATGAATAAATTACACGATTACACATTGCTTAAAAGCAATGCACTTGTCCCTGCAATATGGCAGGAAGGACTAATGTTTCAAGAGTTTGAGAACAATACATCTGAAAACTTTCGAAGCCCGTTTCCTTTCACGGACACAAAAAACTAAGCACAATTGATGCCCATTAAACCTCCTTCACAGTTGAGTTTCTCCCGCCAAAGATTCAGTGGTCCAGGACCTGTATTTGGGTGTGGAAACGGGGACTCCCACGGTGCTCCAACAGGCAAGTACCACTTCGATTTGTACAATTCACTACCGATAATGCTAGTCTATTTCAGCAGAGATCTTTCAATTTAAACCGATGCCGCAACGATGTTCACAGCACGTCTTATCTCACAACACTATCGAACGTTTCAATTTCATCGGGGTGAACGCCTGTAATTCCCTAATCCTTTCGTCACAGTCGAGTCATTGCAGTCGATGACTTTTAGCCATCCCAGTTCTGGGTACGGAAGTAATGAGGAGATCTTCCAGCCTTTTTCAGCACGCAATTATGCATTTGATTTGTACGTATTCCCTCCTTTTTTGCCGACTGAAAAACTGGTATCACAGTAGCTTTCGAGAGATAAAAGGAGTACAAGCTATATTTGTTACTTAATTTTTGCTATGAAAGCAAATGATTGAAATCGCAAAAACCTACAAACATTGCACAATGGTCCAGGAGATGCATTTAAGTGGAAATTAGTATTTAGAACTTGACAGTTATTCTCTAGACAAAAACTATCTTCGACAAAGTTGTTACATGTGATAGAGCGCTCATTTTCATGTTGTCGAAAATGAGTGACCAAAATTTTCGATTAAATAAAAAATCTAACTTTCTCATCTTTATAGATAGAGGTAAACATGGTTCGACAATGTTGTAGTCCCAGTAATTTGAGACATCTTTGTAGAACAAAGTTTTTTTCTATCTCTTGAAATAACCAATATAGCCCTTTTTTCTAGGTTGCGTTAGGGTCATCATAAAAAAAAAATGTTTTTTTTCAATAAAGAAATTTGTGACTTATTTTTTCGAACTTTGGGAGATATACGAGCTCAGTATTTTTTCCTGCGTGTGACGTTTACAGTGTTGATGAAAATGACATTTCCACTGTTCCAGCCAAGGATAAATAAATAGTTGTTATTACATTTTGTTGATTTTTAGGTGACCCAACCATATTCGCCAACTTGCCTCCAGGCATTCGGGGGGAGTACATGCAATCGGGATTTTCAAAAACATTTTTTGATGCCAATTGTCTAATTTGAAGACATTTGGCATCATTTTTTAAAACTCCAATCTCACGTAAAACAAAATTACAGATGATTTTCTAAAACCTCTGTTTTGGTAGTTTTTTATAATTAATTCAAAAAATTTAATAAATTTGTTTTCGCCAAAGCAACAAATTAAACATGTACAGAATTTATTTGAGTTTTCAAATCTTTTTTTTTGGTTTGCGGCGCGATCATTGTTTATTGAATGATTCATCATCAAAGACGAATAAGAAATTTTTCATTCAAACAAAAATATATCTGTCTGGGAAGGTTTTACATGAACGTTATAGGAACAAATGAGGAGCTTAGAACGAAAGGGGTGTAAGTGATTTGATCGATTTCTCTTCATCAACCTTCTCTTTAGTTAATACCTCAACTGCGAAAACGTTCCAATTTGAGTTAGCTGTAGAATCCGATAGATGAGTTTCTGACCTATCTTCCACATTGTCAAATACAGCTGGGAATGTGTTTGCAGCTAAGTTATGACCAAAAGAGAGAGTCGATGTAGGGAACATCCCTTACATCCCTTCCATTTTGGGCTCCTTATTTACACCATTCGATTTGCGGCGTGGCCATCAGTGCCATCTTCGATTTTTCCATTATCTCATCTCGGGTGCTGAAACGTGGTTTCTTGGGTCGTTCGAACAGGACAAAGTCGCATGGAGCAAAATCAGGTGAATTCGGTGGTTGCTGAATGGTATTCGTTTCATTTTTAGCCAAAGGGTCATGAATAACGATTGATTTTACAAATTGTAAAAAATCGAGGTACGCACAATAGCAGATGTCCTCAATACAGCGTAACTTTGAGAAATGTAAAACTATCACACTACAAATGTTATAGAATGTCAATGACAGATGTGCCAACCTACAAAAAAATATAATAAAAATAAAAATGGGTGACTGAGAGCGCCACACGATGGTGATTCCGGGAAATTTTGATAGTATAGTATAGGTAGTATGGTGTTTGACAAAGTGGTTGAAAAATCAACGAACTATTTAGAATAAATAATCTTTTAAATGTAATATTCTTACTCAAAAAATTGCCCTTTTTTTATAACTGTTATTTGTTTTATTATTATAGTTTCAATTACCAATTTGTCATGAATAGACTGACACCTGTACCACGATTCAATTCAAGGAACTAATCGCGAATTTCTTCTAGAAATTTGAGGCTTTAAAATTATCCGTATTTTATCTTCAGGTGCTCTCACTTATCACGGCGTTATCTTTTTAAAAGTCGACCAAAAAGTTTGTTGTTGCACCCTGTTCTCGTAATGAATGAACTGGTTAATAAACATCCCACTTCCACTCTGTTGGGTTGACATATTAACAGCACTCGTGCCAGTCACAAAAATATTCTACATGTTATTTGTTCGTTAATATACGACGTGTTGGTTCTATTCAGAATCATAGCAAAAGCGTCCTGATTCCCATTGTTGTTTCGTTATACAATCATAACTAATTCATAGAAGCTCGAGGGGGGTGTTTTGCACAAAAAGTCAAGGTTTTTTTTTGCTCTCCACCTCCGCTCAACTTGTTGTGTAGTAGCTGTATTGTGACTGGAGAAGAATGAAAGAATACGGAAATTGCATATTTGCTTGAGAATATGAAACGTTAAAAGTTCTTCTTCGACCGACGCCCTTTCACTTCTGGAAACGGTAATTGTTTGCCTCCCATACGTGGCGTATTATCATTATTATTATTTTTGTTACTAATTGGCAGTACTTTGTACGTTTACTTTTGTACGCATACATGGCGATTTTTTCAAGTTTCATTTGTGAAATTACTGATGATAAAGGTTGCTTTGAATGGACCGTTCAACACAAAAGTCATAGGTATCAAATTTGGAATGCATATTTGTGGCATCACGAGTTTTAAAGTATCCTTAGCTGCGCAATTACACGATTTTTGTTTTGAGTGTAATGGGCGATCTGTGTTATATTAGGCTGTCAAAAAAGTCCTGCGGTATTTCCGCGAGGTGTCGTTGTAAGCGCGTAGTTCTAGTTGTATTCATTGTATCGAGTCATACTATAGCTTGTTGGAAAGGTATAATATAGTCCTTGACAGTGTTTTGTTTGGTTAAGTCGTTCGTGAGTTATAGTGTCGCAAATATGGAGCAAAATAAAGAGAAAATCCAACATATTTTACAGTACTACTATGACAAAGGCAAAAATGCATCTCAAGCTGCCAATAAAATTTGTGCAGTTTATGGACCCGATACAGTTTCCATTTCCACCGCACAACGATGGTTTCAACGTTTTCGTTCTGGTTAAGAGGTCGTCGAAGATGCGCCATGCTCCGGAAGGCCTGTCGTCGAAAATTGCGACAAAATCGCTGAATTAGCTTAGAAAGACCGGCATAGTAGCAGCCGTAGCATCGGCCAAGAGCTGGGGATAAGTCATCAAACTGTTATTAACCATTTGAAGAAGCTTGGATTCACAATGTATGGGTGCCACACACGTTGACGCAAAAAAACATCTTTGACCGTATCGACGCATGTGAATCGCTGCTGAATCGCAACAAAATCGACCCGTTTCTGAAGCGGATGGTGACTGGCGATGAAAAGTGGGTCACTTACGACAACGTGAAGCGCAAACGGTCGTGGTCGAAGCCCGCTGAAGCGGCTCAGACGGTGGCCAATCCCTCATTAACGGCCAGGAAGGTTCTGCTGTGTGTTTGGTGGGATTGTCAAGGAATAATCTGGACCGCTTGAAGGTAGCACTCATGAAGAAGAGGCCATCTTTGATAAACAGAGGCCGCATTGTCTTCCATCCGGACAACGCCAGGCCACACACTTCTTTGGTGACGCGCCAGAAGCTCCGGGAGCTCGGATGGGAGGTTCTTTTGCATCCGCCGTATAGTCCGGACCTTGCACCAAGTGACTACCACCTGTTTTTGTCCATTGCGAACGAGCTAGGTAGTCAGAAGTTAGCCACAAAAGAGGCCTGTGAAGATTGGCTATCCGAGTTTTTTGCCAATAAGGAAGCGATTATCTATAACAGGGGTGTTATGATGTTGGCATCTCGTTGGGAACAAGTCATCGAACAAAACGGCGCATATTTGACTTAAAACAGATGATTGTAACTAATACAAAAAAAATACCGCAGGACTTTTTTGACAGCCTAATATGTTGTGCACCCGTCTCACATTATCATGCCGGGTGTTCGGGTTCGATTACCGTTCTGGCCGGGGGAATTTTTCGTCAAAGAAATTTCCTCCGACTTGCACTGTGGTCACGCGTATTCTAGAGCTTGCCCCTCAGTATACATTTAAGGCGTGTTATTTGGCTTAAGAAATCTCAACTAAGTATTAATAAATTACGCTAATTGATGCATACGTTGAGACGGCAAGTTTCACAGGGAACGTTAACGCCATTCAAGAAGAAGAAGAAGTGTTATATGTAGCTCTACCTAGTAGGAGCTACAAATCGTCTCGTATAATGTCGTTTCAAGGGGGTCTTCGTAGTCACTTGGTTACGCGTTCGCTTACTAAGCGATCGATCGTGAGTTCAAACTCAGGGCCCTCAATTGACCATCTTTGTGTTGTTATAGAATAACTACGTCCACGCAACCATCATCAGCTATGGAGATCGATCCACGGTGGAACAAAGATCGATTCAACCATACAACTGCTCTGCTCTGCAAGAAACATCGGGCTGCTGTTCTATAAATAACCCAACAATGATCAATATCAACTGTCTCCGCTGTCCGGTCTGCTGAACAATGGAAGAACAGATAGAATACCCTTACGCCTATATGGCTACTACAGTGTAATTTGCCATAATGTAATGGAACTGAAAACATAACTCCTAAATGGCTACTACTTCTACTGTGTAATTTACAATTTATAGAAACATAAACATATGTACATGTACACGATAAAAACCCGGCTCTGTTACAGATAAAATGCTAATGAGCCTGATAAATAAATAAATGGGATAAAAAAAAAATGTCGTTTCAAATTATAAACTATTGCATATGTCATCGCTGTATGAAATACAGCAGACTGATATTGAATGATTTTTCAATGTCAGTTCCGTTCAGCAATATACCAAAGACATAACCGATTCCAAAAGAATATGCAGCAGTTTCATGAAGAATCTACAGAGAAAATTCGATTTACGATTTCTCGAATTGAAATTGAAGTTATTTTAGTTTACTATTCTTATCATTAAAAATGATGAAACGAATCATGATACGAAACGATAATGCCAATTAAAGTCTAAACCTGTGCCAATAATTTGAAGTCCAGGAAACACAGGGAAAAACGCTTCTCCGAACATACTGTTCTGGATTTCCATTAAATTTTACGTAGAAACTGGCGCATATCTGATCTGTTTATCGCGAAGTGCATATTTCACGTCGAACATGCCAGGTACAATAAACATAAAATCAAATCTAACCAGAGCAACCATTCAGCGCACGCAAATTGAAATGCAAATTCCAAATCAAACCCATATTGGGTTGGGGGGGGGGGGTAGGTGGGTGTGCATATATTTGCATACACCTGCATATTTCGCCACTTGAATCACGATTTTGTTTTGATTGGCCGAGCTATTCGAGTCAGAGGAATTATCTGATGCAAGAGGAACCGACGGATCCGAGAGTAGCTTCTTGGGCGAAATCGATCCTTTTGAGTATGTTCAATATATCGGTTCGATGAAAGAGTAGAGGAGATTTGTCCAAAACGCGCCTGCCGGACAATTTGATCCACCTGATTTTCTCTTAAGCCAGCAAGAACTGAATGCAATGGTTATAAGCAATCGTGCTAGAATCCTACCGCGCAAGTTTTACATTTGTAACATGCTTTAAAAAAATAAGAAAAATAATTTTCTTTGGAAGCGATTTTCGATGTAATTTTCTACATCATTTCTATAAGGTTTTTGTTGCTTTTGGTTGCTTGCAACCGATTCAGAGGCGATAACTGTGAGTCATATTTATTGAGTCTAGTTCCCAGTGGATATCTCAGATGAAGAAAACGGTATGAAAGGATTCATTTCCTTCTCAATTTGATATTTCCCGCATCAGTTTACCATCGGGCAGTACGGCATACCCTCGATCGGAGCAATTTGCTCGCTTTCGGTCGGATAACATTCTCACGAAAGAAATGGCTTTATGTGAGGGATGCCAGATGATTTTTTCAAATATCTCTGCATGACACGAATGAATGTATTCAAATGTAATCATAATGAACAAAAATGAACCCACATTCGTCTTCGTGAAGTCGAGGCCGCCGGGTGTATTTTCTCCTGTCTGGTGATACCGTTATCTTGTGATACTGTTGTGATACCGTTACTTTCGCTGCTGGTGAAATAATTGTTTCACCCAAACGGGATTTTTGGACTGCAATAGTGTGAAGCAAACAAAGCGGAAGGAAGAAGACCTGCATCGCGGGCGCTGTGTGCTGGCGTGTTTATCGCCATATCATAGTCATCGAAATCATCATCGCACTGTGGAGCCATACACCGCAGCTGTGCTGTACGATCGACACGCGGTTCGCTGGGAACCGTTCTAATTCAACCGCGCGGGTGTGCGATATAAGTATATTTTTTATTAGATTAAGGTTTTTAGTTTAAGAAATAATCAGAAAAAAAGATTGAGAAATCACTGAAAAATTGTACATCTGCCACTTTATATGGCAGAATGCGGAGAACCCGTTGACATGGAGATTGAATCCACTGTCTATCCCTCCACATCTACGGGAGGTGGGAAGTCGCTTAAACGCGTTCCCCCTTCAGAAGAAGTCTTTTCGGGGGAGGAATTAACCCACCTAAACAAGCCCCCCTCAAGAAAATTTGCAAACCTCTCCTCTTCACCCCCTCAATCTCCTGCTCCCGTTCCTCCTCTCGCTCCCGTTCTCGCTCCCCCTCACGCTCCCGCTCCCGCTGAACTCCCGATCACGCCACCCAACCCTGCTGTTTCCGCTTCCGCTCAACAATCGACCCCGTTTTCCTCTCCTGTTGTGTCTCCACCCCGTGTCAAGGTTTATCCAGAAAATGCAAATGGAACTGGCCCATGGGTTGTTTTCTTCCGACCTAAACCTAAAGGAAAATCTCTGAATGTCATTCAGATCATGAAAGATTTGACAAAAAATTATTCCTACGTGGTCGAAATTTCCAAGGTTCGCCCGAACAAACTGCGTGTTGTCGTGGCTGATCGGAAGCAAGCTAACGCTATTGTTGTCGACAAGCGGTTCATTTTAGAATATCGCGCATACGTGCCCTGCCATAACGTAGAAATTGCGGGAGTGATTACAGAAACGGGTCTGACGTGTGAATTTATTAAAAAAGGAAATGGAAAGTTCAAGAAGCTCCCCTCAATGGAAGTCGAGATCTTGGACTGTCGCCAATTAGGCAAAATCTCCCAGGAAGGGAGAGAAACTAAATTCACGCCGTCCGACTCGTTTCGAGTAACTTTTGCTGGTTCCGCTCTCCCTGACTACGTTATGGTGGACAAATTGAGACTGCCGGTGCGACTCTTTGTGCCAGCCCATGCAACAAATGCAAGTCAGTTGGTCACACTTCAGATTATTGTGCCAACAAGGAGCGCTGTGCAACTTGCGGAGAGCAACATGTGGGGGAATCCTGCAGTGCGACTGAGCATAAATGTCCATATTGTGGGGGAACTCCACACGCGCTCTCAGCTTGTGAAACTTATAAGAGTCGCTGGGAGAAACAGAAGCGCTCTTTAAAGGAACGCTCGAAGCGCACATTTGCGGAAATTTTAAAGGGCGCTTCTCCACTGACCCAACAACAACAACAACCAATCTCAACACACAATACTTTTTCCTCGTTGCCAGTTGATGAAATGGAAGCGGACACAGCTAGTGGGGACACACCGTTTATTTCCAAAGGGAATCCCCGGGGGCAAGAATGTGACCACTCCCAAAGTTCAAGAACAAGTCCCCCCGGTGATACCCCCTGTTAGCTTGCCTAAAAAATCGAGTGCCGCGGACAAGAAAAATCAGGTTCCTCCTGGCTTCCGTGGGAATAGTTCACCTTCGAACGACCCAGCACTCGAGGGAACATCAAAAACCCCAACTGTCCCTATTTTTTCGTCCAGTTCAACTTCCCAATCGGGATTTATAAAGTTGTCTGACCTTCTGGATCAAATCTTCAAGTGTTTTAATGTTTCCGACTCAATGTTTCATCTCAATGCTTCCAGTATTAAAGACAATTTTGCAACAATTGATGCAAACATGGCCCCTCCTTGCAATGATTATCTCTCTTGATGTCTAATTTAAATAGAGAGGTCGGAGATATCACTGTTTTACAGTGGAATTGTCGTAGTCTCATCCCTAAATTGGATACATTCAAATTTTTAATTCATAAATTCAATTGTGATGTTTTTGCTCTGTCCGAAACTTGGCTTTCTTCGCGAAATGATCTCTCCTTCCATGATTTCAATATTATACGCTTGGACCGTGATGACAGATACGGAGGGGTGCTATTGGGGATCAATAAGTGCCACTCATTTTTTCGAATTGACCTTCCACCTATTGGAGGGATTGAAGCTGTTGCTTGTCATGCAGACATCAGAGGAAAAGACCTCTGTATTGTCAGCTTGTATTGGCCTCCGAGAGCTGCGGTTAGCCGCAAGCAACTTGTTGACATGTGCTCACTTCTTCCTGAGCCACGATTGATCTTGGGAGACTTCAACTCTCACGGAACTGCCTGGGGGGAACAGTACGATGACAATCGTTCATCGTTGATATATGACCTTTGTAACAGCTTCAATATGACCGTTTTGAATACTGGGGAAACAACACGTGTTCCTAAACCTCCTGCTAATCCAAGTGCTCTTGACCTCTCGCTTTGCTCGAATTCACTATCGTTAGATTGCAAGTGGATTGTAATCCAGGACCCCAACGGTAGTGATCACTTGCCAATCAAAATTTCCATCACTATTGGGTCGAATTCTTCTGAATCTATAAACATGGCATATGACACATTGACTGGAAAAAGTATGCGGACGCGATTGCTCTAGCCATCAATTCCAGAGATGGTTTACCTCCATTGGAGGAGTATAACTTCCTTTCTCGTTTGATCTATGACAGCGCAGTTCGCGCTCAAACGAAACCCATTCCAGGTTCCACCATTTCCCGAAGGCCTCCCAATCTATGGTGGGATAGCCAATGTTCCAAGCTTTATATAGAAACATCGAATGCATTTAAAGCTTTTCGGAAACGTGGAACTCCTGAAAATTTTCAAACGTATTTAGCCCTTGAGAATCAGTTCAAAAATTTGATCAAAGGGAAAAAACGTGCTTATTGGCGAAATTTCGTGGGAGGTTTGTCACGAGAAACGTCAATGAAAAAATTATGGAAAGTGGCTCGAAACATGAGAAATCGCTCTTCAACGAATGAAAGCGAAGAATATTCACATCGATGGATTTTTAATTTTGCACGAAAGGTTTGTCCCGATTCCGCTCCCGTGCAAAAAATTGTTCGAAATATACCACAAGATAGGTGCGATCTTGATTCCGAGTTTTCGATGGTAGAATTCTCTCTTGCTCTCCTTTCATGTAACAATTCTGCTCCGGGATCGGATCGAATTAAGTTCAACTTGTTGAAAAACCTCCCTGATGTGGCGAAACATCGCTTGTTGAATTTATTCAATCGGTTTCTGGAACATAATATTGTTCCAGATGATTGGAGACAAGTACGAGTTTTAGCTATTCAAAAACCCGGAAAACCCGCGTCCGGCTTCAATTCGTACCACCCAATAGCAATGCTGTCTTGTATACGGAAATTGTTGGAGAAAATGATCTTGTTTCGCCTTGATCGATGGGTTGAAACGAATGGCCTACTCTCAGATACACAATATGGGTTCCGCAGGGGCAAGGGGACGAATGATTGTCTTGCGTTGCTTTCTTCAGAAATTCAAATGGCTTACGCCGAAAAAAAACAAATGGCTTCAGTATTCTTGGACATAAAGGGGGCCTTTGATTCAGTTTCAATAGAGGTCCTGTCAGACAAATTACACTCTCGGGGTCTGCCGCCTCTATTGAATAATATGTTATATAACTTGCTTTGTGAGAAACATTTGAATTTTTCTCACGGGGATTCGACAGTAAGTCGGGTCTCCTACATGAGACTCCCCCAGGGCTCATGTTTAAACCCCCTTTTGTACAACTTCTATGTAAGCGACATCGACAATTGCCTTACACAAAATTGCAGCTTAAGACAACTTGCAGATGATGGAGTGGTGTCTGTCGTAGGATCAAACGAATCCGACCTGCAAGGACCCTTACAAGATACTTTGAACAATTTTTCAACCTGGGCCATTGGGCTAGGGATCGAATTCTCCACGGAGAAAACAGAGATGGTGGTTTTTTCTAGGAAGCATAGACCAGCAAAACCAAAGCTTCAACTTTTGGGTAAACCGGTCACTCATGCTATGTCATTCAAGTATCTTGGGGTCTGGTTCGACTCCAAATGTACTTGGGGGGCCCATATTAGGTATCTGAGTAAAAAATGTCAACAAAGAATAAACTTTCTCCGTACAATTACCGGCACCTGGTGGGGAGCCCATCCCGAAGATCTTATAATGTTGTATCGAACAACTATTCTCTCAGTGATGGAGTATGGCAGTTTCTGTTTTCAATCAGCTGCCAAAACACACCTCATTAAACTCGAGCGAATTCAGTATCTTTGTCTCCGTATTGCGTTGGGATGTATGCCCTCAACGCATACCATGAGCCTCGAGGTTTTGGCAGGCGTACTCCCACTAAAAGATCGCTTCAATTTATTATCTCTTCGGTTCCTCATCCGGTGTAAGGTTATGAACCCATTGGTGATCGGAAATTTTGAGCAGCTGATCGAGCTAAATTTTCATTCTGCATTCATGAGCTCATATCATGAATTCGTCTCCATGCAGGTTGATCCTTCTTCGTATATTCCCAACCGTGTTTGTTTTCCTGACTACATCAATTCCTCTGTGCATTTTGATCTGTCCATGAAGCAGGATATCCATGGAATTCCAGATTATCATCGATCGGGGATCGTTCCTACGATTTTCGAAGCAAAGTATGGGTATACTTTACTGATGGGTCCTCTATGAATGAGTCCACAGGATTTGGAGTGTTCAACAAATTTTTTAGCACCTCACACAGTCTTCAAAATCCTTGCTCAGTGTATATTGCTGAATTGGCAGCAATTCATTGGGCGCTGGACAGCGTCGCCTCACGACCTGTTGAACACTATTACATTGTAACGGATAGTCTGAGCTCTGTCGAAGCTATCCGTTCAGTGAGGCCGGAAAAGCTCTCGCCGTACTTCCTTGAGAGAATACGAGAAATTTTGAGTGCTTTATCCAGACGCTGTTATGTCATTACCTTTGTCTGGGTCCCTTCACATTGCTCAATTCCGGGTAATGAGAGGGCTGACTCATTAGCAAAGGTAGGTGCAATTGAAGGCGAAATTTATTAGCGTCAAATCGCCTTCAATGAATTTTATTCTTTAGTTCGTAAAAATACCATCGTTAACTGGCAACGCAAATGGAACGAAGATGAATTGGGCCGGTGGCTCCACTCAATTATCCCTAAGGTTAGCCTCAATCCGTGGTTCAAAAGTCTGGACTTGAGTCGGGACTTTATTCGCACCTTCTCCCGACTCATGTCCAATCACTGTTCGTTAGACGCGCTGCTTTTTCGTTTTAATCTTGCCGACAGCAATCTCTGCGGTTGTGGCCATGGTTACCACGACATCGAACACGTTGTTTGGTCGTGCGAGTTGTATCTTGTCGCCAGATCGAATTTAGAAAACTCCCTTCGGGCTGGAGGAAAGCAGTCCAATGTGCCGGTGAGAGATGTGTTGGCTCGGTTAGACCTTGATTACATGTCCCAAATATATGTTTTCCTTAAAGCTATCGATCTTCGAGTGTCATTGTTCATTCATCCTTTTCCCCTCCTTTTCGTCCTTCGCGAGCTATCGGTTCCCTTCCTACTAACATTAGACTTAGTTAAATTGTAAACACATATTAAATGTAAGGATAGTTTTAAGAATTGAGTGTGAAGTGTCAGTGTGAATGAGAATGTGAATGTGAATGTGAATGTGAGTGCGAGTGTAAACACACATTTCTTACATCCCATCCTTTTCCTAATGAAAATGTGTCACCCTTCTAAACTCGAGTCGACCGCGAGTAATCGGTTTCCTATTTCATTAACCATAGAATTAAGGAAACAACATGTTGATATATGCTAATTGAAATATAGTTAAGAGTTTGGCTCCACTAAACTTATGTAACTGAGCCTGTAAAAATAATCGGATTAATAAAAAAAAAAATGAGCAAACCATCACGATATTTCTAAATCATGTTCGATAAATCATACAAACATATTGTTTTCACATACTTTGAAATGACCTCAGTATGTTTTCAAAAAATAAAATGTCTTCGAATCGAAAACATGTCTTCACATCTGGCGTCTATATTATGTGCTCAGAGAATGTAAGGATAAAAGAACACGGACTGGAGAATTAATGCACGAATACTGGGAGAACACGTTCACCGGAGAAACGGTTTCTTCTCTTCGCTGGTGGGCATGAAGCGAATAGATTGATGGAATCTCTCATTCATACAAACTGTTTCTCGGAGCTTTATAGTCTCTGAGAGAAACAGCTTACGAGCACATAATACTTCTGTTGGGCCATTTAACACCGCATGATTGGAAAATATAAAATTTGGGCGCCTTACAAAATAAAATTCGTAGCATTTTTGTTATTCAGTGTCTAGAATACAGAACGGTTACAGGTGACTGAGGGTTAACTAATCTACGTACTGACTTAGTTGTTAGGGACTGTCCACATACCACGTGGACAGAAAAAGCACGATTTTAGACACCCCCCTCCCTTCGGGGGCAAGCATGGACATTTCTTATGTCCCTCCCCCTGTTGTCCACGTGGACATTTGTCGATCGATATTTTTTTTTAATAAAAATCGGGATGCTATGCTGTGTTTAAACATTGATATAAAAGTTTATGAATAGTTTATTAATAGTAGCGGTTTGTACTCAATTCTTTGATTTGGTTCCCAACATTATCCGTGAAGTTACTTGTATAACTCCTTAGTTTCATCCAAATTCCATTTACGTTATTATTACTTTATATTACGTTATTTTTACATTATATCAAATCGTCGCTTGTGAATCTTATCTCGGAGATTTTGTAGCATAAACTGACGTAAACTGGCTGAGCTGCTTAAGTTTTGGAGAAAATCACACAATGAAACAAGGCTTCAGTGGTATAAAAAAAAATCGATATCATCACGCTGTTCAAAATATTAAAATGTTGTGCGGTGTTATGTAGTTTTGATTTGATCAACACCTATATTGCTTAAACTAATAGACCGTCGTCAGTGCCTAAAATAATGAAATCTTTCATCATCCTTTACGCAACTTTAAAATTCCATCATCGCAGAACTCCTTTGTTTTTTTTGTCAAAAGACTGCGCAACGTGCTTTTGACGTAGGATTACGTCTTTCGGGAACATATTGGGGTACAATTTGAACATCGAAAATCGAGTACATCGTGAAAATTGTCCAATTTCAAACGCTTATTGCTCAGTCATTTCACGATGGATTGATGAAATTTTTGCGTCAACCGATTTCGGCACTCCATAACAATTTTTTATATTGAAGAAAATAATATATGTCATGAAATTAACTATCGAACAATTGAAAAATCTTAACCCCTATCCTAACGGAAATACTCACTTTTGATTGGTCGAAATTGACGACACATGCGGCGGGTCCCTAAGGGAGACATCAAAACCAAGCTGCCTGGGGGAAATCGGCATTGCAAATACATGAAAGTAGGGCGAGCTTTTGTTCCTACCGAAATGTATTCCCTAACAGATACATCTAAACCAAGCTGCATGGGGAAATCGGCATTGCAAATATATGCAAGTCGGGGGCATTTTTGTATTGCAAGTAAGTTGAGTGAATAATTAATTCTAGCAAATGAAATTTAAATTTGGAACTTTAATGTTGGTTGCTTCGCGAAATTTCATATCAATCGTGTATTGTGAAAAAATTAGCACAAGTGTAAGTGTAAAATGACTCGATATATGAAACGATTTATTCCAATTTACATAAATAAGAACCAAGGTGTGTTCCTGCTCGAGAACGGGTCGTTTGGTTCAAGCTGTCTATTTTGTTGTGTTCATTTTCACCCATGGAAAGTTTATACGGCGAGAAAAATTGAAAGTGAAGAGATATTAGAAAAAGTGATTTCCCATATGATCTACATATTGTGTTAGATGCTGTTAGTCCAATTAAAATTCGCATTGGGTTGAATAAACACTCAGAATGTGAACATTTTAAAAGAAAATTACCTTTTCCATTTCAAATATGTTTTCTCTATATTAAAGTAACATGTAAACACTGATGAGAAAAATTGATAATTGTGTTCGGTATTGGTAATTATTTTATATTATATTAGTGAGTTTTTTCCTTTATTTCATCCATACATAACACAGGAGGCATCTCGTCTAGGATCACAGAGGCAATTTCGGCATCTTTTATCTGATACGCACCATCCAACGACTGATTACTATCCTTCTGACGGAATCCTACGTCAACTATGCGGTCGTGTCTCGGACACAACCCTGCTATGACTTTTTATGATTGTCCTTTAATTATTTTTTTCCACCGGCCTGACCAAATGGTAATCTAAAGATGCAATACAGTAGACCCCCGATTATCCGCGGAATAGTCTGGTTAGCTCCCCACGTATAACGAAAATCGCGAATAACCCAATGAAGGGCTAAACATGAAGTGTAAACATGAAAAAAATATATTTTAGCATGAAAACTATGTTTTATCAATACAGAAATCATATTAATGTGAATAGTGTGAATAATGTGAATAATGTTTTTAAAGGTGTGAAAGCCATGACCTAAACAAAAGTACATGAGTCTTTCACTCACTGACAAATTTCGGGGAGGCCTATAGATATACTACGGAACTCGCTGTCGCGTATAATCCACACCGCGGATCATCTGCTCGTGGATAAACACGGTTCCACTGTATTTGAAACAAAGAATGACTTTCTCCTGGTGTAGACAGGCTTTGAGGATAGCTAACGTAGGTCATTTGACTGGCTCAAACATTTTTTTCACTCAACATTGTTGTGAATGCTTCGATTTTGCATCACCAGCCACGATCGAAAATACGAAATACGATCCATTAAATGTTTTCTGCTAAAATATTTTTATTTGTTTGTGTGTTTGCACTAGGAATGGGCGATTCCGGATCGATTTTTAAAAGATCGATCTTTTCGATTCTGATTTCCAATTTTTTGAATCAATCTTTTGTACTCGAGAAAATCGAAAAAATCGATTTTTTTGCTTTCAATATTTTCGATCATTGAAAAACTTTTTGTAGATTTTATTTTCAGTATACATCGATTTTAATCTAACCAAAGAAATGCTATTGATTTTTCGAAGAACGATTCGTTGGTACCGATATAATCAGTGGATCGATCCTTACGCCGTTTAGAAAATCGTTTCGACAAGATCTGTCTTTTTGTAAAGATCGCCCAACCCTAGTTTGCACCTCATTTTTAGTTCATTAACGCGTTATCCGCGATTTTCGTTATTAGCGGTGACCTTCCCAAACTATTGCACGGATAATCGGGGTTCTACTGTATTTGTAATGGATCTGCTAATTCATATGTCGTGTACTGAGGATTATTCTTGATCAGCGTCTCGATTTGATTATCATTAGTGACGGTATGAACTTTCTGGGCAACCCAATAGAAGCGTATTCCAGAACGGAGAAGAGATGTTAAGAACACTTTCGAGATATACAGTGCGTGTATCCATACAAGAATTTGTTGTTTGTGTTTCATTTTCGCGAAACCTTGGAATTTTTTAAAGATGAAAGTGAAACGGTTTTTACATAAAGAGCGAAAGTTGAACAAAAACCCCATCTAGGAAAACAATGTCGTATAGTTTTAATATTACAACATTCTAGCATGCTTTGACGATTTCTTCATCCTGTCATTTCAGCATTGTCTTCTCAAACTAATAAAAAAATGGGTTAATAAATATGGGGGTTTTCAGACAACTCAACCTCGATAAACACCGATAAATTCCTCGGAAATGCAGAATAAATTTCATTCATTGTGAAATACAGATGTGATTTTTTTTCAAATTATGTATTTAACGTGTCCACGTGGACATTATCTATACCCCCTCCCCCCTCACCGTGGACAAGCGTGGACATTTTTTACCTTAATTCTTAAGAGCAAGGTCAAGATAAATCCATACTCGCTTGGGGGTGCGTATTACACACTTCTCCTATATGTTCGCAAATACGCAGCAAACGTTCGAGTGCTCTTGTTGGATGCTTAATATTGGGAAACAATTTAGCTCTTCCGGTGAATTGTTTAGTCCTCCGTGCGCTAAATCTTTCAGTGTGATTTATTGCCATGTATCGTGGAATATGGAATGTGTGGCGGAGAACGTTTATGAAAAAAAGTCTTAGTAGAGGATTCATTTCAGAAGCCATTAACTTTGAAAAGCTTTGAGTGCTCAAGCGTATATACAAGAATTTATTGATTGTGAGTGGTGAGGATCCAGATTGAATCAATTTCATCACACAAAATAAATGTTTTTATGTTTCCCCATGTACGGAATATATGATCCGAAGAGTTAAATCCAACTGTTTTTGTGAAGCGACCGCAAAAACCCCTTCAGCGATTCAACTCACATCAACAACACATCAGGAACCCATTTCCGTCGTCAAATCGCTTCTTAGGTAAATTTCCCCGACCAAACTCCATCATGTCAACACAGGCAACGTTAACTATTTTTATCGGATATCGGATATTATCAGACGATCCCTCAGCTCCAATCATCCGTAACGACCGGCTACTTTCTTGTCGGCGGTGTGTATTGGGCGGATCAGCTTTATTGTCTTATGATATGTGTGTGTAGGATAATAAGCGTCCTCTTTATGGCCCCCCGTCGTTTGCAAGCTAGTACGGAAAAGGATATATTATATTATATCCACATCACATTCGCCCACAGGTGGGCGAGTTAAGCTCCCACACACGTACGCCTGATATAGCTAGCGCCTTGTGCCCGGAAAACGCGAAAACTTCAAAACGAAATGAAGTTGGATACTTAGGGACCACTCAACCCTTGTTTCCGCGCTGATGGGGGTTTGAGTGTAATTAACGTGAAAATAGAATAACTCAGCGGGGATTATTAAAGCTGAACCACCAGTAAGCCGCCTAAATCGATCGGTTCAATTGAAGATGAAACCGTTCAGGTGTTTGGATGCTTTGCGTGAGATTTTGCGATTAGCACTGAATGACATTAAACGTGTGGGAATTTAGTTGATTTTGCAATACGGTGTGACCAGCGTTTCAATGTCGAATCAAACTTCTACTAACACAATTGTATTTCTAATTCCTAATTCCTTCACTTCCTTGAAAGGTTATGACCTTTTCCGGGGTGAATAGCGTGAACAACCATTGAAACGAATCCCCTTCCCATTCCCGGTATAACACTAACCTAATTTATTCACTCCCACGTGTTTTCAGCTCTCGTGATGCAATGTCGTAATGGTTCACGTTCACGCCCATTGAGTGTCATTCACCTGTCCGGTAATTACTCACACAAAGGAACTTTTATAACAAGGTAAGTTGGGCTTTGGATTGTTCAAAATTCGTTTGGTTATTTAATAAGCACATAAATGCCATGGGGATACAAATTGAGCCCTGTTGAGGTAACATTAGGGAAGGTGAAATTCAACATCAAATTAATCGACCGCTGCGTCGACCCTCGTCGATTTTTTTGTTAATTTTGCGCTTCCGCTAAAGGCTATCTATCATCATTGCACTATGGTCTAGGAGGTGCATTTAAGTGGAAATTAGCATCTACAGCTCGACAGTGATTCTCTAGACAAAAACTGTCTACGAAAAAATTCAAATTTACTCAAATACAAAAAATAACACTCTTTTGGAAGTTACACCTTATGTAGAATCAAATGTGCTCTTTAAAATGCCATCAATAATTTTTTTATTATGTTTGTCCCAAAAAGAACGACTAGCAAATGAAAAGGTCGTGTTTTCAGGGAAAAAACATCAATAACTTTGAGTAGAATTAAGATACATACAAGTTATGCACCGTAAAATACGTGGATTGGAAAGCTCTAAAGATCATTCAAAGACAGTTTTGATGTAGAATTTTACATATAAAAGTTAGAGCAAAAAAAACCTTTTTTTCATGGTAACCCTAACTCAACCTAGAGAGAAAGCGCTATATCGGTTATTTGAAGAGATAGAAAGAAATATTGTTCCACAAAGTTACTTAAAATAACCAGGGCTACAATATTGTCGAACTATGTTTACTTCTATCTATAAAGATAAGAAAGTTAGATTTTTCATTTCATCGAAAATTTTGGTCACCCTATTTTTGATAACATAAAAATGAGCGCTCTATTATATGTAACAACTTTGTCGAAGACAGTTTTTGTCTAGAGAATCACTGTCGAGTTCTAGATGCTAATTTCCACTTAAATGCACCTCCTGGACCATAGTGCATTGACATATAGGGTTGGGGAAAAAGAAATGTCGTATTTCTGATCGAAATTTGACGCTTTATTTAACATACTTAAAATTATCCAATTTAAGTCAAATATGCGCCGTTTTGTTCGCCAACTTGTTGCCATTTAGAAGGCAACTTCATTATCCCCCCCTTATAAAACCCCCCTCCTAATTTGCAAAAAAAAACTCAGACAGCCAGTTTTCGCAAGCCTCTTTTGAGGCCAACTTAGTATCACCAAGAGCGTTTTGCATGGACCGGAAGAGATGGTAATCACTTGGAGCCAGGTCCAGACTATACAGTGGGTGCAATAGGACATCCCATCCGAGCAGCAGCAGTGCATCGCAGGTGTTGATTCGGTCTAAAAGACTTTTTGGGTCAACTCGTGTGGCACCCATACATCCAGCTTTTTTTGGAATCCAATCTTCTGTAAATGGTTCCAAACGGTTTTATGGTCTATACCCAGTTCCTGGCCAATCGAGCGAGTGCTCACATGCCGGTCTACTTGGATGATTTCAACGATCTTCGACAGCCACTACACCAGAACAAAATCGATCAAACCAACGCTGTGCTGTGTGAATCGTTACAGTATCGGGTCCATAAACTACACGAAATTTTTCGGCTGTCTTCGTTGCAGTTTTACCTCGCAGGTAGTAAAAACATAAAATATGGCGAATTTCTTGCTTGGTGGACTCCATCTTTGACGCGCTATAACTTGAGACTGAAAAGGACAATCACAACACTGTCAAAACGACACTTGTAGCACAGATTGTCGTATTTAAATAGCCGTATAGTATGACCCGATGCGATAAGTACAACGCAAGATATGTGCAAGTGTTGCCATATATTGACAATATACGACATTTCTTTTTCCTCAACCCAATATTTTTGATAAAAACATTGCTCGAAAGCCAACTGAAATATGGTGCTTCACAAAATAGTTGGAAAAATAATGGACTTTCTAGGAAAAATAGAAAAAAATACATACAGCCATTCCATGCCAAACCGATATAGTGATTCTCAGATTTTCGTGAAAAGTGGAAGTTTTGTTCTTTAGATAATTCTCCAACATCGTGGGTGAAGTTTGATAGAGAGTATGGAGAGTTCTATGAAGCGTATGCGCGACGAATAACGAAATATATCGCCTGTCCGATTGGTTTTAGGGAAGTTTTCTCGATTACCTTTTCAGGTTTCCCAAAGATAACCCACTTCGCCGCGATTGGAGTTGAATAACTACTACGCGCGTTGAATAACGGAATATATCGTTGGTCCCTTCCATGATAATCGCTAGGGAACCACACTATAGAGACGACCCTTCTGGCCTTCGGGCGGCTAATATCATACTAACATTCCTTCCCTTTTCCTGGTGACTGTAAGAACGTGGCCGGTGTCGTTAATGACTATTCAAAGCTCGAATTACCTAAACTTGCACAATGAAAATGATTTGCTATTCCCAAAGGTGTGTAATTTGTGCAATTTTGCTGGTTCAGGTCAATCACGGAAAGCAAATACGAATTGTACAGTCACCCAAGCTCAAGCTCAAGAATATTACACTCGCAAAGATTTCAGATTTTATTTTCGTAGTTATTGATTGTATTTATATTTCATAGTTTACATGGTTTCGAGACCAAGGGCACCTTTTCTATATTTTTCTTTAGGTTTTGAGGTTTGAGGTTTTTTACACAACATATCCATAAATCAGAGATGTGTTTTTCGTTTCTGAGTTATGATTTTTGAAAGTTAACTTGTTTTCACTCTTCGTTCAATATTCCTATGCGACTAGAATCCAATGTTTTCGCAAGTGTAACATACTAAGGTAAGATGTATTATATACAGGGTTTTCCAACTTTAAATTCAGAAAGTAAATGGAAATAAAACACACTTAGAATTCGAATTTCGATGAAACTTTCATTTAAAATTAAAGTTTGGTTTCTGCCATTATGTGTGAAATACAACATCATTCAAATGTCCACCCAGGGCTTCCTCGCATACCTTGATCCGGAACAGGTAATTTTCGATGACTTTTCGGCACATATGGGGCGGTATCTCGGTCATAACTTCACGAATGTTGTCTTTCAAATGTTCAAGAGTTTGCGGAGAGTTGGCATGGACACGGTCTTTCGCATAACCCCACAAAAAAAAGTCTAGCGGGTTCAAATCGCATGATATGGACGGCCAATTGGCATCACCAAAACGCGAAATTATGAAACCACATGTCATCCGTATCCATATCTTCAATTTGTGGCAAAAAAAACGGTTAACATGCGGCCATAGCGCTCACCATTCACAGTTACCGTCTCGCCGTATTCATTTTCAAAGAAATACGGCCCGATGACTCCACCAGACCATAATGCGCACCAAACAGTGACTTTTGGCGGATGCAATGGCCTCTCGACAATCACGTGTGGATTTTCTGAGCCCCATATACGAAAATTTTGGGTGTTCACATAGCCATCGAGCTCGAAATGTGCCTCATCGCTGAAGAAAATTTGATGCGAAAATTCTGCATTTTGCTGCTGTTGTTCGTTCATCCAATCGACGTATGCCCGACGCATTCCATGGTCACCACGCTCTAATTTTTGTACCAGTTGGACTTTATATGGATGTAGGTGCAAGTCCAAATGCAAAATTCGCCACAATGATGTTTTGACAAGCCCAATTGCTGAGCACATCGTGGAATTGAAACATTCGGGTCATCCTCCACACTAGCAGCAATATTTTCGGCCGAACGCATATTACGATGATGCACAGGTTTCACAATATCCGCTACGGATCCAGTTTGTTCGAATTTACGCACTACATTAGCGATTGTGTGCTCTGTAGGCCGTCCATGACGACCAAAATCCGTCCGTAATGCTCGAAAAACATTTGCCGGTTTTCTTCATTTTTATAGTATAATTTAACAAAATTAACACGTTGTGCGATGCTAAAACGATCCATATTGTAAAATGGCAGACATTCTACTAACGATATGACGCTTTGGTTGAATGCGTGAATGAAAGTGAATGAAAAGTTATGCATTTAGAAAAAAGGCATTTTTGGAAAAAAGGGGAAAAAGTTGAGTTTTCGGACAACCATGAAATAAACAAAAACAGGTTGCGATAAGGAACAAAACTACCACTTTTCACGAAAATCTGAGAATCATTTTATTGCTTTGGCATGGAGTGGCTGCATGCGTGCTCCCATGGCCGAGTGGTTAGCGTCTCACATTATCATGCCGGGTTTTCGGGTTCGATTCCTGTTCTGGCCGGGGGATTTTTCGTCAGAGAAAGTTCCTCCGACTTGCACTGTGGTCACGCGTATTCTAGAGCTTGCCCCTCGGAATGCATTCAAGGCGTGTTATTTGGCTTAAGAAATCTCAACATTAATGGAAATTTTTGAAAAGTTATGATACTTGGATACATTGAGAAATTTCAGGTCTATTACAAGAGTAACGCAAAAACAAGAAGGGTGATGTCCAAGACACGACCGCTTTGTTAACATAACAAATGTTATATACATTTACCAATGAACTCTTTGGTACAAATATCTGGTTGCACCAGGGCTTGGAAATAATGAGCTTGTTAAGTTATATTGAATATAGATTTTTATCAGTGTAACACGTTTATTCCACTTTATGATACTGCTGTCATTCATTCGACGTGAAACAAATTTACAACTGTGTTCATTCGTATTCATTCTGTTCTATCTGAGCTTTGTTTTTAAAGTTCGAGTCATGAGAATTCATTCACATTTAATCATTGCCATTGAATTGTCAGGAATGTTGTGACTGTTAATTTTCAATAATTTTCAATGCGAGATTCTCATTGAGACAGTGCCTTACTCGAAGTTATTCCGAAATGACAACGCAAATCGGTGTTTCAAGCGGAAATGCCAACAAAAGAGCAAGATCTGCATTATCGCATTCTCAAAATAACATTCATGTTCAGTAAATTTAGTTTTTTGTAATAAAATGTTCGGTATTTGAGTCAAAACGGTACTTTTTTCATTTCGAAATTGGAGCCTTTTGATGCATTTCTGACCAGCGGAATTGGAATTGCTTATTCACTATGTAAAAACAAAGCATTTCAACTGATAGCAAAAAATAGTAATAAGCCATTGATCGAATCCATATAAATTCGAACAAAATATGTTTCGAAATGATGAAATAGCAGTTTAATTAATCATTTTAAAATTGAAAACAGTAAAATTATCGTAACTGTATTATGAAAATCATGCAAAACCGATGAAAAAACAGGAAGTGGGTTATATCTATGGTATAACCGCAAGGGTGGCGTAGGACTATCGTTGATTTAGAGATCATTTGTATGAAGTTGAATCTGAATTCATTCTGAATGAATGAATATTTGGAGAACTTCGAAAACGAGAACGTTACGTTGGAGACACAAGGTTTTATGCATCCAATATTGGATACGGAAATATCCTACTGATGGGGAAGAATAATCTTCAGAAGCTATCCTGTTGATTGCGATTGATTGAAAAATCACAAAACCTAATGTATTTGGTCACAGTGTTACATAGATAGAAAACATTAAAATAAACTCTTTCATATGAATGTAATTCTAAATTCCCAGAGGAACTGGCAGATTATTTTCAGTAACGATTAGATATTTCCACATTTTCCTCGATACTGGAAGCCCACCAGTGGTTAATGCTAACTCGATAACCATCTGTTAATAGCACTTGATTGAAACATATTTGGTCACAGTGTTACATGGATAGAAAACATTCAAATAAACTCTTTCACATGAATGTATTTTTAAATTCCTAGAGGAACTGGCAGATTATTTTCCGGATCTTTCTCGATCCAAACGGAAAGAATTCCGTGCGTGTATGTGTGTGTGTGTGTAGCGGCTGCTTCGAGATCTTCCCGGGGAACCGTTTGTAGCATCACTCTCCTCCTGATGGATTCCCTTCTGGCCTAAGGTGCACAAACAGGCTCTTGGTGACACCGTTCATCCGCGCTTTCATGATAAATGAAGAGCTTCACCACAACAGCGACAACATGCTCCAATCGCTGTTCAATTAGAACTGAGTGGATTTCCGAGCGGCGCTCGCTTATATACCGATTGGTGATTTCAATAGCCTATTTTGAAAGCAAATTTAAGACTATCGAAACAAGTTTTTGGATCAGAAAGTAACAAGTATAGAACGCGTAGACATTTTATCTTTCGAATGAAGTGTTTATCATACCATTTCGTTCAGTTGTTTAGGAGCTATTAACACTCAAAATCTCGGTCTCCGGCGTAACGCTTTCGTTTTCGAAACTTTGATTTTACACCCCGGTATAGAAATGAAAGACGTAGTCCTACGTCAAAAATGTGTGGAAAGGTTATATCGAAGCATTGTCGTTCTCGCATATTGGTAATATAATGAAAGATTAAGTCCCAAACTGCTGATTTTTTCTCTTTTATGAAAGCATCCATCAAGAGACATCGCGAAGCTTTCATTGGCTTCGGTTTGAAGTGGTCAGCCGTAATAAGGTCACTTTAAAGGACTAAATTGGCGTTTTTGAATCTAAAGGCGAATGAACTGCAAAGTTTAAAGCCTCTCAAAAGGCAAAGAACGTTTTTGGAAAACGAGAAAAACTTTTCCTTCATCTTCCGAAGTAATTAATGTTTTGCACTTCCGCAAGAAGAAGTGGAGTAAAGTGAAAGTATAAAATTGAAATTGCGTATGAAACCATTGGTATCATGTGCCAAATGTTATGCTACTATTCAACTGGCGCTTCGACATTTTGCTGAAGTGAACAAAAACTGTTCAGTATGAAATAGATAAAACATAAAATAAAACCTTTTCTGCAGTGAAATTACGGTACACTATCGTGTTTATCGTCGGCTCGACTTGCGATTTTGTCACTTTTTATGATTTTTCGAACTTTTAAAGAAATATTGAAATATTGAAAAAACTTCAGAGCTTCGAACAAATTGAGGGTTTTTTTATTACTAACTTCTTTGTGTGTGTAACACATGCGCTCTCCGTGTGTATACACAGGAGATTTCCCATACCTTCTATTCTACGTACTTTGATCCTATTCAACGAATTTTACCGTTTTGTCAGTGTCCGAGAGCGATGTTGTTATTGAATGAACTGGTATATTAATATGACAAAACTACACCCAAACTAGTGTTGGCAGAAAACATTTCATCTTTGGTAGAAATGATGCCATTTAGTGTGCTGGAGAGTCAAATGCGCAAATAATGAGCTGTTTTAAAAGCTTAAAAATGGTTTGTAACTTTTGTGCGTGCAGACATCTCTTTCTGTTTTCTTTTCTCATTTTATTTGGGATTGCGCCAAAAAAAAGCCCATACGACGTCAAAGAGGATCGAACCAAGGCCGGCTGGAATACAAAGCTATTTTACACGACCACGCTATCCACATGGCTAATGATGCTTCAGCAGTAGTTCAGCAAATACGTGATAATATTGCACCTGATTATAAAGTGTTTTCCAAAAGTAAAAAAGGAGCGCATGAAGGAGAACAATATCTATCTCGGTCTCGACCGTGTATGTGGCAAAGCATGCGGAAAGCTTATTTGTCTTTTGTTTCGCTCGCTCGTATTAATCTTATATTGCTGTACCATGTATATTATACAAATGCTTACCAGTATTTGTGAGTCATGACATTTTCTGTTATGTTATGTCACATTTAATGCCATAAATCGGGATGACAAAATATGAGCTAAAAATCAATGTTGGGTGTAGGGATATTTACTTTTGTTCACATCCCGTGAACGCAGAGCAGAACGAAAGTGGATGTATCAACTGTTAGTGGCTTGCTGTGACTGTGAGACTTGGCCTTGGTTCATTTTCGGTATCCCGAATGCAATGATATAATGGTCTAATGCGGTCTGAAATTCAACTGAAAAGATTGGTGTGAAACAGATATTTCTAAGCACATGCTTGTACTGAGGCGTGCATGTATTGCAAAGCAATTCAACTCGAAGCAAGGGTCAATTTGAGCAAACTATCAAATTACCTCTCAGCATTAACATTTCTCAACGAAATAATCCATAAATTATGCTTTCGCAAGACGCCGACATAAAATCCGACCCGAGGCAAAAAAAAGTTCTCACCGATAATATCTTCTTCGCATAGTGCTTGAAATACGTTGCACTTTGACGCCACTTTAAACCCGGAAACAATGCTCGAATTCAAGCGAATTGAATGATAGCAGTTAGGTTTTGTGAATGGCCTTTCTTTTTTTTTAGGACTACGTTTTTCATTTCCATTCTGGGATGTAAGTTCAAAGTTTTGTAAACGAGAACGTTTCGCCGGAACAACAAGATTTTGAGCGTTAATACCTTTTTGGCGAATGAACGAGATGATGGCCACTTCATTCGAAAGATAAAATGTCTAGGAGGAATCAATTCCTCTTTTGAGCGTTATTAATTTTTTTACAACTGAACGAAGTAATATGATGATTTTTTTTATTCTAAAGATGAAATGTCCAAGAATTATATGCTTACTTCTCGATTGCTAAGCCAACTGTAGTCCTACGTCCAACTTGCGGTTATATCATAGATATAACCCACTTTTATTATTAGGTTAGTTTTCCAAATTGACTTTTTTCTATGCTAGAGGCGAATGGACTGAGAAAGTTTGTTTTGTGGCATTATGTTGACACTCATGTCTCTCACTTATGCCGAAAAGTACGGGTATTTTTAATGTTCAGTTAATTTTTGACTACTGCTTTTGTTACACGTGTTTTGGTTCATCTTCGATTTCGAATTTTGCCTACGAAAACCGCGTAAATTGGAACGTTGCGATACTTTTTGAGAAGACCTCGTATAACTAACGAACATCAATAGTACAACCCCCAAACGTAGCGCCCTCGTTTTGAAATTTTATACTTGCGCTCCAGTACAGAAATGAAAGACGTAGCTCCATGTAAAAATGACTTTTGTTATGTCTCTAAAATTATTCAATGTAGCGTAGAAATGAAAATCTCGCGAAAATTTCAAAACCGTAGAGTTAGATAAATAGTTCAAAAAGGAACGATCAGAGAAGGTTAATCGCAAAGTAGAATCCATGTGGCACCATCGACAAAACGATACATCCTATATACATAAAAATGATTTTGTGTATGTTCCTCACGATTTAACTCGAGTATGAAGCAACGGGTTTGAACAGTCAGTATCAGGTCTCATCAGGTTTATATGCAAAAAATAGAAATTGTATTCCACGAACATAGAACACGTACAGAAAAATAATTTCTGTGGGAACTTGAGTGTCCGAAATTATTTAAATGAAAAAATCAATTGTGGGAGGGACGAAGTTCACCGAGTCAGCTAGTCATACATATTACGTATTACGTATAAACAATTACGTAGCTTGGTTTGGAAGTGATTTACAATGTTCAATTATAATTTATACCCAAATTTACATAACACTTCGAAAGTTAAAGTTATATAGGCATGTGGCCGAGACCCGACCGTATTATTGACGTAGGATTATTTTCATTGAATTCGCTTGTTTATTACTATCGATACTGTTTTAGAATTAATTGAAATTTGAGAATATACTCTTTAGTAGAAAACTGTGGAGGCCCTCGATGCGGAAAAATGTACGTATATCGAAAATTTGCATTTGCCGCAGGTATGTCAGATATGAAGACAAATTTTCATTTTGAAGACATTTGAATTACTTTGGGGTCATTTCATAGTTTGGAAAGCTTTTCTATTTGTTTTCCGTTAAATTTTATTTGTTGCACATCTCTCAGTGTATCATGTTTAACTTTTTTCTACACTCAACGATTTGTATCCATAACAGCTATTAATTTTTTTTCTGCGTTCATTGTAATAAAATTCAAAACACCATTGTTCGGTTTATGAAACGCAAAAGTTACTTTCATTTTATTTTTACGTTCATCAGCATTCTTCAGCTGCAGCAGAGCCGAATTTAATTGTGTACATTTCTATGTCATTGATAACATGTGGTACAGCTCACTTTGGATGTTTAGAAACTTTTCCCAATTTCTGGACTGTTTTATCAAAAACTACTACCGTAATTTTATAAAATTGTTTGTTAGAGTAAGTTCAGAGTAATTTCAAGTAATTAACAAGTTTAGCCATTTTTGTTGGATTTTGTTTACTTCCTTACATGACTTCTCTAATGTGTGCAAATGTGCGTTGACAAAAATGAAAACCCACCCCAAAAAATTATACCAAAATCGCTCAAAACCTTTGAGTAACCCTTCGTTTCCTAATGTTGTGACAGTTAGAGCTGTGTGGTATTGTTAGCAATCGTTAGCAATCGATATTGAAGCGATATACTGATACTGTTGGAGATTTCTTCACTTTCCGGATGATTTGTTGATCCATCCGGCTATCGAACTTCCGACGACGACCTCTTCCGGATCTGTCAGCAAGCGAATCGTAAGCTTTGTGCTAATGCACAATTTCACAAGCTGCTCCGCGGCTTATTACGAACTTCTTTGCAATCCTCCGTTGTGAAATCTGCTGCAAATGATCTTGAACAACAAGATTTCGGAATTGCATGCTGATTTTCTTTCCACCCATTTTAATTTTGTTGAAAACTCTTTGTGTAGACAACAACAATCGACTTTTATGTGCCAACGTGAACAACACTTTTTTATATCGCGTCAACTGAATCTCCGAAAGATTGCAAATAATATCGCACAGCCCTAGCTGTTATAACATGTGGAAATGAGGTGTTACTCAAAGGTTATGAATTGTTTGAGATTGTTGTTTCGACTGTAATTTGTCTGCAATCGACAAACCCAAAACAATAATTGATAAAAGGATTGAATAGCTAGTACTATGGAGTACTATTACTCCACGCGGTAAATCGATTTTCTAATGTGGAGCGGATGGTACTAACAAAGAAAAATGAAATAAGGGTTGGAATGCTGTTGTCAGTCACAGATAACAAATACCAAGAAATGAATATAAAAAAAACAGTGATAAAAAATGAATACACGACCGTTTAGTACGGTCCTATGCAAATAAGGAATAAAATTTTCAAACCAGCGACAAGCTGTGATATGAAGCGTTATCAAAGGGAAACGGCAACGAAGGATACTGTCCCGTTGACAAATGTGTTTTGGATGGCTGATTTTTGATCCTCGCACGTTTTTTTTGTTGTGCTTTTGCAAAGAACTGCTTGAGGATGCTGCGCTGTGATGTTCCGGGGGAAAAAGCATATTTCCTCCGAAAGGGGACGACTCAATAAAAAAAAACTAAATATGCGAAATCACAATCGATTCGGAACGATACCCACTGGTCGCATTCGGGACCATCGGAGCAAGCAAACGTGTTCAACGATATTGTTTTTGTTGAGTGATGCGTAAACAACATTAATAAATACGATGTGCGCGCTGAAGGACGACTCAAGTTTCCTCACAAACAAATTTCGGAGGCTGCGGGTTAATAATGCAGACAATAAATGGAATTTAGAACGAATATTGATTCTGGGAACTGTCTTGAGTGGGAAAAAAACGAAACCGGTACACGAAGCGCGCATAGTTCAATATATCCTTCTAGGATACCGTAACATTCTGATAGATTTTACAAAAGGTATCCTACGCTTATGTGTTGCCGAACGTTGACGTAAATGCTCCGAAAATAGATTACGACACATGAGACGAACGTATTAATTGGCTGGAATAGATTAGGAAGAACAATTTACGTTTACAATGACAACGAAAGAGGAAATTTGTGCTTGTGCAACCCGTTCTACACTGTAATGAACTTTCCGACATCAATGTGTTATATGTTGAAACTACAATAAACCCAAGAATGAAAGATGGAGCCAAGATATGGTCATAAAAGCTACAGGAAAAGTTGTACCGGCCACATTAAGCTTAAAGATGTATTTTCAAGTAATTGTGACGATTTTTAGAACACACTGTGAATGGAATCATTCGTGTGACTCAATCCTGAAACAGTAATGAACATATATAGAGAAAGAAACGAAGAAAAACAACATTTTCGCTGTCATCGAATATTGCGTGTTGCACGAACCGTCGAATTAGCGAACAGTCAGCTATTTGGAATTATAAGGTGTAAACGATCTCACCAGAATGTTACTGTCTCTGCAGTATGAGTGGTCAGTGGTCAGTGGTCAGTGATGACAGCAAAGTAATTAATCATGTTGGAGAATAATGCTATTACTTTTGCAATCCTTCGACCAGCACCAAACATTAGTTATTCGCTGTTGCTCCGGCTCATGAGTTGTTGAGTGTGATAGGGAGGAAACAGGTGGTGAGATGGCCTCCCTGGTGTCGGTGATTGGCACTAAACGTGGCGGAAATATACCGACGTAAAATAAGCGAAGATAAAAAAAATTAGATGTGGGCTATATCTGTGACGTAGGACTACTGTAACAAACAATTTTTTTTATCTGTATTTTAGTGATTTTGAATTCAATTTGGCAGGTTCGTCACTTTTACTTCCATTTTTGGAAGAATGTCGAGAGTGAGAATTGAACTCGTGACCTTTAGCGTGAGAGGCATGGATGTTACCACTACGCCAGATCGCCTCCCTGTAACAAACATAATTTTTAGACATTTTATCTTTTGAATAAAATGATTATCAAATCACTTCATTGAGCCATAAAAGAATTATTAACGCTCAAAGGAGGAATCGATCCCTCCTCGGAAATACCAAGCGCGAATCATAACTCCCTTTCCCTCCTAAATAATTTGAATCATCGATCGATTGTGGCATTCGTGTACATTATAAGTCATAATTAAATTATAACAGCTTGATACGGTGAAATATTCTCTACCCCATATGATACATTTCGTATTCTCTGTCATCAAATCTATAGTCAATGGCATAAATTCAAAATCTATATCGAATTATCATCGATACTTCGTTTTTCGCCAAAGCTATAGTTCAGTTCGGTGGCAGAAAACAAATAGGATTGGGAGAGAAGATTGTCGGACATTGTCCCGCAGATGGGCAGCTTCGCGCCCGAAACCGGTCGACATAAGGTAAATTTTAATTCGTTTAATTAAGTAAGAACAATAAGTGTTATGTCTTGTCTCGCGTCGCGTCTTATGAGTGTCGTGAAATTCTTACGTTGCACAGCAATTAAAAATAATAAGAGGAACTTTTCACATTTAATTAGACAATAATTTACTGCTCATAAAAAAACCCGGTGTATTGTTAAGTTGAAATGCTTAAAGCTTCTAATAGACAAATATGCTAGAAAACTTTGATTACGTTTTTCTCAGTTGCTGATTTTGGAACATGAGACAACTATGCGTAGAGCGGCATTCTAGCCCTGAGAAGAGTCCTTGCGAAGAAAACTCTCCTTCAAACTCCTTCTCCGCCTGTCTTGAAAAAGACACCTCATTGTCGTTCGACACTCCTCAGCAAACCCTGTACGCCTTCACATACATGTTAGATTTGTTTTGACAACATGAAAATGAGCGCTCCATTATATATAACTACTTTGTCGAAGATAGTTTTCGTCTAGAGAATAAAGGTTTTTGACAAAGTTGTTTTTAGCGCTTATTATCAAAGTTGCATTGGACTAACTTCACGTCAACTCGACCGGGCACAACACCTTAGATTGTAGTGAAATGTTGTGGGTGTGAAGACATTGGTCATTTAAGCAACTTTTGCATATATGAAATATTAAAAAAAATAGATGACTTTTCGAAAAGGCCCTATTTTTTTCTTTATTTTTTACGAATTTTTATTACTTTAAAACTATAATATCTAAAAAAAACCCTGTAAAGGATGAAATGTAACAAATTGTTTGAATTGTTTTGAGAAAAATTCTTTTTTTAAATTACACTGGAAAAAATTATTTTCAAAATTGAAATTCATTTTTCTCAAAAATGTATTTTTTAAAAATTCTCAATATGATTAGCCCTTAGTATTTCCAACATATACACCGAAAGATGGACACTTTTACAGGGAAAAAGTTTTTCTAACAACAACTTTTTCATATTTTCTTTGAGAAAATTACAACGAATCCTAATTTCGTTCAAACTCAAGATAGCGATATAGCGTATTCAGCTATGTTTTAGATATTTTTAAGATGTAAACATCAAAATCCTTCAAATTTTTAGTTGAAGATTTAAATGTAAGAAACTATAGAGGTTTACAAATTTTCAAGAAACAATATAAAAAAAATATAGCGCCCTTGGTTCCGAGACCATGTAAACAAATAAAAAACAAATGCAATCTATAATCATGGGAACAAGATCCAATTTCATCGCAAGTGTAAATTTTTTTTCAAAGAAGACTAGCTCATTTACATGAAATTGATATGTCAATCATTTGAATCGGTCCGGTAGTATAAAAGTCAAGATTTTTGTTTTGTGGAAAAAGGGGAAAAATTGATTTCACGGACCATCGGTTAACTTTGAAAAATCATAACTCAAAAACAAAAAAAAAACGCCTCTCTGATTTTTGGATATGTTATGGACAAACACCTCAGCTTCCAAACAAGAATATAAAAAAATATAGCGCCCTCGTACCCAAGGCCAGGAAACCAATAAAAAAGAAATACAGTCGATAATTGCGAAAACCAAATCCAATTTTATAGCAGTGCTTTTTCGAAGAAGACAATCTTCAATTTGATATGTCGATTATTTGAATTGGTCCAGTAGTTTGAAGTTAGAAATTAAAAAAAAATATTTGGGAAAAATGAAAAAAAAAATGATTTTTTGGATCACCCTAAAATGGTAATGGGCACCCAATTAAAAAATAAAAAATACGGGTATAATATTTTGGGAAAAAGAACAAAACTACAACTTTTCACGTAAATCTGAGAACCACTATATCGGACAAGGTGCCATTTTTATCGATCATAGAGATGCTTGCATCAATGAATTGAAAATATCTCTACGTATCTATTAAAAAAAGAAACTTTTAATTTTGTTGAAACAAACAGTTGAGGGAATGAAAAGCGTAAGGCCTTATCTCAACAAAAATACTACGTTCTAATTCGTCTAATTTGTGCTTCTCAAACTGTGCGTGCCGACCAAGAGGAGTCCCAACCGTAGCGGCGAGGTACTATTTTGATATTCCAACACTCACCAGCGTGCGTCAACAAAAAAGGCATTGCAATAAATTCTGCTTATGCTGCGTCATCTGTTCAATATATGTTCTATGACAGGGCAAAACGAACACGGAAAATGATTTGCTTCAGAATGCGTTCTCAGAATATGCACAGAGCAGTCTCAATGCAGAGCATGCGCTAAGGCACAGAAGGAAAAGAGAAAATATCAAATTAGGTTCCGCTGTTGTTCCAAACAGTCTTCCGAAAGACACTTACACATGTCCACACGATGTGAAAATTCCATGTTTTTGTTTGAACACGCACATGATTTTCGCTAGTGTTGAATGTCTATCCCAAACACGAACAAAATTATATCTGTGATTTAAAATGTGTGACGTAACGTGACGTGAAAAGGGGCAAAATCCGAAATCAGCTTTTTTACGATTTGTTTGTTTCTTATTCTTATTTATCTACAGTGCAGATGTAGTCTAAGCAAACTCAATGATTTTTGGCCCAAATCATAAAGTTTTCAAATTAACTCTCATCAGTTACATCAGTTACTGACACGCTGTCCGAACACTGAAACAGTGAACATTGTCAATATTTTTTAGCAAAATTACATCTCCTAAGCACCAAAAACTTCATTCCCAAAGAAATAATACCCATATTATACTATACAGTACTTTTCGCAGAACAGCATCAGAAAATCCGAAATCGATTGTTGTAGAACGAATTTTTACCATCAATTTTTAATCGAAGAACACAGCTTTCACCGCTGAAAAATATCTTCTTCATATGCACCTTGAACGCCACTCTGCGCTAAGACGTTACATAAGACCAGGAAACAATGTACGAATTCGCGAAAACTGTATGTCGCTATCGCTGCTGGTGATGATGACGATGTTTTTGTCTTTTCATGTTGCTCCTGTTGCTCCGTTCATGTTATCAACTATTTCCGGTTAGAAAAGAACTGATCGCTTCGCGGCGAAGTATCGAATTTAAGAGTGATTGACCGAAGAATCACCCAAGCGTGCGACTTGCAATGCAATGTTTCGCTTCTTATATATATTTTCTTATACCGCGGCTACTCTTGTTGTCTATTTTGGTCAGTACTATATAAGGAGCACATGTTTGACCAATCAGAACGAGGAACATAAAACGTTTAGTGATTGGCATTTTAGAATTATTCAATTGTTCACCTCAAACATTTTTTTTCTTGTGATAGATGTGTAGAAATATTTCCAATCAATTGTTGCAAACATCTTTGCGATCTATTATAAAATGGTAGAGTTTTGAGCATCCAAAATCTTACACTATTTCCATCATGTTCAGTGTCTATCTTCCGGTTGGACGTAATCCTATGTCAAAATCGAAGAGGGCCGGGTCAGAATAGACGGGTTTGCGGCTAGTTTGGCATGGAACTGCTCTATACGAAAAAGTTTTAAAAAAATCTAAGGGTATCGGGACGTCGTCTATCGTTTGTTAGCGGATTCTCCATGGAATTGTTCTGCCATTTGGCTTTGAAAATATTTTTCACTGTTAAAACAAACACTAAAAAATCTTTTTCAGGTGTTCGAATTCTGAATGGAAATGACAATAATTATGCTATCGATTTCCTGGCTAAAACAAACAATAAACAAAACGAGCGGACAAATGCAATCACAGCCCAGTATTTGCCCGTTCATTTTTTTGTATCTTTCCATATGGCGGCTATTTATTCTCGTAGTTTTACGCGCAGCCAGTTTCTATTCATATTTACATCATTTTGCTCATTATTCATGTCAGAAGTTGTGGTAATCGCGGTTCGCTGCTAGAGGTTATTATTACAAACATTGCATTTTAGCATATTGCATGTAACTCTGAGTGCTCATGACGAAGAGCCAACTTCACCCGAGAGAATAAGTTGTTCGTTTTTATGCACACCGACATACAACATCACTTAGAACGGTCACCACAATCCTGTCACGCACTGGTACTTAGCGGAGGGGTAAACGACTCTCGCAGTTATATTGAAACGTGAAGTGAAAGCTTCGAGGTTTGAGGTCGCAACGACAAATATCATTTAGCTTGAGCATTCTGCTTTGATGTATCGGAGGAGAGCGAGTTGACACATTTCCTGCTTGAATTGTGGTGAAAGCACAGCGCGGACCGACCGGGAAAAGCATTAGCGAGCATATTATTAGATTCTTTTCCCTCAATTTCTGCTTAAACTTGTAATGAAATTTTCTTTGGACACGTTCCGGATGTAGCCATCGGTAGCCCGCAGGCTACCGGGAGCTCCACTGTCGATCACAAACAGACAATTAAATTGGGATGTTATGGGTACGGAAATGGATTACCGCGCTTGAGATTGTTGAAATTCCTCGAACAGAGTCCTTCTCGGATTGTGTTGCGAGCGAGCGAATTACTGCGCATCATTACGTGAAAGACAGGTTCGTGAGCGAGGGGAATTATTTTTATCGAGCGATTCTAATTGTGGGATTGTGTATTCATCCCATACACGAGTGCGGACACAAATTGATACATTGTAATCTTACGTGGGCCACGACTAATTATTTCAGCGATGGTTATCGATTGTTTTCGTTATATTGCACATCAATTTAGCTGTGTTTGTAAACAAAAATCATACTTATTGCATTTTTCTAAGTTTAGCAATGTCGGCGCTTTAAAAACATACCCAATTTCTTTTCCCGACTTCAGGTGTGTAGACAATATGTTTACTAGGGGAGAATTTATAAACAGCAAACTAAGTTTCAATTTGTTTTGTGTAAATTGTTGAAAATTCAATTCTTAACACGTTGCTCCGAAACAAAACAAAAATCTGTTCTACATATTCATTAGATTTAATTTTTGTTGACACTGAAGTTAGCGGGAAGAAAGAACCGAGAATTATCAGTATAAAATTTATCCGCATGTTTTTGTATGTTTTGTATGTATGTTTTGTATGTTTATCTTCAGTGCGGTACTAAATTGCCGGAAGAGCAACTAGTCATGCCAGTAGCACCATTGCATTGGAAGGTACAATAAGAGCACCCACAGGACTCTCGAAATGTTGCTAGAAAATATAATTTAAAAAAAACCATTCGGAGAACCCGCTCCAGAGAAGGTCACCGTTCTTCTCGTGCAACATCGAAATCGGCAGAACATAGCAACCAAGCCGGATGATGAAGCTAAAATTGGTGGCCAAAACAAGGTCTAACGAAGTATCGTGCTCATTCATGAACGACGAAACGTATATAAAGGTTGATTTAGAACAGTTATCCGGACAAAAGCTTCATGTCATCGCGGCTCGAGAACAAATATCCCGATAAAGTTCGAACTCGTTTCTATCGACAATGCACCAGAAAATTCATTATCTGGAAATGGATTTGCAGTTGTGTTTCAACGGAACGAGAGTTAGGACGGTCAGCTGAGAAAATCGATTGGAAGTTTTCACATATTTAAAAATCAACCAATTTTGTTGAATGTTTTCAACTTCATTGTATAAAAGTCGAGAAACGTGATTTTTTCTATGAGAAAGCATTTTTAGTTTCATTAGCTTACGGACAGCGATCATTTCCATAACGTGTAACACTTCGGTGTGCAGTAGTGTAACAGCCATGGACAAAGCATCTGATTATCAAATTCGTACATTAGCAATAAATCGCGCCTTCGTACTCTTTATATCTCAACAATTTTTTATTTTATATACAATATAGAAGATATTCTAAAACACTACAAAAAACTTATTTTTCAAATGTTCAAATGAAAGCTGATTGATAAAATTAATTGCATTTGCTATTGTTGGCTCAATTGGCAAAAAATATCTCTTTTAAAAAAGCAAAACAAAATATTTTTTTGATTCCCGATACTTTTGTCCACTGCATCTAAACACAGCATAATAAACATGTATTCGTTGAATATTATAAAATTTAAAATGAAGCTTGAAATTATGAAAGTTGAAACTTTAAAATTCGTTGGTTTATCACGAAGTTCCAGGGTTTCACAAATCAACTAAAAATTTCGACTTCGCACTCTGTTTCTCTAATTTTTGTGACGAGTGTATATTTTCGTTCTTCAAACTGTCGAAAAAGACAATTTGTAGAATTTGATATTTTGATAATTTTTCTTTTATAATACCAAAAAAATTGAAAGAGATTGTCACACCAGGGCCCTTGCAACCCTGTTCCAACCAAAACAAACTGAGCGTAGGCAGCATAAAGCTAAGCTAGCGCTCAGGGCTCACGCATTGTTTATTATTAGGAGTCAATATTAATGCAAATATGTTCAGCATTTTCGATGGTCTGCAGCCAATGATTCCGTTGGATAGTTTCCTTTGGGAAACGATGTTTGGATATTCATCCGTAGGCTATTTTTTTTAAAATTAAAATCATTGCTGCAGGATCGCACGAAGCACTTTATGTTCAATTTGAGATTATACAGGGTTTTCCAACTTTAAATTCCGAATGTAAATTGAAATAAAACACACTTAGAATTCGAATTTCGATTAAACTTTTATTTCTAATTAAAGTTTGGTTTGTGCCATTATGTGTGAAATACAACATCATTCAAATGTCCACCTAGGGCTTCCTCGCACACCTTGATCCGGAACAGGTAATTTTCGATGACTTTTCGGCACATATGGGGCGGTATCTCGGTCATAACTTCACGAATGTTGTCTTTCAAATGTTCAAGAGTTTGCGGAGAGTTGGCATAGACACGGTCTTTCGCATAACCCCACAAAAAAAAGTCTAGCGGGTTCAAATCGCATGATCTGGACGGCCAATTGGCATCACCAAAACGCGAAATTATGCGTCCCTCAAATTTCGTTCGCAGTATGGCCATGTTCGGTCGTGTTGTGCGGCACGTGGCGCCGTCCTGCTGAAACCACATGTCATCCCTATCCATATCTTCAATTTGTGGCAAAAAAAATCGGTTAACATGCGGCCATAGCGCTCACCAGTTACCGTCTTGCCGTCCTCATTTTCAAAGAAATACGGCCCGATGACTCCACCAGACCATAATGCGCACCAAACAGTGACTTTTGGCGGATTCAATGGCCTCTCAACAATCACGTGTGGATTTTCTGAGCCCCATATACGGAAATTTTGGGTGTTCACATAGACACCGAGCTCGAAATGTGCCTCATCGCTGAAAAAAATTTGATGCGAAAATTCCGCATTTTGCTGCTGTTGTTCGTTCACCCAATCGACGTATGCCCGACGCATTCCATGGTCACCACGCTCTAATTTTAGTACCAGTTGGACTTTATATGGATGTAGGTGCAAGTCCAAATGCAAAATTCGCCACAATGATGTGTTTGACAAACCAAATTGCTGAGCACGCCGTGGAATCGAAACATTCGGGTCATCCTCCACACTGGCAGTAACAGCTGTAATATTTTCGGCCGAACGCACATTACGATGATGCACAGGTAAATTTGTTTTACGAATTTACGCACTACATTAGCGATTGTGTGCTCTGTAGGCCGTCCATGACGACCAAAATCCGTCCCTAATGCTAGAAAAACATTTGCCGGTTTTTCATCATTTTTATAGTATAATTTAACAAAATTAACACGTTGTGCGATGCTAAAACGATCCATATTGTAAAATGGCAGACATTCAACTAACGATATGACGCTTTGGTTGACAGCTATGTCAAACAGTTGTCAGCGCAGCATGAAAGCATGAAAAATACAGGGAAAACCCTGTATTTTTCATGCTTTATTCTGGCGACAAAAAGATGGCGTCTTAGCAGCGCCCTGGTCAAAACGCATTGCCCAAAAATATATAACAAATATACACTCTATCCAACTTCTATAAGACCACCCTGATTCTATTTCGTTGCAATACGAACAGTTAGAATTTGAACAAGATACATTTATACAGACTGCTTAGAATAAAGTGCATTTAACGTCAATTCCGTTCAAAAGAGTTGTTTGTTTATTTATTGTGCTTAAATATGATAATTTCAGCTGTCCAGTTTCTATAAGACCACTTCAAAATTCATACGTACTATCAATGGAAAATATTGCTTTATTTGCACATGCGATTGTGTGGTATTGGAACCTGTTCTATCTATTTCCCGTTTATCCCGGTAAGAGCGCTTCGATTTACGTGGAGCGGATTTGAGGATTCGCCAAATAATTGAGCACTACTTGATTGGATCGTCCAATCCGACGAGAAATTTCTCTAATACCAACATTTTCTTGGTGAAATGAATCGATTTGTCTCTCTTCTCTCTCCGTGAGGACTTTTCCCTTCGGCATTTTCCAGATTCAATTGATCAAAACAACTAAAACAACGGAAAATGTAACTGGTCTTATAGAAACTTGACATTTGGAAAATACAAAACTTTTTACGCTCAGACGCTTTTACGCTTGTACACACACATATGAAAATCATGCAGTGTATGGTAGTCACCAATACTTAAACACTAGTATATAAATTGCAGCATTGTTTGTTCACAATGACACAAAGCAGCAAGATCATCACCTGGTCTTATAGAAGTTTGACAGAGTGTATGATGTTCGAAAAGGTAGTGAAAAAATACCAGGTTGTTGAACAAATAATTTTTGCCTATTTTGTAGTTTTTGGGAGAAACGAAGTATTTCGTTGGTTTTGGAGGAATGAGAAAAAGTATTTCATTAATAATAAAAATTGTTTGTTATATAATGATCACATTGTGTTTCATGTTTCGACAACGATCGAACTTCTTTTCGTAGTCTAATTCAAGTGGCTTCATACGAGTTTTTGAGCAACGTTCGTTTCTGGGTTATTCAAATAGCTGTACATTCCGATGAACTTCGTACATTTCTGTGATTAACGGAATTATCGTAGCGGGACCATAAACACCATTTATTCATAATTTCAGCCACATGACTTGAATTTTCGTTGTTCCGTCCTTAACGAAAGTATTAGATTCGTGCTGCCAGCCACGCCCATAGGAGGCCACGAATATACAGTGCGCGACACGCACACATTCACGATATTTCAATTCGAGGACAAACGACAACCGAAGCAGAAAAAAGAGCAACAAAAACAACAGCAGCAACATCATTTGCAGCGCATTAGATCAAACCCGAACGCGAAGAGAACACGTCGAAACGTGAAAGTGTATCCGAGAACCCGATAGAAAAGAAAAATATAGACAAATTTTATTCTTCAGAAATTGAGGTTAAACCGTTTTATTTTTTTTGCAAGCAACGCATTTGTCCGGCGTGTTGGTTAACCGCCCGAACATTCGTCTTTTTCAACGAGGAGTTGTAAAATGTACCGAATTTTCTTTGTTAACTTACATTTTTAACACCCTGTGACTCACAACTGACTGGACCAAATCGTAAACCGTAACATGTTGTGAAATTTCACTTCTAAAAAGTATTTCCTACGTTGTGTATTTCTTTCATTTCGTTTTTTTGAATATCACAACTGTTTGGTTGTCTGAAACCGTTTGAAGCCAAATATTTAACGCTTTTTGACAGACAAAGTTTGATCAGCGTGTACTAATCAAATATATTTGACACAAAACACGACAAGTGAATATTCAGTTTTTGGATACTTTTTTGACGTAGGACTACCTCTTTCGTTTCTATTCTGAGGTGTGCCGCTCGGAAATTCGCTCCATTCTTCGTGAGGACACCGACTGGACAACACCGTTGCTGGGCGAGATGGACGGCGAGAGATCGAGTGCCGTTCTCAAGGCAATGGAGGTGAAGGAGTAGGAAAGTTTCCCAAGGGTCTTTTTGAAGACTAGTTTAAGTTTGAAGCCCCTTTAATTCAATAATGAGAAGAAGAAGAAATCCACTCACTTATGATTGCGCAACGATTGAGGTACGATCGCTGGAATGAATGGATGTTTCCCTAACACAGACTTCAAAACCATGGAGCCTGGGGAAATTGGCATTGCAAATTAGATGTTGGCGCAAAAAGCAAGGACATCCCTATAACACGCGCTCCAAACAGCATAATTGATTGTCACCAAACTATTTGCATATTGAATTCTTCAGTTGACAAAGGATTATTTTTTATCTCTTCATCACATATCAACTGCTGAAGCAATTGTTCAAATGTGGTATAAAAACCAACCAAAAATGAAATAAGGACAGTATACCAATTGAATTCCTTGAAATAAAGCGCGTTTTTAATCCTTTTCGTCTTCGATCACCTTTCCGATTTCGGTTATTTTTTTGAGCTCTCACGTATCACAAACGTTTAGGACCATCGTTTCTTATCATAGTGGATGATATTTTTTTCGGAAGGGAATGTTTTCAAGCTTATAAGCTTATATTAGTTACCTTTATTATCATATGTTATACTGTCAATCTCCGTTAACTGATGCAGTCTGAGCGAAAATCGGTGTCAGTCACCGGTGACTGACGTGGTAGTCAACGTGTTAACCAATAATTTAATCGATACACACACAAAAGATAGCTCTGCGCAGCGACGATATCGTACCCAATGAGGAACATCCGAGGTGCGATTATTGCTGACTGAAGAAACACAAATGATCACTAATCCAAAGGCAGTCCTACGTCAACCTTGCGGTTATATCATAGATATAACTCATCCATAGTTTTGGGTTTGAATTTTTATCAAATAATTGTGTTCTACTAGTCCAGCCCTTTCATTTCAAATCTATATTGATGAGGGTTTGAAAAAAATATATCGCCATTTTGTGATGATGGCCATTTTGGATTTCCATTTTTCATGAATAACTGTGTTCCACCAGTCAAACCCTTTCATTTAAAATCCATATTGATGGGATTTTGAGAAAATATGTAATCCATCTTTTTGTAGCGGCCGCCATCTTGGATTTTCAAAATCATGGAGTACGCAGTTTTATAACGGCTGCATAGATGAAGGTGTGTTCCAAATTTCAGATCAAAAGGTCAACAGGAAAGGGGTCAAATTTTTATCAACGTGAGAGAACGCCACATACAAACAGACATGTTACAAATTAACAAACAGACCAAGCTAAATAAAATCGTTTAAAAAACAAAGACAATCAATAATTACGAAACCAAAATCCAATTCTTTCGCAAGTTTAGTATTTTGAGAAGACTAGCTCATTGGGTTTATTCGATATGCCGATCATCTAAAATCAAAAGTTATGAATTTTTCGAAAAAGGACATTCTTGGGAAAAAAATTTAAAAAAAATATTTCCACTTTTCACGGAAATCTGAGAACCATAACGGTTTGACATGGGATGGCTCACCAAACAAGCAGGTGACTTCTTTATCCTCGCTGACCACTTTGCCCCCACTACCCCTAATGTATTTTCGTGGCTTTTTATTGAAGAATAAAATGAAAGTGATAAGTAAGAATTCAAGTCGCAAACTCCCAAAAATTGTCTGTCCAGATAAATGCAAGCATAATGGCTATCGAGATAATTTTCCCCTTGAAAGCAGCATTGAAATAAATCACCGAACGAAATAAATTAATATAAAGCACCTCCGTCGCAATTATATCAAAGAGTCGATGAAAAAACCCTGGAATCCATCACTCGATCGAGAGAGTTGTGAAAAATATTTCTTTCGGTCGAAATACCGTCTGCCAGAAATAGAGCCCCAAACCTGGCGCCGTTAATCCGATTCGCTCATATATACACTCCGATTGAGCACTGAGCACAACATTCCAAGTGACTCAACAGACTAGAATTCAATCTCCGTTAATGCTTGGCTGACTCTTATTGGATTTGTCCAAATTTATAACTCGACTTGTACTGCAGTGGAGTGTGACGTGGGTAATTTGAACTTTCTCGGTGCTCGGAGTTTTCCGGCTACTCATAGTCTCTGCGTGTAACGCAGGCCTTGAGAATGAGACGCGGTATGTACACCACCGGTGTGGGTGTGTACCTGTTTGAAATTTCATTTTACAAGCTTGATTACCATGGTGCCACGTGAAGTTTATCGTTTGCCTTTGATGGAAGCGTTGAATTCGTGCGAGTGTGTGGTTTGGGTTTCTCGCAGATGAAAATACTTTCAATTTTCCGGAACGAGGAAGTCGTGAAAGTTGCTAATTGATTCGGGACTCCATAAACGTTGTTATTCTGCAGTCGTGATTTTTTTTCCAGTGGAATTATTGCACAACTCCGAAGGTGAAGTAAGCAAATGTAGGTTCACCGAGTTTGAGTAAATTGAGAGACGGAGAAACATTGCAGATGGGTAAACGGTGTTTATTTGAAACAGTGCCATTTGCGAAGCAAGCCAAAATCGATTCGACGGCCAAAAAGATAGAAGCCGGGGAATGTTTGTTGTTCTGTTCTCGTTATAACCTAGTTGTGAGATAATGAGATATAATCCCAGACATAACCCCAACAGCGACAGATAACTTCAGTGGCATATCGTTCTACGAATAAAAAAGAGGATGCAATTTCTACTTGGCTCCTAAACGCGGGGAAACATGAACATAACGACCAGCGTTTTTGTCGTGACGCTATTCTCGTCAGACTGAGGCTTAATTTTTAAGCAAGAAACGATGACGCCAGAGCGCGTCCCGAAACGGCACGTGGCCATTCGCATGGAACGAAATGACATCAATAGTCATTATTATAAAATGTGTTTTGGCACCAGCTCGGAGGAGAAATGTCAGTCTAGATCAAATCGATGGGTCTCGGTAGACTTGTTGTAAACTTTTTTTTTCCGATAGTAGAGCTGCTTCCGTGTGTGTCATCATCGTTATCTACTGTGACCAGCTACGTGGGAAAGGCGTGTCAAAGCATTTGAAGCTGGTGGAGCGTGTAATATTGTGATTGCTGTGCAGTCACCTTCTCTAATCCACAAATAACCCACCGATGCAGCGTGAATTACGTGTTCTGAACAGGCGAACGTAAACTTCAAATTGTTATATTCACTAGTCATTACAATTTTCTATAACGAGATCATACCAGACAGTTCGTTTCTCAACTTCTTCTTCTTCTTCTTCTTATATGGCACTAACGTTCCTAGAGGAACTCCGCCGTCTCAACGTAGCATTACTTGCGTCATTTTCATTAGTACTTAGTTGAGATTTCTATGCCAAATAACACGCCTTGAATGCATTCTGAGTGGCAAGCTCTAGAATACGCGTGACCCCAGTGCAAGTCAGAGGAAATTTCTTTGAAGAAAAATTTCCCCGACCAGAACGGGAATCGAACCCGAACCCCCGGCATGTTAGGTTTGACGCTAACCACTCGGCCACGGGAGCACTTCTCAACTTCTCCAACATTGAATTTACTGTAATTTTAATCAACCTTCTTGCTCTGTATCAACCAAAATTGCTCACCCAAGCTCAACCTCATTACTAATTCTGCAAAGTCATTAATCACGAGCAGTGCAAAAGTGATTTTATTTCTCGACTTAATTGGCAAAGTTGCGTAAACCTGGAGCTTTTTGCTAATTACATTGATGTGCTTGTGAACTCCATTACGTTATAAGGTTAAATAAGCGAACAGGTTTCCCTGTTACTTCTCTAAATAATTGTCCTGAAATGCGCGTTCATCTCTTTCGTTGCTTACAGAAAAAGATGTGCAGAAGCAATTCGACTGGCTCCAAGGGCTACCACAAGGATGATTGAAGGGAATAAAACAAACCGTTTTTTGACATATGTAAGAACTGCAAAATTATGAGGGGACTTCTGAATTATTTTATTCAAATCGTCTGTTTATCATTTGAGATATTATCTTATAAAGAAACAAAATTGAACAACTTTTCCGATAAACTTTTTGACTGGAACTGGTATAGAATGGAACTGATTTCATCTCTGAGCAAGAACTTGCGAAATGGATTCTAAATGACCATCGTAAGGTAACTTCTTACCATCCTTGTAACATAGCCTGGGAACTTCGTCTGTGTAAACTCTGTTTGATTGTTCTGGCATAATAATTTTCGACACGAAAGACTCCGGCAAAGGTTATGCTGTGTGATCGTGAAATAAGCGAATCTGTTTTTCAAGAAGGGCCTAACCGTTAACACACGAATCGATGTGACAAAATGTATGACCGTTCTTAAAAAAAATACCTTCCGAAATGGCTTCAAGTGATCCCGCAGTTGTTCGAATGTTGTTGGAAAACTGTGTTGATCTCTGCACTTCTTCATATAGTGGCCACTCAATCAGGTGGCTGAGAAAACAACCGGATCAACGAACAGAAATCCCAAATTAAATAACTTTTATACTCTTACCCGGTGCAATTGCTGTGTAATGATGTCTTTGATGTACACTAGAGAAGCGCCGGAAATATTTCTATGCATCTATCACAATGCACAATGGTCTAGGAGATGCATTTAAGTGGAAATTAGCATTTAGAGCTCGACGGTTATTCTCTAGACAAAAACTGTCTTCGTCAAAGTTGTTACATATGATAATAAAAAATATAACTTTCTTATCTTTATAGATAGAGGTAAACATAGTTCAACAATGTTGTAGTCCCATTTATGTTAGACATCTTTGTAGAACAAAGTTTTTTTCTATCTCTTGAAATAACCAATATAGCGCCTTTTTTTCTAAGTTGCGTTAGGGTCACCATGAAAAAAACGGTTTCTTTACTCTAACTTTTATATTTCAAATTCTACATACAAACTGTCCTCGAAAGATTTTTAGAACATACTGATACAAACATTTTTCGATGTAGAACTTGTCAATATCTCAACTTCACTCAAAGTTATTGATATTTCTTCCCAAAAAATACGCTCTCTTCAATTGCTTACCATTCTTTCTGGGGCAAACATAAAAAATGTTTGTTGACGGAAATTGGAACAAATTTCACTCTATATAATATGTGATTTACGAAGATATGATATTTTTTGTATTTGAGTAAATTAAAGTGACCAGATGGTCAGAGGTCTAACGCGGGACACAAAAAACAAAACGTTATGTATATACGTTATGTGAACAGAAACAATAGTTTAACGAGTCTAAACTGATCAGTATTATTTATTTCTGAGTATCGGCACTCAGTTGTGATTTTTTGGTGGTTTAGATTTTGTTTACGCCCGAAAATCACTCGCTTAGAGCATTTACGCCTGGCAAGCACGATTCAAATTATACAATTTTATTCAAATTACCGAATGGAATGCTCGAAAATTCCAATTTATTTTTCATCGATTTTGGTGTTAACGTATAAATTCCAAAAAATGAACTAATTTCCGATGGCAATGAAAGATAATTTATAGGAACAAATTTTCTTAAAATCTTACGTTTATTAAGTCTACAACAAAAATGATTCAAGGCTGTTGATTCGCAGCAGCAACACTGTCAAGCAACTTGATGATTTTTCCATACTGCAAGCTCCACCCCACAGCGAAGGAGTTGGACATCCTGCGGCACTTTGTGTCCGCCAGATGTAGCCGATCTGGTATTTACAATATCATCTCTTTGAGCCGGGAGATCGAAGCAACCGGCCAAAAGGTGGAGAAATATCTGGCCAAAATGAACATTTTTATGCGGAAGTGTCAGACGAGACCGGCCGTATCTGAGCAGCGGGCAATCACCCAGAAGGAGTAGCTTGAGGTGCTGGTGAAAAACTTCTTTCCTGCGAAAGAAGTGAAAAACTTCTTTTCGTACTCATAATGAAAGACGAAACGTACTTGATGCTAGGATTCGACGAATGACAGGTGACCAGGTACTTTACGTTCCCTAGGTAAGCGATGACATCAAGTTCTCGAAGAACGTCCTTCTCTGACAAACGTGAAGGGAATGTCCAAGCCGCCCTTCTTTCGAGTCATATGGTGAACGGGGAGATATATAGTACGAAGTGCTTGCCGAAGTTGGGATAGTGATGTGGTCTTTATGCCAAACCTGGGATCGACCCATTATGTCAAAAGATCACTGGAGGATGGATTGGCTGGAGATAAACATTGTCGCGAAGACCACCAACCTTCCAAACATTCCCCAGCTGCGCCCGATAGAAATCTTTTGAGCGAATGGCCAAAATAGAGAGACAGACGACCACCAAAGCCACGAAAAGGTAAAACAACACGCCGATATACATCTTTTCATCGGCCATGGTTCAGGTTCCGGCCAACTTCCGTAAGACCGCCCAGTGCTTCATTTACGATACTTCATCAAACAACTCTGTCTCTTCCTGTCGAGTATACACTAGTTCTTCCGGCTTATTTAAAACGTTAAGCCCTGGCCGAGATAGGGGACCAAAAATGAACTTTTCGTTTGACTCAAGTTGGTCCCTGCGGATCAATAGGGGACTTTTATAAAAATCATTTTCCAATTTTGTTGCTGTCGCTTCCATTTGACACTCTCTAAACAAAAAGCACAATGTCGGTGCGATGAAACCAGCTCAACGTATTAATCTTTGGATGCATTAGAAGCGCTCTTGAACAGTCTGCCAAATAAAAGTTTTTTTGAGGTTCATCCATTTAAGAAAATCAACATAATCAAATTGTGATGTTGAAATATATTGATATCGCGGGACATTTTCGTTTCTTTTGCCAAATGCAGAACGTTTCGCGGGACATTTTGTTGAAATGCGGGATTGTCCAGCGTAACGCGGGACGTCTGGTCAGTTTAGAGTAAATTAAAATTGAAACCATGAGTTTTTGGGTGAAACCCCATCAATAACTTTGAGCAGGATTAAGATATTGAAAAATTCTGCATCGCAAAATATTGGTACTGATAAGCTCTAAAAGTCGTACGAAGACAATTTTGATGTAGGATTTGAAATATAAAAGTCAGAGTAAAAAAACCGTTTTGTTCATGGTTGTCCTAATGCAATTTAGTTGAAAAATAACTTTATGGCAGATATTTATTCTTTAGACAAAAACTGTCTTCGACAAAGTTGTTACATATGATAGAGCACTCATTTTTATGTTATCAAAAATAGTGTGACCAAAACTGTCGATGAAATAATGAAATGCCCTGTTGAAAATGTCACCAATAAACTTTGTTTATATTTGCCCCAGAAAGAATGACAAGCAATCGAAGAGAGCGTATTTTTTGGGAAGAAATATCAATAACTTTGAGTGAAGTTGAGACATTGACATGTACTGCATCGCAACCTAGAAAAAAAGCGCTATATTGGTTATTTTAAGAGATAGAAAGAAACTTTGTTCTACAAAGATGTCTCAAATAACTGGGACTACAAAAACTACAGTCACAAAATTATTAATAATAGGGTTTCAACAAGTTTCACATCCTCCCTATTCTTCAGACTTGGCCCCTCGATAGTACTATTTGATCCCCAATTTGAAGAAATGACTGGTGGGAAAACGATGTTATTCAAACGAGAAGGTGATTGTAGAAACGATAGGCTACGCTTCAGACTTGAACAAAACCTATCAAGGGATCAACAAACTAGAGCAGGATTGGACGAAGTCTAAACGGAGGCTATGTTGAAAAATAGGTTTACCCCAAACATGCAAATAGTTTTTATTTTTGCATGGATTTTTTAAACGCCCTACGTACAATTTGAATACATCACTACCACTGCGGAAACAATCGTAGCTATGTACTGTGTATATCATTCTATCCAAAAGAAATAAGAAAAGTAGAGAAGGGAAACATTGTGTCGCAACTCTCGGTTGAGACATGGTTAGCCAATTTCCATATCCTAAACACTGACCAGTCCCACAAAATTGTTGCCCTCCCTAACCACGAGTAAACCGCGAATAATTGGTCGAATCTTTCTAAGCATAGACTTAAGATTAAATAATGTAATCAAAACTAAATTAGCGGCCTGCAAAGCTTTTGCGATTGACCCTTACAAATAGAAGATTTTGTAAGAAAAAAACCGGAAGTGGGTTATATCTGTGGTATAACCGCAAGGGTGACGTAGGACTATCGTTGATTTAGTGATCATTTGTTTTTAGTTGCATCTGAATCAGATGCAACTAACGTTGGAGGCACAATATTCAGCAAAAGAAGCAATCACACAAAAGTTTTATAATACATAATACATTGCTTGTATTGTGACATGATTTGTATTCAAAATATCTGTTGCATCAAATCAGTCTACATAATTTTTGCGTTCGCTCGTCCTTTCTCACAACACTCATTTCTCGTTTGAGAAATTGTTGAGTAAACATCGTTTGCCAGTGCGCGTAGAGCGGGAATTCCTTCTTAAGATTCATTGCACCTCTAATAAATTGTCGAAAGTCAAGCTAACGGCAAAGCGGAAAGAAAACAAACGCACGACTCCACAAACGCACTTCGAGTAATGCAAACATTAATAATAAATAGACCCTTGCCCCAGTAAGAGGTTTCGGTATCGAATGACACTTTATGGTCGCGTTACCCGGCACCCTCGTGGGAGTTTTATTGCCTTAGGGCCCTGACTATAAGCGAGATGCACTATGTGTAGCATCTCAAGTAATCATATTACACTTGATTGGAAAATCACAAAAGCAAATGTATTTGTTCGCAATGTTATATGGTTAGAAAACATTAAAATAAACTCTTTCGCTTGAACGTTTTGTTCAATTCCCAGGGGAGCTGGCAGATTACTTTCCAGCAACGATAACATCTTTCCAGAATCTTCTCGACGCTGGATGGCAACCAAACAAAAATAGTTCCGCGCGTGTATTTGTGTGTGCGGCGGCTGCTCCGAAGTCTCAAGTGGAACCGTTTGTGGCATCACTTTCCTGCTGATGGATTCTCTTCTGGCCTAAGGTGCACAAACAGGCTCTTGGTGACACCGTTCATCAGCACTTTCATGATAAACGAAGTTAGCTTCAACACAACAGCGACAACATGCTCCAATCGCTGTTCAATAATAACTATGTGGATTTCCGAGCGGCGCTCGCTTATATACCAATTGGTAATAGCCTATATTTGAAAGCAATTTTAAGGCTATTGAAACAAGTTTTTGGATGAAAAAGTAACAAGTATATAACGCGTAGACATTTTATGTTTCGAATGAAGTGTCTATCATACCATTTCGTGCGGTTGTTTAGGAGCTATTAACGCTCGAAATCTCGGTCTCTGGCGTAACGCTTTCGTTTTCGAAACTTTGATTTTACACCCCGGAATAGAAATGAAGGCTTAGTCCTACATCAAAACGTGATTATGCACTCTCAATAAAAGTCGTTATTCTACATTACAGGTTAAAGCATTATCTTTCGATTGAAACCAATTGCGATTGACCCTTACAAATAGAAGATTTTATAAGAAAAAAAACAGGAAGTGGGTTATATCTGTGGTATAACCGCAAGGGTGACGTAGGACTATCGTTGATTTAGTGATCATTTGTTTTTAGTTGCATCTGAATCAGAGCGTTACGTTGGAGGCACAATATTCAGCAAAAGAAGCAATCACACAAAAGTTGTATAATACATAATACATTGCTTGTATTGTGATATGATTTGTATTCAAAATATCCGTTGCATCAAATCAGTCTACATAATTTTTGCGTTCGCTCGTCCTTTCTCACAACACTCATTTCTCGTTTGAGAAATTGTTGAGTAAACATCGTTTGCCAGTGCGCGTAGAGCGGGAATTCCTTCTTAAGATTCATTGCACCTCTAATAAACTGTCGAAAGACGTGGTCTTACGTTTTTGGTGTTCTAGGGTGTGTTCGGATTTTGATACAATCTGTCAGAGAATCTGGCGGCCAACGTGCCACTCGTTGGTTTTATTGCTCCAAAAGTTTCCTATGTACATAGGTTTTGCTATAATTATATTAGGCGTGGTCAAACGCAATATTTTAGATAGAGAAAGATAGCTTCTTCGAACTGCTAAGGTAAATATAGAAAAGGAATTGAAGACACATATTTCTCAAAACGTAGCATGTGTTTACCGTTTTCACTGCCGTATTTTGACGCAGTGAAGTCGTATTTTGACGTAGGATTACGTCTTTCGGGAACATATTGGGGTACAAATTGAAAATCGAAAATCGAGCACATCATAAAAATTGTCGAATTTCAAACGCTTATTGCTCAGTCATTTCATGATGGATTGATGAAATTTTTGCGTCAATCGATTTCGGAACTCCATAACAATTTTTTATTTTGAATAAAAAATTATATGTCATGAAACTAACTATCGAACAATTGAAAAATCTCAGCTCCTAATCTAACGGAAAAATCCACTTCTAATTGGTCGAAATTGACGACACATGCGGCGGTTCCCTAACAGAGACATCAAAACCACGATGCCCGAGGGAAATCGAAATTGCAAATACATGAAAGTAGGGGGAGCTTTTGTTCCTACCGAAATGTGTTCTCTAACAGAGACATCAAAACCAAGATGCCCGAGGGAAATCGGCATTGCAAATATATGCAAGTCTAGGGAATTTTTATATTGCAAGTAGGGTTAGTGGTTCGATTAATTCTAGCAAATAAAATTTGAATTTGGAACTTCAATGTTCGTGAAATTTCATATCAATGATCGATCGTGTATTGTGAAAAATTGAGCACAAGTGTAATTGTAAAATTGTATATGGTAGCAGTTGTGTTAAAAATGACTTGATATATGAAAAGATTTATTTCAATTTTCATAAATAAAAACCAAAGTGTGTTCCCGCTCGAGAACGGGTCGTTCGGGTTGAGCTGTCTGTTTTGTTGTGTTCATTTTCACCCAAGGAAAGTTCATGCAGCGAGAAAAAATTAGAAAAGTGAAGAAATATTCGAGAAAGTGATTTCCCATATGCTCTACATATGGTATTAGGTGTTGTTAGTACACTAAAAATTCGCATTGGGTTGAATAAACGCTCAGAAAGTAAAACTAAAATAATATGTTTCATATATGTTTTCTCTATATTAAAGTAACATGTTTTTACTGATGAGAAAAATTGATAATTGTGTTCGGTATTCAGAATGATCTTATATGGTCGGTGTTAAGTCAGACCGGACCATGTAACATTTTTATGATTTCGAGACAAACGAACATAAAGTTTAATGCTCTGCAATTTTCAAAGCATTTAATTTTTTTTGTTCAATATTGTTCTTAGAAATGTTATTTACTCTCTGGCAATACTTTGACGCATGATAGTTGTAGAAAACATCATGAAAATTAGAGCGAGAAGGATTGTGAGTTTGGAACTGGATAAACATTTGTCTGCGTTCGGCATAATATTCTCTGCCATCTACTGTTGGCATGAATCTAATTGCACATTCTTCCAAAAATGGAAGTAAAAGTGACGAACCAGCCAAATGAGTTGAAAGTCACTATAATACAGTTAAAAAAAAAAAAAATAATAATTGCATGGCAAACATGTTAAGCATAAACTTCCCATTTTCAATCATCTTAGACAGTATTCGTCAATAGAATCGTCAAATTTTAATTCATTGTCATCGCTACAGCCTAAATCACATTCAGAAATAGTACATTTTTCGATCATTCACACTGAAGAGCAGCATTTTTTCCTGATCCGTTCAGTCGGAGTAGAACAAGTTTATTTTTTAATATACTTAGAATGTGCACATCTTACACTAACGGGTTCAAGCACATTTCGACAAGGTACCTAGAAGCTTCAATAAAAAGTTTTTTCGGTTTGAATTCGGCGCTTGGAAATTTTTAAATTGTTGTCACATGGTCCACTCTGTCTGCACATGATATAGAGCCATTTCGCCATGGTAAATGGTACATGGTCCGCTCTGACTGCATACTATGCGTGATTTTCGTTGATCAATCATAACAATTTCGATCCGTTATTCCTGCTGTATGCGAGATTTTCCAAATCTGATAAATATGGTATGTAGCTTACATAATGCAAAACCAAATATATTCAACAATTCGAAATTTTCAATTTTGTGACTTGGTCCCCTTTGACTTAACACCGACCATATAACATTGGTAAGCAATTTTCTTTATTTCATCCATACATAACACAGGAGGCATTTCGTCTAGGGTCACAGAGGGCGGTTATCATCATATCTCATTCCACTTCGACATCTTCTATCCGATATACACCACCCAACGACTGTTTACCATACTTCTGTCATCATCACTCGGTAAACACTGGTGGAGTGAACAAACAATACCCAACTTTTTCTTTCATACATACATTTATTGAATCTTCCATGATGTGGTAATAACAATATTTGGTTAAGCATTTAGTTTAATAAAGTATTACGTTTGTTATAAATTCTTACAGTTAAAATTTCACATGTGTGCTGGAGCACAACACTAACGTTTGACCACGTTCAAATAGTTAAGTTTTTTTTCTTCAGACGTGTTACCATAGGTTGACCGAGTCGCCTTGCTATTGGATTTGGATGATTCTTCACCTTTTCCGCATATTTCCTCCTCGTTTTATGAAGTTCTTCTTTAACCGTCGCCATCCCTAAGTCACGATGTATGACACTATTGCGGATGTACCAAGGGGCGCCAGTAATTTGTCTTAGCAGCTTGTTTTGTACTCTTTCGATGATTTCGATATTACTTGCTGAAGCTGTTTGCCAAAGTTGGCAGCCATAATGTCAAGTAGGTTTCAGCATGGATTTGTATAGTAGTTTGAACTCTAGTTTTAATTTCGACTTTCTTCCGATTAGCCAATGTATTTGACTTGCTCGCAATTTCAATCGCGTTTTCTCTACCCAACTACCAACTACCAAACAAATTCTCATGGTCACCAAATCATTATTTAAAAATGTAACGAGTTTAACGATATAATTCTTCAAACATATCCAATATTAACAGATAGCCTAACGGATTCCTACGTCAACTATGCGGTCGTGTCTCGGACACAACCCTCCTGTGACTTTTTATTTCAATAAGTTCTGTGATTCTAAAACCCCCCCTACAATCCAAGCAATGTACATAATTGCTAACTATTTTGCCCGAGAAACCGCTGAGCAATTAATGTACCCAATACTATCATCATGGAAAGATTGAGACTATACTGAGTAAAAAATGAATGAAGGCTTCTGTGCAGTGCATTTTCTACGATACAACATCACATTCACGTTCTCAGGTGAACAGTTTTATCGATGTGAACATCGTTTAAATTTATAAAAAGGAAATGACAAAAGTGATGACAAGGTTGAGTAAGCTCGCACGAAGGGTACGAAACATTTTTAGACGAAATTTTAACTTTACGTGCAATCGACGATCTCTTGGTTACATTTATAAACTAACTAACCGAACAATTGTTGGTTGGCCTCCATCCCGCACTGTCGAGCAGTGCAGTAAACCGGTAGCTGCCAAACGCCTTCTCCCGTGGCGTATGTACATAAATCAACAGCGTTGTGTATTCTATCGAATTGGCAAACGAATTTCCAATTTCGCTTCCACTAACAAAGTTGCCAGGGCCACATTCGGCGTAAGCGGGGTCGGTCTCGAGGGAATAATCGATATCGAATCGAGATTACTCTCAGCTAGCCAGACAGACGAACCGATTGTGGTGTTGGTTCTCAACCTGTCCGTCCATATAGAGGTCAAACGTAGAGGAAGCAATGCATGGTTTATTCACCATGGAGAGATTGGAAACAGTAAAGCTTCGCATGAATTACTTCCGAAGAAGGATTCACCACTCCATCACTTGTTATTGTTTGTGTCGTTAATGCTGCTGGGAAACATCCAGCCAGCAGATTATTCTGTAAACAAACTTGTTAATAACACTCTCCGTCAAAATGATGGATCATTGCGCAAATAGTCAAAAAACGAAATTACACGATGTAGGTCAACTGTGTCGACGAATAGGACAATAGGAATTTTGTTTGAAGTATAATTTTATACGCCAACACACATCGCCATCGACAGAGCAAGCACGTGTGAATGACGACGAATTCAGCGATTGAGAGGAGGAAACACGTTGAATTTCCAATGTAACTCTCTGCTGGCGGCATGTCACGATGATTAGGTGAGGATTACACTCGTAAGGATTCGAACCAAAATAACAACATGACACGCTCTCTCAGCTCTTCAAGCATTTCCTTTTCGTCGTTTCAAGAATCCCTATCATATTCGGCCCGTGCTAATTTCAACGATTCGCAGCATCGTTTACTTGAAGTGGTTACCATGGCAAATGGATAACAGATTTCACAAAACATGATGTTTATATATATATATATATATATATATATATATATATATATATATATATATATATATATATATATATATATATATATATATATATATATATATATATATATATATATATATATATCGCATTAGAGGTCCAAATTGGTTCAGCCCACTGATGAAATGAGTGAGCACACATCCCCCCTCTTTTTTTTACGCCTCACGATTCAAACCACGTAGGGGAAAAGGGGGGAATTTGGACTCCCTAAGCAAATCGCCTAATATTTCCAAACCAATACGGTCTAAATTAAAAATGTCACATTGTATACTGAGCTACACTTTGTTTTCTCTCAATGAATAATGTTTAATCATTATATAAAGCTTCAATCTACCAAATATATCATAAAATAAAAGAGATGATTTTTGGACATTAAAAATTGATGTGTGGTGATTTGGACCGTCTGTGGGGTGATTTGGTCCAGTGTGTGTTTCATAAAAAAAAACATACTTATGTCTATGTAAAGTATTTTGGGATAATGTTACAATCAGTAACAATGTTTTGGGATCGATATGAGGTGTCTTGGCCAGATACCAGACCAGAAAAGTTGGATTGAGACCATCTCGACTTCTGCATGAATCTTTTCACTGTTGGTCGAGCATTTTCAAACACTGTTGATGCTTGGTCAAAGAAAATCCGTTCTCGATGGCCTGCGTTGCTCTTTCAAGCTCCTCCTTCTTCCAACGTTGTCTGTCCATCCTCTTTTTGTAATTCAGCGGCATCTGGAATCAATTAGACCAAAAAAAAGTCTCAAATCTGTAGGACCAATTCACCCCACAGAAACGTGTCCATGTCACCCCACACAACATGCAAAAAATAAAATGCAATTAATTTCATTTATTGTTATCAAACTTACAGTTTCGCTACATCAAATTGAGATAAAGGGGTGGTCCAAATCACCCCATGTTACCCTACGATTCATTTATAGACAGTGGATTGTGAGAAAGGATAATGGAAGAACAATTCAATCATTTCCACTTTTACTTCTGTAGGAATAGGATTGTCATCGAATGATGCGATGAGTTGTCGGCTCAGCAAAACAAAATCACTTTGACGTCATCTGTAGCCTGTGTACATCGACTAGGCACAGAGAATATTTCTAAAAATGTCCACTATAAGGTGGCAAAATGTGACCGTCGTCGTTAGATTGATGGTGTTTTTGAACGTCAAGAAGACGGAAGATTAATGAATCCAGTTAGCCTATGGTATCCTATATATTAGGATTACCATTAATCTTTGGGAGAAGATTATCCATTATAACAGTTTGGTGTGACTTCGTCGGATGTTGAATGTGTTGAAGCGAATTATGATGGTGAATGTTTATTAACCCTCCTGTACTCGCGTGCAAAATCATAACACGTATACTCGCGTATGGTGTCACAGACCGAAAATTGAACTTCTCTGTAATGTTTCCATTGTGTATGTTCCAGGCTTTATTGGCATTTATTTGAAGAAGAGGGTATGATTGAATGAAAAAACTCCAAAACATATGTTTTCTTCGTTTTTATTATGTTTTAATAGTCATCTAATTCAGCCTTCTCAAAAAAGAGTAATTTCTGATACTCCAACACAAATAACGAAATTCGAGTTTCTCACTGTTATTAATTAAAAATAAGCAACTGAATATAATTCATGGAAGTATAAAGAGCTATAAAATAACATAAAATCGTATTAATCGATAGTGGTTTCATTGGAGTAAGAATCAGAACATAGAAAAACTGCATGCTCGAAACAAACATATTTTTTACATTTCATGCAGTTGTTGCGTGTTTTCGGGTCTTTTATCGAAGAGAAGAATGTGTGCCAACCTTTTAGATATACACCAGATGATAAAGGTTCTGGAATATATAGTTTGCATATTTCTAATATTCTTTGTAAACTAAGAATTAATGCCTTTTTTTAGATGGGGCATTAAAAAAGATGATATAAAAGGATTTCTAGGAACTTCCTTTCCTTTTTATGGTTTTCTTGTCGATATTGTCCATTATAAAAAAATATCCCCGAAACAGTAACTGTTAAAAATTACCATAAGCTACCGATTAGTTTATAGATTATTGTTTACAATTCTTCCACAAGTGAAATTCTTTCACAAGTGTGTATATGTATGACCATTATATTTAGCGAATAACTATACGAAAGTCAAACATTTATATTTTTCTTTTGAACGTATGAATATAACGACGAATATATCGACGAATAGTTAATATATGGATCCGTTCAATCCAGTTACAAAAGGTAATGAAATCAAATAAGAATAGTTTGGTAATGATCTTATGCTTAATAAATATTCCACGCCACTAACATTGATTTATACATTTCATTCAACAATATTCTAGAATATGAAAAAAGGAAGTTGTCCAAAACAGTTACTCCTATACTCGCGTCGGTGTGTCAGACCGAATGTGTTAAAAAAGTGACACACGTCCCCTTTGTACCAACACATGCGATACGCTAAACGATGACGAACGACGAATATCGAAGCTAGAGAGAATCGCAAAGTCGTAGTGTTGATATTTTCTGAGAAATGAACGAATTATTGATTTCTCGGTCTGACAGACCAATGCGCGAGTGTAAGAAAGTTAACCCATTAACGACCAAGCTGTAAAAAAATTTTTTTTACGAAACCCATTGGTGTAATTTCGATTATTGATGCTAAAGAAACCCCAATGTTCAAGAATTATGTTTTTCCTATCTTCCATTATCCGAGAAATGACTGTTCGAAAAATCGAACATTGGCCGAAACCCGCACTTTTTTTTTGCAACCACAAACATACTGCGAACTGAAAATCAGTTCAATTAGCAAATATACGGTATTCATAAATGCATCAATTTTATATTCCCGGACGAACAAGCACAGGAGGATAGAGATCTCTAATTATAAACCTAATTTAATCCACTTAAGGTGAGATGTGACATTTCTTATTTCATGTAACTTCAACTTATTACTTTCATTGTTGGCCGTGGAGAAATGTCTATGCTTGAGAAATATTTCTTTCCAATTATCCATTTTCCAAAACTTGCAAAATACCAAAATGATGCGAAAAAACAATGTAATCTAAGGTTGGGTGGTTATAATTCGGTCCGGCGGAAGAATATTTATACCAGCAATCTCATTAAAATCCTTGTTACATGTATTGATCATTTCCTCCAGGCCCTCCACACGCGAAACTCTACGGGCCGCCATTACCTAAGGTTAAGGATTTTCAATAATATTTACCGAATTAATTGATATTTGCAAACATTCACAAATGAAAATGCAAAAACCTTTCGTCTTCCAAAGTAAATGAACCGAAATGCGCTGCGGAGGTTAGATGTGTTGGTATTGATTCAGCAGAGAAAAATGTTCGTTATGGCCAACGTTAGATTTTTCGAACACTCAATTTTCCCGGCTGTTATTTTCCTGTACGAGGCTCAATCGAACGATTTTTGCCCCATATCGCAATGTATGTTCTTTTATCAAATCACATCAGTTCACATAATTTTGTATTTTATTGGGTTTTTTAATTGAAAGTAATAACACCTTCCAAATATGCTTGCTTTATATCGAATTTATTGCCCAATAAAGATATACAAAACTGAATGAACTAGATAGTAAGTGGTAGCTAATAAATTAAGCTATCTTTTTGTGCAAAAACATTACCATATGTTAGCTTTCCAAAGACATGGAAAATTATCAAAGTTGCTGTTCGATTTTTCGAACGCTTGGCATAAAATGGGTTAAAAAGCGAAACGACAGGGGACCAGGAAGAAAATATATAGACTTTGTTCAATTTCGAAACACATTTAGAAGAAGAGTGCTCTGAGATGCTTGTTATTGGAAATCAGAAATACGAAATTATTCCCCAAATCAATGCTGTTTCCTCCAATGAAAAGTATCCACGATAAAATTGTTTTTGAATAAAAAAAATCTATGCACACTATTGGTGCTGAAGTAACAAAAAATGAGCCGAAGGAACAGTCTCTTTCGCAAAAAAAAACCAGAAACGCGGTGTCCAAGACACTACCGCATAGAAAATGTAATGTACGAAATTAATTACAGCAATTTAAGAATTAAGTACTCTTCAGTACAAGTCTTTGGTAGCCCTGACGAGGGAAAATGACATTGAAATTCCTCGCAGCTTGCGATATCCGCTTCGGAAGCCTGTGTTAGAGAAACACATTCCGAGCTGCACAAATGCAAGTGAGTACGAAAGTACCCGCAGCTTGTATGTAACGTTTGCGTTAAAAGAAATGGACAAAAATTGCCGATCTTTCATGGGTTTACTTTTACACGCACTGACGAAACTACCCATGCAGAATCAATCATAGTAACCAATGAGTCAGCAGAAAAAAATTTACAGCTCTATCAGTCGAACTCTAATCGTGATGGCGAAAACAGTGAAGCTACTCCGTTCAGAAGTGTGCGCGTTCTTTGAACGTACTCCGCCGCGTCGAAAACGTACATCGTGCGGCACTTTGTGGACGCCGGATACGTCCGTTCCGTCATCTACAACATCTTGGCACTATTGGACAACAATCAGAGCATCGAAAGAAAGCCCGGTTCCGAACGGCCGACGACCCTGTGCGACAAGAAGTTCCAAAGGATGCTGAACAGGAAGATCGAGGGAAAAGTGTCTACATCGCTGCGTGCGCTTGGCCGGGAGATCGGTGCAACTGGCCAAACAGTGAAAAAGTACCTGGCGAACATGGATATGTCAGGAAGCGGAAGTCCCTTCTACTGGTCTCGGAGCTGCAGGCAATGACGCAGCGGCAGCGGCTGAATAAGATGGTCAGGTCGATTTTCCCGACGAATCGCGACGTGGCGATGATGACGGACGACGATACCTATCTCACCCTGGATGGCAACGACTGGCAGGGCACTTCGTATTTTACTTCCCCCACGAAGGAAGTGAGCTCCGAAGTTCCCCAAGAAGGTTCTGCTGTGGCTGACAATCAGCGAGAAGAGAATGTCAAAGCCGCTCTTCTTTAGCTCCAGACGGGGAAAACGGGGAAATTTATAGTACGAAGTGCCTGCCGGAAGTTGCGTCGTTCATCAAGAAATACCATAAGGGCGAAGAAACGGTGTTTGAAGAGAATAATTAGCTTTGGAGAAAACTGGAAGTGGGTTATATCTGTGATACAACCACAAGGTGGACGTAGGCCTAACGTTGACTTTGCTATCAATAAGCCACAAGCTCTTAGACATTTCATCTTTCGTATAAAGCGATTATTATACCACTTAGTTTAGTCGGAAAATATTAACGCTCAAAGGAGCAATCGATTCCTCCTCGGAAAGCATTCGAGAATATAACTGTTGCTTTCATCAAACAATGCGGCACCGTTCAGTCCGACTGCAGGAAAGAAATGGAATTGGGAGAGAAGAGCATAATGCAGAGGGGTGTGAACGTGACCATCCTTATCTCACATCGCGATAACAACTAAATGGATTTCCGATTCGATTCGCTTCTTCGTTTTTAAGAGGCTTTAATGGATTTTCGAGCGAGTACCAGCTTATATACGGATTTGTGTGATTTCAACAGCCCGTTTTCAAAGCTAATTTTAAGCTATTGAAACAAGTTACTCTTGGACATTTTGTCTTCCGAATAGAATGATTATCATACCAATTAATATTTAAGATGGCGTATCAAACCCTACAGTCGTGCGCTAAATGCAAGAAAAACATTAATTCACGTAGTGGAAAACCGTTACAATGCGATGGAAAGTGTCGACAGTGGTTCCACAAGATATGTGTAACTGTATCTGATGCGGAATATCAAGAAATCCAAATCGATCCCGATAGATATTGGTTTGGCGCTCCCTGTGAGGAGAATAGAAACAAAAATAGAAGGAGTATGTTGTCAGTTTGTCAGGCAATTGGAGTGGTTTTAGAAGGTGATGACGTGAATTTGGACACCCAGTAACTTGTCAACAAAGTCACAATTTCCTCCATCAATTTGTGTAAAAAAGTAGAATAAAAAAGAGCTTACAACTGCGGTACTAAACATGGCTACTGACAATACTCGGAATGTCAATATTTACGTTAATGAAGTGTTGACTAAGCGTAACAGGTATTTGTTTAAGCAAGCGAGAGATCTGAAACGCGACGGGAAAATTAAATTTGCTTGGTTCAGGGACGGTAGATTGTTGGACAGAAAAACAGAGAAATCTAAGGTGAGAGAAATCACATCCACCCAAGCACTGAATCAGTTCACAAAATGATCCTAGCCTTGATCTACTGTTACACTCAAGCACAAAATCAATATGCTCAATAGATCGTTTAACTTTTACCAAACAAAACAGTCTGAAAATATTCTATTCTAACGCGAGAAGTTTGAGAGAAAAACTCACCGAACTTGAGTACTTGCTGGACGAACTGGATAACCGTATTGATGTGATTACGATTACAGAGACATGGTCATATGATGACATAGAATCGACAATGTCACTTCAAAACTACCAATGGTTCTTTGCCTCACGATCATCGAGAAGAGGAGGAGGCTCAGCCGTATTCATCCACAAGGGCATCCAGTGTAGGCTTGTTGAAAGTTACTGCGACGAATAGAACAGTATTGTTGCTGTTGACATTGGAACCCGTCAAAAAGTCAGCATATATAGACCACCACAAACACTTTCAATAATGGTAGATGCATTTATTAGTCTTCTGGAAAATTTCCTTTCCGTTCAACATTCCAACACATTAGTGTTTAGAGATTTTAACTTTGATCGAAGGTCAATCTACCAGGCGTGAGTGAATGCCTTCGTGTGAATCCTATATCTACGTGCTGCCTTAAGTACGTAGAATAAGAAGGTAGTCTCCTCCCTACTTTGTTCAAGTAGTGGTAGGCAAAGAAAATATGCAAAAAATAGTAACAAACTATCGATCGAATCTATATAAATTTGAACATTTTTAACTTTTTTTAAATTGTACCACAAGAACTGTCTAAAAATATGTTTCGAAATGATGAAACAGCAGTCTACTTAATCATTTTAAAATTTAGAAAATTAAAATTATCGCACCTGTATTATAAAAATAATGCAAACACCGATGAACAAATGCGAGGAGAGGTTATGTCGAAGCAGTGTCGTTCCCGCAAATTGGTAATATTATATCATGAAAGATTAAGTCCCACACTAGGGGTAGTGCATGAAAATTGGTCATGGGAGGCAAAGTGGTAACCTGCTTGTTTGGTAGTATAACTATTAACTGTAGATGCCGTATTGAAAGTCACCTTATGTTTGAAGAATTTAATTAATTTTGAGTCACCCTGTACTTCAGTAGAGCTGTCGCATGTCAAAATACAAATAAAAACATAAATTACTCTCTCGATAGCCATTCGGCCGTAGTTCTGTGCGCATGGTAAAAGGCGAAAGATTTATTCGACAACTGAAGAGAGACCAGAGTGCGCATGGTATCTAAGGTATCTAAGGAATTTCTCATCAAATTTAGTTTATTCAATCTGATATGTTGGACAAATCTCGCGTAACTCGTCAACTCGAGAAAAATGAAGTTGAAGACCCGAACATTATTCCGCGAATTGTCTCAAAAGGTAACGATCTTTATCACTACTTTTACCACTAGCAGTCAATAATAACCCTGAAAAACCAATCGTAACAGTTGTTTCGTGATTTGAGCTTAAATTTGAAGCCTCGGAGCGAAAAATGTTACATTGGACGTTTTGACTGCCCCTGTTTGCACATTGGACATATTACGTTTCACGATAAGAATTTGAAACTAACTACTGAAGAACAATCGAAACATCAGCATTTCATTCTAAAGACAGATTATTATTGTCATCACTCGTTGAATTGCACTGACATAGATAACAACACCTGAAAGAAACAAAAACTCAAAACGACCGAAGTACGACTTCGTGTTGTTTTGATTGCTTTGTTACCTCGGACGTTTCGAGCGTCGGAGGGAAGAGGCGTCTGAAGGATCCGAGTGCTTAAATCCGAATCTGTACATTGGATATTTTTTGCATCGGCGATTAAAAGATGAAGAAGATAGATACGTGAACGATTGTTTTTGTAATGCATTCAATGATTGAAAACTAATAGCGTGCATCCATTAACTCGATTTGTTTACATTTGTTACATAGGACCTTTTCAAAAGTTAGGCGAGAAATTATCAGTTGGGACGACTGTTCACATATTCTAGGAGAGGTGAACAGATATTTTGTTTAATCTCAGCGATTAATTAGCATAAAAAACAGTTTGATGTTTAGGGTAAAAGTGGTCATAGGTGAAAAACAACTTACAATTTTCTGTTTACTAAAGCTGATATACCTCATCACATTCTGCTCTTGAAGAAGATCCTTTTGTGGCTTTGACCCTGGATAAATATGCCACTCCAACTAAACCAAGCCTCATTATGCGAAACGTTATGTGTTTCTTACTACGCTTTTGTATGCAAGAGAAAATTTAAATTGGGTGAATAGGCCAAGCTTATTTCATGCATGTACCTACTATAACAAATATGATTTGAACAAATTTGGACGAAACAAAACGAATAAATCTATCCCATTTAGCTTGATATGGACGGGTGACCACTTTGCCCCCACTAGGTGACCACTTTACCTTCAAGCAAAAAAAAGTTCGATTTTTCACCTTTTTTTTTTTCTAATGATGAAAAGTGTACTATTTTGAATTTTTATCGTAAAAGCCGTTTGCTATCTTGAAGAACAATGAGTTAATGAGTATAATATTCTTCGAGAAACGGGAATTAAATCGGTATGTGGGTGCTAGAAATGGGCATATTCCATAGGGTGACCACTATGTCCCCACTTCCCCTACTTTTTGACGTAGGACTACGTCTTTCATTTCTATACCGGGGTGTAAAATCAAAGTTTCGAAAACGAAAGCGTTACGCTGGAGACCGAGATTTTGAGCGTTAATAGCTCTTAAACAACTGAACGAAATGGTATGATAAACACTTCATTTGAAAGATAAAATGTCTGCGCGTCATATACTTGTTACTTTTTGATCCAAAAACTTGTTTCAATAGTCTTAAAATTGCTTTCAAAACAGGCTATTGAAATCACCAGCGAGCGGCGCTCGGAAATCCACTCAGTTCTAATTGAACAGCGATTGGAGCATGTTGTCGCTGTTGCGGTGAAGCTCTTTATTTATCATGAAAGCGCGGATGAACGGTGTCACCAAGAGCCTGTTTGTGCACCCTAGGCCAGAAGGGAATCTATCAGGAGGAGAGTGATGCCACTAACGGTTCCCTGGGAAGACATCGCTACACAAACATACACGCGCGGCTATTAACAGGTGGTTATCGAATTGGCATTAACCACTGGTGGGCTTCCAGTATCGAGGAAAATGTGGAAATATCTAATCGTTACTGAAAATAATCTGCCAGTTCCTTTGGGAATTTTCAAAATATATTCATGTGAAAGAGTTTAATTGAATGTTTTCTATCCATGTAACACTGTGACCAAATATGTTTCAATCAAGTGCTATTAACAGGTGGTTATCGAGTTGGCATTAACCAGTGGTGGGCTTCCAGTATCGAGGAAAATGTGGAAATATCTAATCGTTACAGAAAATAATCTGCCAGTTCCTCTGGGAATTTTCAAAATATATTCATGTGAAAGAGTTTAATTGAATGTTTTCTATCCATGTAACACTGTGTCCAAATATGTTTCAATCAAGTGCTATTAACAGGTAGTTATCGAGTTGGCATTAACCACTGGTGGGCTTCCAGTATCGAGGAAAATGTGGAAATATCTAATCGTTACTGAAAATAATCTGCCAGTTCCTTTGGGAATTTTCAAAATATATTCATGTGAAAGAGTTTAATTGAATGATTTCTATCCATGTAACACTGTGACCAAATACATTTGGTTTTGTGGTTTTTCAATCAATCGCAATTAACAGGATAGCTTCAGAAGATTATTCTTCCCCATCAGTAGGATATTTCCGTATCCAATATTGTATGCGCCCGCAATCTATTATTGCTCAGTCGCCGAAAGTTCCGAGCTCAGAGAGTTCATTCCCCTCTAGTTTGCCTTCCAAATTGCCATCGTAAACCACACCTTCTCTCGATTCAATCACACACAAAAAGCATACTTAAGCGATATTCTGGTGGTGAGACACATTCATTTTTCGTGAGGACATCGACAAGACAACATCGTTGCCTAACGTGCTGGAGGAGGTGGACGGCGAAGAATCGACACATACACGCGCAGAACTCTTTCCGTTAGGATGCCATTCAGCATCGAGAAAGTTCCGGAAAGATCTAATCATTGCTGGAAAATAATCTGCAAGTTCCTTTGGGAATTTTCAAAATATATTCATGTGAAAGAGTTTAATTGAATGTTTTATATCCATGTAACACTGTGACCAAATATATTTCAATCAAATGCTATTAACAGTTGGTTATCGAGTTGGCATTAACCACTGGTGGGCTTCCAGTATCGAGGAAAATGTGGAAATATCTAATCGTTACTGAAAATAATCTGCCAGTTCCTTTGGGAATTTTCAAAATATATTCATGTGAAAGAGTTTAATTGAATGTTTTCTATCCATGTAACACTGTGACCAAATATATTTCAATCAAGTGCTATTAACAGGTGGTTATCGAGTTGGCATTAACCACTGGTGGGCTTCCAGTATCGAGGAAAATGTGGAAATAACTAATCGTTACTGAAAATAATCTGCCAGTTCCTCTGGGACTTTTCAAAATATATTCATGTGAAAGAGTTTAATTGAATGTTTTCTATCCATGTAACACTGTGACCAAATATGTTTCAATCAAGTGCTATTAACAGATGGTTATCGAGTTAGCATTAACCACTGGTGGGCTTCCAGTATCGAGGAAAATATGGAAATATCTAATCGTTACTGAAAATAATCTGCCAGTTCCTCTGGGAATTTAAAATTACATTCATGTGAAAGAGTTTATTTTAATGTTTTCTATCCATGAAACACTGTGACCAAATACATTTGGTTTTGTGATTTTTCAATCAATCGCAATTAACAGGATAGCTTCTGAAGATTATTCTTCCCCATCAGTAGGATATTTCCGTATCCAATATTGGATGCATAAAACCTTGTGCCTCCAACGTAACGCTCTCGTTTTCGAAGTTCTCCAAATATTCATTCATTCAGAATGAATTCAGATTCAACTTCAAACAAATGATCTCTAAATCAACGATAGTCCTACGTCACCCTTGCGGTTATACCATAGATATAACCTACTTCCTGTTTTTTTCTCTTTTATTAAAGCATCGTTCGAATATTCATGCGAAAATTGGCAATAGGAAACATCGGAATTAGTTTATCTCATCACAATTTATATAAAACACACTTACCTTCAGTACTAAGACGTCTTCTTTGCTGATTATCGGTTAAAACTGCAACTTTTCAATAATGCAATCGCGTGTAACGTCAGATCTGAAAGTATCCAACGTTGTTGCGATTCCTAAAATACCTGTACCCAAGGAGTTTTCAGATTATCGACTAATCAATATACCCTGTGTCACGGATAAGATCCTTCAAAAAGTGATCAACAAGTCTCCAAGAACTCCAACTTTATTTCCTCCAGACAATATGGTTTTCGTCCGAAATCAAATACGCAAACTGCACCGTTTGCCGTTGTTTCAGAAATTCAATTGCACTGTGATAGAAAGAAGAAGGTCTATTGATCCAAAAACTTACTTCAATAGCTTCAAAACTGCTTTCAAAACAGGCTACTGAAATCACACAAATCTGTATAGGAAAGGAAATCCACTCAGTTATGATTGCGCAGCGGTTGATGTAAGATTGCATGAATCTGTGTTTCCTTAACACAGACTTCAAAACCAATGAGACTGGGGAAAATCCGCACGGAAATCCACTCCGTTATAATTTTACAGCGATTGGAGCATGTTATCACTGTTGTGGCGAAGCTAACTTAGTTCAGCATGAGAGCGCTGATGAACGGTGTCACGGTGTGTGCATGTTTGTGCTCACAAACGGCATTGGTGCGTCGGCTTCCTCAAAGATTCCCCATGAGGTCAAAAAGTAATCCACCGGAGAGAAGAATGGTACCACTAAGAAGGCAACCAAGATAGCACCAGCATCGTTTGGCATCCTTTCGTTCGGTGGTCATCGAGTCAGTATTGATTGCCGGCGGGCATCGAGCGTCGAGGAGGGAAAACCGAAAAGATTTCATCGTTCCTGACAAATTATCTGCCAGTTCTACTTAGAACTTTGATTTGCGTTGAAGCGAAAGAGTTTATACTGTTTTCTATTTAAAATACAATACTGCGAACAAATAGGGTAACACGGGGTGATTTGGTCATATGGGGTGATTTGGACCACCCATTTATCTCAAAAATTACGGCTCAACTTGGATTTTTTATAATGTCATTTTCTTCTATTGTTGAACCGTATGTACCTAAAGTAAAAAAAACTTTGGTGAAACTTCACAAGTAGAGGGAAACGGTAGCATAAACACAGCAAGCACTTTGATCGTCAAAAAATGTAAGTTTTCCAATAGTGGTTTTAAGGTTTTTCCCGCTAATTAAACAAACTTTTCGTGTATTGTGCAGTAAAGTTCTGTTCGCCTACAGAAGAGGAACAATTTGATGTAGCGAAACTGTAAGTTTGATAAAAATAAATGAAATTAATTGCATTTTAATTTTTGCGTGTTGTGTGGGGTGACATGGACACGTTTCTGTGGGGTGAATTGGTCCTACAGATTTGGGACTTTTCTTTGGTCTAATTGATTCCAGATGCCGCTGAATTACAAAAAGAGGAGGGACAGACAACGTTGGAAGGAGGAGCTTGAAAGAGCAACGCAGGCCATCGATAAAGGATTTTCTTTGACCAACCATCAAAAGTGTTTGAAAATGCTCGACCAACAGTGAAAAGATTCATGCAGAATTCGAGATGGTGTCAATCCAACTTTTCTGGTCTGGAATCTGGCCAATACACCTGATATCAATCCCAAAACATTGTTACTGATTCTAACATTATCCCAAAATACTTTACATGAACATAAGTGTGTTTTTTTCGATGAAACACACACTGGACAGACGGTCCAAATCACCCCGCATAAAATTTTAATGTCCAAAAATCATCTCTTTTATTTTATGATATATTCAGTAGATTGAAGCTTTATATAATGATTAAACATTATTTATTGAGAGAAAACAAGTGTAGCTCAGTATAGAATGTGACATTTTTTATTTATTTTATATTGGTTTGGAAATATTAGGCGATTTGCTAAGGTGGTCCAAATTCCCCCCTTTTCCCCTACGTGGTTTGAATCGTGAGGCGTAAAAAAAGAGGGGGGATGTGTGCTCACTCATTTCATCAGTGGGATATAACCCACTTCCTGTTTTTATGCGGTTCCTATTCACCGCATTTTTGAAATAAAGTTAACAATAACTAATCTTGCCGCGAACGGATTTTGGCGATTTACATATCAAATGAATTAGAAATTCCCTAAGTTTTGTTTGATATGCTATACATTACAATCCCATAGTCTGTATATGGTTTAAATTGATGAAAATTGGAAGCATTCCCATTTCCTTATACATTTGTTCTGTCCATTCGTGTGCTTTCCCGAACAGAGCTGTCAATAACGAGCAACTTATCGACGAGCAACTTATCGACGAGCAACGAAGGGGAAATCTAGAGGCGAATGAACTGAAAAGTTTAAACCCTCTTAAAGCCAAAAAGAAGAAGAAGAAGAAGAAGGGGAAATCGTAAGATGTAAAGTCTCCGTGAACAAAGGAAAAGAAGAAGAATGATGATAAATATTTGCCTAGAGTATAAACAGTGGATCTCGCTGAGGCAAACTTTCATTCTTCGTGAGGAAATCGACTGAACAACTTTGTTGCTGGGCCAGCAGGACGTCGAGGGATCGATTGCATTTCTCAAGGGGGTGAAGGAGTTGTAGTTGTAGAGTAGTGCGGGGCAAGGGCCTTTTCGAAGGTTAGAGATGATTAGACTGAAGAAGTTTAAAGTCTCAAGCAAGGAAGGAAGGCAAACTTTCAGTATCGTTCTGTATTCAAAGTAATGAATACCGCTTGTTCTTCCTTGCGTCATCACATGTCTTCGTTTCGGATTGAGCTGTGGACGCGACCAAATTATTCTCTCGTTGATGTCTCTGGCATAGCAATCATTGCATCAAACTGACGTCATTGCATTAAGGTTCTGAGCTACACAATTGTGTGGGGAATCATCAAGCTAGGCTATCGTCAGCTCACCAAAAAAAAATGTTCTGGAATTTTGTCAGTGATTTGGTTTCGTATTACGGTAGGAAAACTCTCTTCGCAAAGGATGACAGCTAAGTTAATCTAGACTGGCAATATTAACAGAAAGGGCTTCTGTTGAGAAGAGCGAAAAACGGAGATAAATGTGTGTATATTCAGTTGTTTCAAGCCATCGATATATGGATATTTGTAAGCGTACGTGCGTGCTTCATAACCCGTACGTAAAAATAGTGCATCTTCTCTACGCTGAAACCTCATTTGTATCTGCTTGAGATTAACTGATAGAGTTTTTTCGGTTATTTAGTCACCAATAAAGTAAATGTCGTTCTGAAATGTTGTATGTGATTTCGTTTCGCTTGCCAGTAGCAAAACTTCCTCCACTAAGGATGGCAGCTGCTCTTATCTCGAGCATGTATTGTTCGGCGAGCACAAGAATGAATCATCAAACAATTATCGTCAAATGATTCTACAATAAAAAAAAACATTTCAGGGCGACCAAACCGGTAGAATGGTTATTTTGAAATTTTCGTAGCATTATAAAATAATATCCGTAGTTATAAACAAGAGACTTGAATTAAACCACAGCGTAGTTCTACGTCAACAATGCGGTCGTGTCTTGAACACAACCTCCTATATATTTTTTCAAATTGTGTAGCGAAAACTATTTTTTAAAGTTACTGGTGAGGTTTAGTACGATTTTTTGGTGTGGTCCCTATCCCTCGCACAAAATAGGTTTGCCTGTATTAAACTTCTTTCTGTACGTCTTCCCTTCTTTACATATCCGTATAAATCGCACCTTGAAAAGTTCAATCGAGTAGCTCGAATGAGCCGACTCGTTTCATGGAACACATGGCTCAGAGCCGCTCACTGAAATTATTTCTTAATTTCAAAAAGCAATCGGTCGATTGGTTCGTGAGTTACAGCATTGAGAGTGTGAAGCAACTTTTGTTATTGTGAAAAAATGGAAAAACCACAAATCAATGAAAACGATGGCAGAATTGCATGAATTGGGTTTCGAATTGCTTCCGCATCCACCGTATTCTCCAGATCTGGCCTCCAGCAACTATTTTCTGTTAGTAGACCTAAAGAGATTGCCCCCTGGCAAGAAATTTAAGACCGATGATGAAGTGATTACCGAAACTAAGGCCTATTTTGGAAAAAACGAAAGAGATTGTATAAGATATAAAATTGAATTTTGCAAAAAAAAAAACAGTTTTACTGTTACCTTAAAAACTTTTTTACCTTCAATTTTGCACGATCATTAAAACAAGCAATTCAGTCATAAGAAAATTCTTCCCTTTCATGTTGTCGCATTAATATTGGCACGCTTTAATCAAGTAGTTGCTAATGAATCGACACTCGGTTCGTTGCCCAAACTGTTTCATGATCAGAAAAAATGCATTGCACGCATACCATACCCCACACTTAATTGCTCGTTTATTTTGCTCTTTCATCGGGCATCTCTTGGCATCACGAGACGTTTATGGCGGTCAAAGCATCGTCGGAAACGACTTGTGAAAGACGCCACAGGAAAACGGAAACAAACGATAGCACCATAAGTTATGAATAAACGTACAACGAAAAGACAAATTATTCTCTATCTCTTCCGGTTTCATCTTCTGCAAGGGGAAATCCTACAAGTGCACTTGTCTCGTGATCAATGTTACGATTCTACTTAATACGATGATACTTGACGGTGGATTTCTTCTGCATGTAAACTTTCATTGAGGAGATGAAATAAAACGAACAATAAAAGCTCTCTTGAGCTTGAGTTTTACCGGTGGTGGCTATGGAGATGCTGAGTGTGGGCATCGATTCATTTAAAATAATAAAAGTTCTATTATACTCTTTGGCAAGCAGCCAAAGAAAGAATAACCCAAGCCTTTTGTAACTGAACCTAAATTATGCTTCTGCTCTGTGAAAATAATGCTCAATTTCCTTCTGATTGTTTTGACGATATTGGCAACACTGTATACCGGTATTCCAAAGTGTTGCATATTATCGTTGTGTATGTATTGAAATCCGGAATGCAGAATGGTTTGCGCATTTAGCGCAAAATTGCGATTTGTTGCGATTCCAATAAGAACTAAAAACGCAATGCTTGTCTCTTAAGGTGAGGCTCATAGGATGTGTCCTATTTACTTACGTGAAGTCGTGTATACAGATTAATTACAAATTAGGTAATTAACAATGTACATAACACATATTGGACTCCGCCAATAAATTCAGAAGCAATCATATAAGTTTGTAACTCACGTGGAGGCCGTTCTGGTGCGGCGTGTGATGATGGGCGACGGAAGCTGTAGGTGAGACGGGCTCGAAGGGATGTTCGATGCCGGCTTTGTTGGCGTCGTAATGCCGGTCGACGGTTTATCGTCGGCTGTTATCTGAATACCACTGGACATTTTGTATTCCAAAAAAAATGAGCTATCTCTATCAGTATCGGCTCAGAGTTATTACACTTTTTGTCAAAACAATTAGCACTTAATTGGCACTTGTTTCTGGAAAATTATTTCCGAATAGCCGCAGCTTTGTTTAACCTTCCAAACTTCATACAAAGTCGTACACAGGCGGATGCTTTTACGACACTGAATTCTCTTTTGGACTGTTCTTATTTTTTATCAGTGGCACACTACTTACTGGAAAGAACAGAATGGAAAACGAAGGAATAAACAATTCGGCTCAGAACCTTATGTGAAGGTATGTGTTGTTCTACTGAAAACCGCAAACGAATCAAATAAGTATCCTAGCATGAACGTGCGACACAAACGAACCGTCCCGAACCAAGGTATGACGAGAACTGACGAAAATGGGGATAAAGTTTTGCAAGCGGCTTCCGAACAAGGACCAAGTTCAGGGATGCCAAGACGCAGTGGAATCATTTAATTTAGTCATGGATAAATGTACAAAATACACAAAAATGCTTTGTACCATTTCGTCCCTTTTCCGGTTCCTGAATTGGTTCACTATTAAACATATTCTTATAAGAATTTATTTAAAAATGATTATTGAAATGATGTGTCAGCCGGAAGCACTGCCATATCCTATTGGAGTGTTAACTAGCGTATAAGCTTGCATGGTTTCTTTTCTCGTGAAGTGTAAATGGTGCCACACTTGATAAACGCAAGCGTATGGGCTTGACGTCGACTGAAATTCAAAAACCAATACACTAAGAGAAATTATTAGTAAATATTGCCCATTTTGGGGTAAATTTCGTTAATTCGTTAGTCATCCTCTATAGTACTTATTCTTCGTACATTCTAGCTAGCAAACAAACATGTCAGTCATAGCTGGGACTAATCAGTCTAGTATAGGTCCAACATTGATGATTCCTTGATATCGAACTTAAAAACGTTGTAAAAAAGATGGGTGGGTAATGTCGGGGACATAACCGGAGTGACGTAGGACTATACAAAGGGGACAGATTTTGCTAAATATATATTTTAAACATATTGTTTTAATTTCTTCTCCTACGTGAATACCTACATATCTACCTGAAAAATGGATTAGTTTACTGTTTACTCTTTATGAACATGTTGGAGGTTCTGAATAGAATGATCAATTTGAAAACTGAATGATCAATTTAAAATACCCCAACCACCAATAAGTTCAAGAACAAGCACGAACAAAATAAATCTGTTTATATTATATGGCATAGTATGTCACTTTAGAATGCATTGGTATTGCGAAAAACTTAGCTTTTATAACTCTTCTTTGAAAGGTTTAATGGCCCTGAAAAGCGCCGTTGTGTTATGGTGGCTGGCCACCAAAGCCGTCTGTATAAACAAACTTTTTCCTTCTTCTACATGCTGCCGTTTTGCGATTGCGTTTGCCATTCGCTGAAACTAGTTGTTGCCAGCGAACCGAATGCGCTCTTTTCTGTAGGCGGGGTTTCTTACTGTCGTGAGCAGCTTTGCAAGCCAACTCGAGTACTCCGGCGGCCGAAATTCTATAACCGCTATTAGGTATACTGGTGCTTCGGCACCAATCCATTGATGCGATGTGATGTGAAACGATGCCATACAACCACACTGATTTACGGTTTGAAAGAGAATGATATATTTTTCTTCTCTGAATAGTTTATTGTTTTGTTATCACTCGATATACCCATCTTGTTCGGCTAAACCTTCCTGTTTGACGATTGCGTTTGCCACTCGCCACAGCTTTCACAGTTGGAAAATTTCTTCCCATCCAGCTTTTGACATGTTGTACAGTAAATTACATTTAATGCGACGTGCCGAAGCACCACTCAGTGTCGCATTGGAGGCATTTTTAACCTGTAGTTGAACATTTGCGATGACAGTGGTACAGTGTCGACCATCAATGTGGGGTCATAATATGGACCCCAAATTCTATGTTTACAAAAAATGTTCAACTAAATATGTCGCATTACAGGTCCGTCCAATTAACTAAATGTCGACCCAACGCCAATTCTTAAATTGTTTCTAGACTGAAAGTACATCTAGAAACAATTTAAGAATTGGTTAAAATTGAATAATCGGGAAAGTCCCCAACCATCAATAAGCTCAGAACAACTGCCAAATTCTCATACTCATCATATCCTGGCAAACAAATTATGAAAAAATCAATTTGTGTTTTATTATTATTTGGGATATTGTTTTAGAAAGCATTGAACTGTATTTCGTAAACTCTTTTTTGGAAGGTTTAATGGCCCTGAAAAGCGCCGTGTTTTATGGAATGGTTCCAATTTGGAAAACTTAGTACTCGTGGTTTTGAAAAAAAAACATTTTGAACGCCCTCGATGCCGCCTTGTTCTGGATTTGCTACAAAAGCAGTTTGTATAAAGAACAAACTTTTTTTTCTGCTACCTGCTGCCGATTGCGTTTGCCACTCGCCACTCGCTGCAATTGCCAGGTCTTGATGTCCACCGAACCGAATGTGTTCTGTTCTGAATGCGGGTTTTCTTATCGTCGCAAGCAGCTTGCACACTGGTACTAACGCGCTCGGCCTAGCTACCCTTGCGGGGAACTCCAGACCAACACGGTTCGAGCGGGATTTTGCCTTTCCCTTTACTTTTCCTCTTTTGTCATGTCCAGACATGTCTGCTTGTGTTGGTTTGTTGATGTGATGTGATGCGAAACGATGTGGTGTACGGTTTCGATGAGAATGAACGTTACGGCTTTTTTTTCACTTAAATTCTTTTTATTTCTTAATTTGGTTTACATTATAATATAATACTACATTTCAAGTGATCAACCTAGGGTTCTACATCTTTAAGTTGCAATGTCAAGTTCTGTAATGATTTTGATCATACACATTGTCCGATTGTTTCATATTCCTATTGTAAAATCATGCCTAAACTATCCTAGTTTTTTTACCTATTTTTTTTATACCTAAATCTAACTTATAAGATACCCTCCCCAAATTATTTACATTGTCCCAACTTAAACTACTTATCTAACTGGAAATAAATATATCTACCCTAATCCAAAGTCGTTACCTTGAAAGGTAACGACTAGAAAGTCAGGTAGCATAATCATACAGATTTTGTATTATTCCGTGTATTGAGAGAGTGAAACTCTGTTCGAATTTCATGCAATTATTATTGATAATTTCATCCATGGTTTAATCTCGGCCAGCTGATGTATCTCCGAATTTCGCGTTCTGGGAGGCGAGTTTATAATCATACGAAGAATTTTGTTTTGTATGCGTTGAAGTTTTAATTTGTGTGTTGGAGCACAGCACTCCCAAACGGGCATCGCATATGCGATATATGGAAATATTATTTGTTTATATACTGCAAGTTTATTCGTTAGAGATAATCGAGAGTATCTATTGATCAGGGGATACAATGCCCTGATTGAAATGTTGCATCTTGTGTCTGTTTTGTCAATGTGTGCTCTGAAGGTAAGCTTTCGATCGAAAGTAAGACCCAGATACACTACTTCTGAAGACCATTCAATGCTATTGCCATTAAGACTGAATGTCATATTTTGAGGAGGAACAAGTTTTGGAGTGTTCTTGTGGGGAAACAATATGACTTGTGTCTTTGCTGCATTTATGCATATTTTCCAATTATTGAAATATCCAGACAAAGAGTCTAACCCTCTTTGAAGTTTAGATCTTAGTTCTGTGATACTTCTGCCCTTGTAAATGAAGGCGGTGTCATCTGCAAATAATGACAGTTTCCCATCAGATGGGAGAGCGGGAATTACTGAAGTGTAGATATTGAAAAGAATTGGTCCCAAGATGGATCCTTGAGGAACACCTGCATTCACGATGAATTTCTCTGACGAAATATTGTTTATAGAAACATTGAATGCTCTATCAGAAAGATAATTTTTGATAATTTTTATCAAGTATGTAGGAAAACCGATGTTCTGAAGCTTGTAAATGAGACCATTATGCCAAACTTTATCAAATGCTTTTTCAACAATGTTAAATATACTATCGAAGCCGGGGGCCTTCATATTCTTCAACGAGCGTATAACCGAGATAACCTCTTCAGTCGAAATGATTTCATTCTTTGAGGTGCAGAATGGATATTGCCAATAGCCCTTACAGTATCATTCACCGAAGCTTCAAATGGACTTGTAATGTTCTGGCCAAGATTGTGTGAACTAGCGAAATGGTTGCCAATTGCATTATCCTTTTCGGCAGGTGTTATCAATCGTTCTGAATTATCAGGTTGAAGAAGAGGAGGAATAGGATTGGACTTGGTCTCGAGGATTTTAGCGAGCCTCCAAAATGGCTTGGAGTTGTTCGGAAGTTTACTAATATCTTTTGCGAATTTTTTGTTACGGAGATCAATCATTCTGGCCTGGATAACCTTGGTTAACTGATTATACTGTCGTTTCCCCTCTCGAATACCAGTACGTTGATACTGCCTTCGATAGAGGTTTCGAAGTCTAATCAAATGTTTAGTAATTGGATCAATTTGAACAGAGTCACTCACCTGAATCGTTTCTGGGATGTGGTTTTGGCGAGCCTGAATAACTGCAGTTTGAATAGAGCTGACTGTTGCTTCGATATCTTCGGGAGATTCAAGAGGCTGATCGAAATCAATGTTGCTGTCAATAAGCTGCTGGAATTCCATCCAGTTCGCACGATGATAGTCCCGTCTACATTGTGGCCTCCTGACTACGACATACACTCCCAATTCAACCATCACTGGGAAGTGATCCGAGCTCAACTCGTTAAGGGCAATAGGATCACAGATGTGGCGATCCATGTTTGTAATGAAGAAATCAATTATGGAATGTACTCCAGAACGAGAAATTCTAGTGGGGGTTGCTGGACTAAGAATCCTGTAGTGCCCACACTGTAGATCATCATTTAGAGTCACTCCATTTTGATTCCTCCTTTGGTTTCCCCAGTACTGATGTCGAGCATTAATGTCCCTGCCGATAACGTATTTCGACTGCCTTCGTGTTAGCTTGATGATATCGTTTTTAAGAAGCAACGCCGAGCCATCTCTGATTGACGTCTTTTTGGGATAGTAGACCGCAATCACGATAATAGGCCCAATCGATGTTGTGATTTCCGCTCCTATAGCTTCGATGATGTTGAGTTTCAGGCACGGCAAAAGTCGATATCTGATGTTATTTCTGATGGCTAGGGCAACACCTCCTCCACCAGAACTAGTACGATCCATTCTCAATAGACGATAATTCGGAACCCGAAGGTTAACATTCGGTTTAAGATGCGTCTCGGTAACGATAGCTACGTCGATGCTGTTTGTCACTAAGAAGTCAGTGAATTCGATGACCTTACTCTTGAGAGAGCAGGCAATAGCTGAAACCTTACTATAGCTCGGTTGCACCTTTTTTTGGCTTTTCGCTAGAAGAGGCCGTTTGGGGGCGACCTGTAGGAAGTGGAAGAGGAGGAAGAACAGGAATCGTACGAGAAACCATTGGAAGGAATTCTTTGTCAGTAAGTTCTGGAACCTTCTTCCTATTCTGTGTTTTATCAGTAGCTTGCTTCCGGATACGTTTAAAATCCGCACGTTTTGTGCAGCTACGGCTGGTGGCTTGGTGACTTTCGCCACAGTTAACGCACTTGCGAGGTTCTCTTTCTGGAAGGCTGCAAGTGCTTGTTAGGTGGTCAGCAGCACACTTGCCACAACGAGTTTTCATGTGACAATTTCTTGTACCATGTCCGAAACCAAGGCAATTCGAACATTGCGTTACATCCCGATGTTGAGATTTGTATCGGTCCCATTGTACCGAGATGTTCAAGATCTCACTGATTTCTCTCAGGCGAGTTATATTGGCTGATCCTTTCTTGAAGTGGATCAGGTACAATACATTGGAATACCCATTGTCTGGTGTTTTATGCCGAGTCATCCGATATACAGCCAACGGATTAATATTGTATGATTGTTCCAGATCCTTTTTAATATCCTCCAACTCAATAGCAGGAAGACCTCGCAACACCACCTTAAATGGTTTTTCAGACGGGATATCGTGAATGTAAAACTCATGCTTTTTTTGACTCCAGGTATGATCCTATTATTTTGTATTGCTCCAGGTTGGGACTAGTGATTTCAATCCCGATGCTGCATATTTTAAAAACTGGCTGCAATTTCAGCGCCAGCAGTTCAGACCTCAAAGGTCCTATATCTCTCGATGTTGTAAAATAAGGTGGTACTTTCACCTTTTTCTCAACATTTACTTTCCTGGTAGTTGGTTCCTTCTCGGTATGGCCATCCAATAAAGCATAGCGGTTCCTTTCTAATATTGGCTCCTTGCCGGTGTCCAATCGATGTCGTTTGTTGGTGCCATGTGGTGAGCCTGGGTCGGTTGACCGGGTTTTCCCCATTGCTGTAGTCCTCAAGGGCTGACAGGTAGTTTATGAATCGCAGGTAGACAGTCTGAAAAAAGAAATAAATAGCTTTTTAAAAATCAGGTAATTAATGCAGCTCCAAACACGTCTGTCTCTGTCGACGGTCGGAGTGGAATCAATCATCGTTACGGCTGCGGACGCGACTGTGCTGCCGTAAGCATTGACTGCATATGTGAATAGAGACGTCGGTTAATAGTTCGATTAATTCAAATAATCGAATATCTGCAATTATAATCGAGTAATTTGGTATCGAATAACAAAAAATCAAAATATGAATACATCGAATAGTTATCACAGTAATCGCGATTAATGAAAAAAGGAACCATTTTCAAGGTTAATACATTATTAGGTCAAGAGTTAGGCCATGGATTTTTTTAATCCGACAGCGACCATCTGACATCGGCAACCCGATAGACAACGTGATACAAAAAAACATGAAATGGTAAATTTATTAATATACTGAAATATCATTTCATTTAAAAACCATGATTCTACTCCATGTTTATTTTACAATTCTATTTAATATACTTCTATTTAATAACTTGTAAAATTATAATATCATAATCTTTATTATTATGCAATGCCTGTTCATTATTATTACAAGAAAGAAATATTCGCTCGATTAATCGAATACTGAAAGACAATTATTCGAATGAATCGAATATTTAAAAATGATCTTCTTCTTTAATGGCACTAACGTTCCTAGAGGAACTTCGCCGTCTCAACGTAGTATTACTTGCGTCATTTTTATTAGTACTTAGTTGAGATTTCTATGCCAAATGACACGCCTTGCAATGCATTCTGAGTGACAAGCTCTAGAATACGCGTGATCACAGTGCAAGTCGGAGGAAATTTCTTTGACGAAAAATTCCCCCAACCAGAACGGGAATCGAACCCGAACACCCGGCATGTTAGTTATGACGCTAACCACTCGGCCACGGGAGCACTTTAAAAATGATCCGACGATTAATCGATAATCGAAAAAACTAAAAATTTAGACATCTCTATATGTGAATTGATGAAGAGTTTGACGGAACGTGGACGTTCTTTTCTGTAACGTTCTATGTGAATCGCACATAATTCACTAGACTTTCCAAGTGGTGCTGTCGGTATGGATGTAATCGCCTGAGAAGTGAACCTACACTGAAGTGTTGAAATATTGACTTGTCTAAAGATTTGCTGATTTGTCTGAGTCGCTGTTGTGTTCCATCGGGTGTTTTGTTGATACATTAAGTTACATTTAATGCAACATTTAGCTAATTGGACAGACCTGTAATGCGACACGTTTAATTGGACTTTCTACCTCTAATTGGACATTTCTGTAAACATCGAGTTTGGGGCCCAAATTATGGCCCCACATTGAAAGTCGCCACCACATGCGACACTGTATCACTGTCTTCGCGGTTGTTCAATTACAGGTCAAAATCCTCCAATGCGACACTGAGCGATGCCTTGGCAATGTAAATTACTGTAGTACCAAGATTATCGCCGTAGTTGTCTAAACGTGTATCCATGGAGTCCGTGCGCATCAGCAGCTCACGTAACACTTTTATGATAATTTTCTCGCGATCGTACGTAGCAGGGTTGAAATTCAGTCGACAGGACTCGCATAACCAGAGTAGTCCAACTCTTGTTAACCATGCTGAGTAATGTAGTTTATTTTCCACCACACAAGTGTGATAAAAAATAAAGTCACACGAACCATTGCATGTGATTGCTTCACGAAACTCAAGTAACGCGAACAGGCTTGGCAGTCATCCATAATGCAGAACAGGTTTGAAGATCACGATATCAGCAGAATAACAATGTCTTACTAGACGACGACGAACAGTTGTCGGAAACTCCTACAATTATGCAGTCACTGCACGAGCTTCCATGTTTCCAAAGATTTCATGATTTGTTACTTGATTGCATTTCTAAAAGATGAGAGTTTTTGAATGAGTAGGAATAGAGAATGGTGGAGTCAATACTTTAGAAAATTCACCACACAAAGCATGAAAAAGTCTTATCCATGGCATTACAACACGATAGAAAACACAGAAATGTGATAATGTTGACTTTGTAGAATGCGTCCGAGCAAGTCTGATAATAGACGACACGAATAAACAATCTTAATTAATGAATAAAATTGAAACGGAAACAATAGAGAACTGACGATGCAGACAAATCGTGCTGAACTATACGTTGTATAGAAGATTCTTCAGGCCGAATTAAAGCCATCGTTTTGAGGGTTATTTTTATTTCGTTTTTCAACAACTCATGAAAGGCCTGGAAGGTAGCTTTTATTTTAGTATTGACATTTTGAGTGTCATATGTTGCGAATTGCATATTTTGAGTCGTTTTTTGAAATCTAAAGTGAGCACACAAAATTTCGTTCCGTTCGGATAATTCTTTTTTAATCGAATACAACGCTGATTATTCAAAGATATCGATAGAGATATTCACTCTCATTCTAGAATCATATTAGATTCGAAATTGGATCGGATTTCAGAGTCCGATTGACTTTGATTTTTGCATTCAGCAATCCGTCCGACTTAAATCCGATCGAGCAGGGCAAATGTGACATCTCTGTCTTGATGCAAAATTCGAACAGACTGTGGAACACATTTGATTTTTGATCAAAGGATGCTCGATCGGACTACAGAATGCATAATATGCAAATTCAAGAATAAAAATAAGACCAGATTACCTGATTTACGGGCATTAATAATTCAACTTTCATAATATTTATCCATTCCATTTATCGACATTTATCCATATCCACGAAATTGATTCAAACTAAATTTTTACAAACTTGAAATCATGCGATATATCTCCTAGTATGAACGTGCCATATTGCTGGCAACTAAATCTTCTCCCATCCCTTTGTTTGTTCTATCTGTCAAACTCTTTGTTTATGTATCAGCATCAAATAGATGAATTAATCGTAGTGAGAGAAGCATCATTTGGAACAACAAACCATTTGGAATGAGTTATAATTCAGCCGTGCTTCATAAACGAAAACAAATAAGCAGATAGTCAAGGCAAGTGAGAAATCCTTTTGGGGAGTATGATACAGTTACTGTAGGAAACTGGATCTATTTCCTCTGCTGGAAAATTCGAGCTGATCAAGTATTGTTTACTCTTTACAACAGCTGATTCCATACAACAAAGTGCGCCTCGAGCAAAGCTGTCCCTGGATGTTATTTCTCCGTGATTAGTGCAGTATAGCAGCAATGGAAACATCGTCTGCTGATCCCAATTCGTCCACAGAATCATCCGACGTTTTTGAGGAGGATTTGGCAAGAGGACTAGAAACCACTATATCTACCATATCTGCTGCTGCTGATGATGAAACGACGACCGAGTCAGATGGATTGTCTGGAGGCGAAAATATGTATGGGCACTACCCGTCAACTGCATCGGAATCAACAACGCAGGAATTTATACCGGATGAGGTGGCCCTAGTTATCGAGCAGCCCACGGTGAACATGGAAATAGAGTTGGCCCGTGTTCTGCCGAGATTTCTGTCCCCCGTCATTATGCTGAACAGTAATCTGGTGACGGATGTGGTTCCAGAAGCACAGGCCACTATAGAAATTGTGGACGGTGGCGATGATGGCGGCGGAAGTGGAGTCGAAGAAACATCAGCGATAACGACTGCGATTACGGCTGCTGCTATGGAAGGCCCAATAGTGCTTATCGAGGACACGCTGCGAAGCGGACAGGATCTGCTGGCTGGGCCATCTGCGGTGCGGAATGCTTCCACCGACTCGCCACGAAATCGTAAGTTTTTGGAAGATTCAAGTAATCAATATGCGGAGGGTAGATCCAGATTCAGATACCATCCAAGAAGAAGGCGTAAAGAATGAGACTCGCGAAATTTTGTCAAATTCCAAATAGCTCTCATTGCTGCTAAATCTTTTAGCACACTTTTTTTTTCCAATTCTTCTTCTTCAATGGCACTAACGTTCCTAGAGGAACTTCGCCGTCTCAACGTAGTATTACTTGCGTCATTTTTATTAGTACTTAGTTGAGATTTCTATGCCAAAGAACACGCCTTGAATGCATTCTGAGGGGCAAGTTCTAGACTACGCGTGATCACAGTGCAAGTCGGAGGAAATTTCTTTGACGAAAAATTCCCCCGACCAGAACGGGAATCGAACCCGAACACCCGGCATGTTAGTTATGACGCTAACCACTCGGCCAAGGGAGCACACTTGACCCTCTTCGTTTCCAGAATCCCAACTTTCATTTACATATACCGATTTGAATCACGACTGATTTTTTAAAAGGGCGTATTTAAAATCAATGATATTTCTTTCAAAAAATCGAAATCCAGATGTTTGATTAAAATATGATGTTTGGAAAAGTTTTTTGGAAAATTATATTGAGAACGGTTAGTCCTAAGATAAAACGTTATATAAAGATTTTCATTTTCAATCGAATGTAAATTCCATTTTGACGTAGGACTACGTATTTCAGTGAGGATGCCAAATCTGAAAGCTACGAACGAATTGTAATGTTTTTCATACTACCCGAATTGGAAATTCTTTGAAAATTTTGTTTGATATTCTTCTTCTTCTTAAATGACCCGAAGTTCATAAAGAACTTCGCCGTCTCAGCGTAGTATTACTTGCGTTATTTTGATTAGTACTTAGTTGAGATTTCTGTGTCAAATAACACGCTTTGAATGCATTCTGAGTAGCAAGCTCAAGAATACGTGTGGCCACATTTTATTTGATAAAAATTGAAGCTTGCCCGATATCCGTTATCCGGAATCACTTCCATTTTCCCACAAATTTGTTCTGCCCTATAGTGTGCTTACCTACCCGTACCGTCAATAACGGACAGCTATACATTTATTTCTACTAGTTTGCAACTTATAAAAAACTATGATTTGCACTGATTTCATTGTACATTGCAGTGTCGTAGTCAGAAATTGTCTGGTACCCCTTAAGGGGGAGGGGTAATGTTTTGAAAATCGAAAAAAATACTAATCGCCTTGTTACAGCTCATGGATCAGAATATTATTCAAATGGTCAAGTCTAACTACAAGCAAAAGCTTCGAAAGCTTCGTAAGCTTCTTGGGTGCCTAAGAGAGTTCGATGATATTGTTCAGCGAATCAATATTAGGAATGCTATGTTTGGGTAGTAGAGGCTTGGAACGATGTACCGGCTGATTCCATTGTCAAGTAATGGAAAATGCTGACCTCGTTGTCGGTTGTAAAAGAATGCATACACGACGAGGATGTGGAGCTTGAGGCCCTGATCGACAATGGCATAGTCGACATTGTTTTGCATCCATACCCATATTTTTACGATGATGAAAATTCGTTTCGACTGCCGAGGAAGCAAATGCTTCATCAGTTTTGGAACTACATCAGGTTCGGATAAGGAAAACGGTTTGCTATTGGAAAGACAATTCCTGCTGCGAGAATTACGTTAACATAGTTTAGAGGAAAATTTTACTTTTCAATTTTTGCTTTGTCGAACTTTCGAAAGGGCCTTCCTGAAAAATGTTGATACGCGAAAAAATACGCTATGCAAAATTTCAGCTGGCATTTTCCCGTACTACATACAATGCGGTTTCAGTACGCGGTATATTTGTACCACACTACCGTTATCTATTCGATAACGCATAACGCATAAAATAAACTATTCGTACAATCTCATCGGTATGAAAACCTCGTATTTGATATTTCTCTTCTGCCTTGATTCCGCTCTACACTATGCTTGCTTCTTGCATATTCTGAAGATGCATTCTGTGGCGAAAAAAATTGTTCTACACAGTAGTAAATAGAGACATAGATTAGCCAGGCCGAGCACAATATTTAGAGAACTTTCACTGACAGGCAACGACATGCGTCGACAAATCTTGACTAAGATGAATTTTCAAGCAGGCAGCAGTTTTGAGATATTGAAACAAGTTTTTGGGCAGATTAGTAAACAGCATTACATAACATACACCTTTTATCTTTCGAATGAAGTGATTGACATACCATTTTGTACAACTGACAAAGAGGTGTTAACGCTCGAAACGTTGTACTCCAAACGTAACGATCTTGTTTCAGAAATAAACCCCAGTACAGATTCAAATATGATGTGATACAAAATACAGAGGCACCCTTCACCAGACGGCATGCAAATCGACGCGGTGCCCCCATAAATAAACTTGCACCATAGAATCGAGCAAAACCATTATGTGTGACATCAGCATTGAGAAAGACTGTTCTTCGGTAGCTGACGACTTTAAAGATGATGATGATGTTTTGGATTATAGAGGCTTTCAAATTCAATCGCCTCTAGCTTTCAAAAAGACAATTTGGAAAACTTAACTAAACAGTCAGCATTGAGAAAGGAATTGTGAATACAGTGTTTTGAAATCTCGAATGGCTTGTTGATACTCAATGAATAGAATACGGGAGACCTAAGATTGCAATATTATCTCTATCCACATTGTCTGTAGAACGAATGCTGTAATTGCATTTCGAGCGATCACTTTATGACTTTTTTTTATCTCTTTTTGTTTATTTTAGCTCATTAGCATTTTAGCTGTAACAGAGCCGAATTTTAATCGTGTACATGTCACATGTTTATCATATCTATTAATTAGCACATTACACAGTTGCAATTTTTCCGGCGTTAGAGTATTCCATATGGTACACATTTACACAATAACCATTTAGGCGTAAGAGTTTTCCTTCTGTTCTTCCATTATCCAGTTAGATCACCGAACAGCGGAGACAGTTGATACGATCATTGTTGTGTCATTAATATAACAGTAGCCCGATGTGTCTTGCAGAGCAGAGCAGTTGTATGGATGAATCGATCTTCATTCGACCGTGGATCGATCTCCATCGATGATGATTGTTGCGTGTTATTTTGTTACAACACAAAGATGGTCAATGAGGGCCCTGAGTTTTGAACTGAGTCACGATCGATCGCTTACTAAGCGAACGCGCAACCAATGTGGCTAAGGAGACGGAAAATTACGGAAAAAAATTAAATACAGGCTTCGGTTACTCGAGTAATACGATTTCAGTAAAAATACACGTTCTTGTAAATTGTACATCTTGACACTAAAAACCATCCGATCAGACTGAACGAGTAGCCGAATATTATCGTCCCGAAGTGGAGAATGCAGTGTTTCTATCGACGGTGCAAAAAAGAAAAATCATAAGGAGCTATTCGATTTTTTTGCGTGAGTGTTTTTTCTGAAAGACCCTGTAATTTCCGATTTGATTGGAATGCAAACCATCAAAATTCATAGCTAAAATAAATATTAACGGCGTAACTATTTCATGGAAAACCGTGACCAGTTTTCTGATTTGGTACCATTACTGAAAGACGTAGTCTTATGTCAAAAAAAAAAAAAACGGTAATGATTTCATATTCATATTTTCATATCGATATTTTCATTATTATTCACTTATGTCGACAGGATTAGTTCTAATAATGGGATTAAATGTATTTAATAGATATTTAATCTACTAATACCCCTTAACTAGATAACTAACTAATGTGTAGATGTGTAATGTAAACTCCGTTATTCTCATCTCATGTTTCCTAAATAATTTCTTAACGTTTCATGAATGTTACACATACAAAATGATAACGGGCCAGGCGGGCCGTGGGCCGCAGGTTGAGTATAGCTGCGTTGAAACTAATGTGTTTTTCATTTTCTACTGACCTCAATACATAGTAGGACACTTCGATCTCATAGTTTGGCATCACTGCTTGTATTATTCTACCAATTACAATTTATCACTGCCCGACATGCTCCGAAAAGTTCTTATTTCTGGATTGTTATAATAGCAGACATTTTACGAGAATGAAATAATGTTTTGAAAAAGTTATTTCGAAAAAGACAGGTGGGTAATGTCGGGGACATAACCGGAGTGACGTAGGACTATACAAAAGGGGACAGTTTTTGTTAAATATATATTTTAAATATATTGTTTTATTTTCTTCTCCTACATGAATACCTACCCATCTACCTGAAAAATGGATTAGTTTACTGTTTACTCTTTATGAACATGTTGATGGTTCTGAAAAGAACCTTTGGTGTTGTGTTTTTGTTATCACTCGATATTCCCATCTTGTTCGGTTAAACTTTCCTGTTTAGCTATTGCGTTTGCCACTCGCCACAGCTTTCACAGTTGGAAAATTTCTTCCCATCCAGCTTGTGATATGTTGTTCAGTAAATTACATTTAATGCGACGTGCCGGAGAAACACTTTGCCACTCACTGAAACTAATTGTTGCCTTGATGAGCGCCGAACCGAAGCTGCTCTGTTCTTGATGCGGGTTTTCTGATTGTCGTGAGCTTTGCAAGGCTTTGCAAGGCTTTGCAAGCCAACTCGAGCACTCCGACGGCCGAAACTCTATAATCGCTGTTAGGTATACTGGTGCTCCGGCACCAATCCGTTCGGCCTAGTTACCCTTGCGGAGCAATCAGTGAATGCGACCAACAGGGAACTGGAGACCTGCACGGCTCGAGTGAGACTTTGCCTTTCCCTTAACTTGTCCTCCTTTGTTACGTCCACGATGCCGATGCCGTACAACCACACGGGTTTACGGTTTGAAAGAAAATAAGATATTTTTTTGGGGTCCGCGTGTTTTATACTCTAGCGGTACACACTCACGGGATAGAGACAAATCGGTAGACTCGAACGGTGAGTCCAACGAGACGAACGAATGAGCGTTAAAAGGGAGCGATGGCAAAAAAATACATTCATTACGATTTGTTCGCTCGTTGGATTCACATGCAGGCTAAAAAGGGTCCTTTTCAGGATCACAAAATTATCTTCAATCTAAAGAGTTTATTGTTTTGTTATCACTCGATATCCCCATCTAGTTCGACTAAACCTTTCTGTTTAGCGATTGCATTTGCCACTCGCCACAGCTTTCACAGTTGGAAAATTTCTTCCCATCCAGCTTGTGACATATTTTACAGTAAATTACATTCAATGACACGTCGCATTACCACCACTCAGTATCGGATTGGAGGTAATTTTAACCTGTAATTGAACATTTGCGATGACAGTGGTACAGTGTCGACTTTCAATGTGGGGTCATAGTTTGGACCTCGAACTCTATGTTTACAAAAATGTCCAACTAAATATGTCGCATTACAGGTCCGTCCAATTAGCTAAATGTCGATATAAGTGTAAATTACTGTACTTTCAATCTAGAAGCAGTTTAAGAATTGGTGAAAATCAATAAGCTCAGAACAACTGCCAAATTCACATACTCATCATATCCTGGCAAACAAATTATGAAAAAATCAATTTGTGTTTTATCATTATTTTGGATATTGTTTTAGAAAGCATTGAACTGTATTTCGTAAACTCTTTTTTGGAAGGTTTAATGGCCCTGAAAAGCGCTTGTTTTATGGAATGGTTCCAATTTAGAAAACTTAGTACTCGTGGTTTTGAAAAAAACCATTTCGAACGCCCTCGATGCCGCCTTGTTCTGGATTTGCTACCAAAGCAGATTGTAAAAAGAACAAACTTTTTTCTTCTGCTACCTGATGCCGTTTTGCGATTGCGTTTGCCACTCGCTGCAACTGCTTGTTGTTGTCTTGATGTCCACCGAACCGAATGTGTTCTGTTCCGAATGCGGGTTTTCTTATCGTCGCGAGCAGCTTTGCCAGCTAACTCGATCACTTCGGCGGCCGAAACTATATAACGCCGGCTAGGTGGACTGGTGCACTGGTACTAACGCGCTCGGCCTAGCTACCCTTGCGGGGAACTCCAGATCAACACGGTTCGAGCGGGATTTTGCCTTTCCCTTCACTTTTCCTCCTTTACCATGTCCAGACATGGCTGCTTGGGTTGGTTTGTTGATGTGTTGTGATGCGAACCGATGTGGTGTACGGTTTGAACGAGAATGATCGTTACGGCAGCGGAGCGGGGATTTTTAAGCTGACTGGCTGGCTCGAGAATTACGCATGTGTGAGACTGCGACCAATGTTTCGTCCATTTTTTTTCTTTTTCCTTTCCAATCGTGCTTCATTCTATTTCGCTGCTGCTCTGGTTGCCCGTTTTGGTCGGTACGATTTGAGGAGCACAAAATGGACCAATCAAAAATGGGCACATAGGGCATTTTGACAATGCTTGATATTTCACAATCATTCAATTATTTATCTCATGAAAAATGAAATGTTATTCGTTATGATAGATGCGTAGATATATTTCCTATCAATTGATGCAAAAACCTTTGCGATCTATGGAGAAATGCTCGAGTTATAAGAGTTCCAAATCTTGCATTTTTTCCTACTTGTTCTGTAACTCGATATTTTCCCTAACTCGATGAATTGAATGGCATGGCTTTTGATTTTACAAGCATTCTTTTCTCCATAACTCGATACCTCCCTAGCTCGATGCCTCCCTTACTCGATCGGTTTCGATTCATTTTTCCATGGATTTTCACCTCCCTAACCTCGATTGATTTTCGCGTACTTGTTTTGCGCGTTTCTAACTGTTATTTCAATTGATCTTGAAAGTGAAGACGAATTGTTCGTGTCGTCAAGAAATTTTTTTTTCAAGTATGGAAAACCACGAAAAACCTTCCAAGTGGACGATTAAAATGCTAACCATTGCGCAACGGTTGAGCATCATCGAGCAGGTCGAAAAATATGGGCGGAAGTCGTCTGAAGTTGTAAAAATTTCAATATTGCACAAATTACGGTATCAACACTATTCAACCGAAAGAAAAATTGCATCGGAAGGGAAAATTGAATTTAGACAAAAAGCGTTGGTCGGGAACGAAAAGCTGAATCGTTCAACGGATTTTTTTGTCTATCAAGTCAGAGAGAATGATTTATCTCTCTCAGATTTTATGCTTCGGGAGAAGGCCTGCGAATTTGGGAACTGAGAATTTTTAACTTCAAAGCACAACCAACATGGACGGAAGCGATAATCTGCCGTCAATGGGAAGAGTAGAAAGCCACGATGTTTCAAAACGAAGAAGTCAATACCAGTGATATACGAGAGGAACACCAAAGCCTGTATGACCTCAATGCTTCTTGAAAAATGAATTATGTAACTTGATAAAACAATTTCCAAAGGAAATAGAAATGTATTGGCGATCTAACGTACAAATCTACACCTAGGCGGCGCTGCGGTGAAAGTGATGATGGTTTTAAATTTTGCCATGTGAGCTTATGGGAGGTTTGTAGTTCTTTCCATAAATTACAATGTTATAATCATAAAAGATTATTTGATTGCGATGAGTTTGTAAGAAATTTAATTCTGCGCAATTTTATATATAACATGTTATTTATTTACCTCTTTCAGTAGTGAAAACTATAAAAATGTTGACAATGGTTGAATTAAAGAAGGAAATTCGAGAGCACAGTCAAACACAAGTAGAAAAATGCACGATTCCTGCATGTGAGAACTACCTTGGAAAGCCCGGAAGTAAAATATACGTGATTTGTTTTTGAGTTTTAGGTTACATTAGCATCATTTTCTTAGTTCAAAAACAAAATCCAGATGTCTCACCGATCGTTTACGTTTTGCGTTAGATCGCCAATTGATTCGGGAATTATGTGTAATTGTAGTGTTTCATACTTATATCTCTTTCTCCTCAGAGGTAGACATGTTCGTGGATAACTGAACAGTGCACCCAAAAACTCTCCAACCAAAGCTCAAATCGTTAAGCTTACAATTTTTTTTTTCTACTTCGTAGTTCAGCCGCAAGCAACTGAAATAGTACTATCGCCATGAATTAGTAAAACAAAGACTGCATTAAATGGAGGATACGACGGTATTTTTCGTGCAGTCAACACTCATACTGTATTTAAATGCACTCTAGGACCCTTCAGACATATCGGTATTGGATTCAACTGAAATACTTTCACGCTCTTGGATCAATAAGGTTAAATCTGAGACTATTCAAAATTGATTCCGGAAAGCCGAATTTTCCTTCAATGATGATGGTGATATTTCGCTGGCATAATTAATGCATCGTGAGCTTGCTGATGTCGGCAGTACAGTACCATTCGATCAGAGGCGACGCGTGACCAACTGAGTTACCTGTTCAATTTCATTTGCAACATTAAAGCAACAGTATGGCGATGACAGATTTTAACATTTTTATTTCTCAACATTTATATATACAGTAAAACCAGTTTTTGTGCGGTTTTTATGCGATTTTTTTGGTGCGACTTTTTTGTGTGATATTTGAAAGAAAATGGAGTAATCGCTCATTTTTTCTATCTTTGATATGTATTTTATCGCTCTACATAGGGACTGTGTCAGTTAATTTCCATTCTCATGTTTTGTTTTGTTTGTTTTAATGTGTCAGTAGGAACTTAATGACAGGAGCAAAGAGTTGATTTTATGATCTGCACAAGTGAGTAGGTCGCTTATAAAAGTGGAAAAAGGAAATCGAATGTTGATCACGAATGGAACCATTAAGATTTGGATTATTTTATTAGGGAATTTTTTTTTATACGGTCCCTATCCACCACATAACAAGAAGTTTTTTTTTCAAATTGTTTAGCGAACACGATTTTTTTGTGCAGTCCCTATCACCCGCACAAAAACAGGTTTGCCCGTATAACAAAAGAATCCTACGGTCAACTATGAGCGCAAATGAATTTCTCATAAAACAAACACATCTGCCTTATGTCATAAAGGTAATCTTTTTCCGCAATCATCATCATAATTCCGAATAACCATTTCTGGTCAGATCTCGACCGCAAATAATTCTTGATCCGTCGAACAACAAAAAAAGTTCTTTCAACTGATGCCGTTGTATTAGGCAATGTCAGTATAATTCTGGCCAGCCGTTTCGGAGATGGTTTGATGCAGGTTTTGTCCAACGATAATCGGAATAATGACTATAATTTAAAAAGAACCGTCAGCTTATTACATACTTCGCTTCTTCGAATTTCGAGTGGTATGAAATAAGCATTTTCAAATTCCCAGTAGGTGATGCGACATCGAAGTCGGCAATTTTTTTGTGATTCAACAAAGCGACGAATTTGTATTCATCTAAATTCATCAGTTCAGTTCTCTAAACCGTTTCGTCATTTCGTCAATTATTTGGTCTGTAATCGATTCATATAAACGACGACAATTGATGACGTTACTGTCAATGATAGTTTCGCCAGATACATCAATTGCATCTTTGAGCGCACTATCGGAATGATGATCTGCTTTGAGCTCCTCTATAGAAGCAAGGCCAGCCTTGCCGATACGCACAAATTCTACTACGTCTAATTGCTTTTTTTTGACGTAGGACTACGTCTTTCATTTCTATACCGGGGTGTAAAATCAAAGTTTCGATAACGAAAGCGTTACGCCGGAGACCGAGATTTTGAGCGTTAATAGCTCCTAAACAACTGAACGAAATGGTATGATAAACACTTCATTCGAAAGATAAAATGTCTACGCGTTATATACTTGTTACTTTTTGATCCAAAAACTTGTTTCAATAGTCTTAAAATTGCTTTCAAAACAGGCTATTGAAATCACCAATCGGTATATAAGCGAGCGGCGCTCGGAAATCCACTCAGTTCTAATTGAACAGCGATTGGAGCATGTTGTCGCTGTTGCGGTGAAGCTCTTTATTTATCATGAAAGCGCGGATGAACGGTGTCACCAAGAGCCTGTTTGTGCACCCTAGGCCAGAAGGGAATCTATCAGGAGGAGAGTGATGCCACAAACGGTTCCCTGGGAAGACATCGCTACACACACATACACGCGCGGCTATTAACAGGTGGTTATCGAGTTGGCATTAACCACTGGTGGGCTTCCAGTATCGAGGAAAATGTGGAAATATCTAATCGTTACTGAAAATAATCTGCGAGTTCCTCTGGGAATTTTCAAAATATATTCATGTGAAAGAGTTTAATTGAATGTTTTCTATCCATGTTACACTGTGACCAAATATGTTTCAATCAAGTGCTATTAACAGGTGGTTATCGAGTTGGCATTAACCACTGGTGGGCTTCCAGTATCGAGGAAAATGTGGAAATATCTAATCGTTACTGAAAATAATCTGCCAGTTCCTTTGGGAATTTTCAAAATATATTCATGTGAAAGAGTTTAATTGAATGTTTTCTATCCATGTAACACTTTGACCAAATATGTTTCAATCAAGTGCTATTAACATGTGGTTATCGATTTGGCATTAACCACTGGTGGGCTTCCAGTATCGAGGAACATGTGGAAATATCTAATCGTTACTGAAAATAATCTGCCAGTTCCTTTGGGAATTTTCAAAATATATTCATGTGAAAGAGTTTAATTGAATGTTTTCTATCCATGTAACACTGTGACCAAATACATTTGGTTTTGTGGTTTTTCAATCAATCGCAATTAACAGGATAGCTTCAGAAGATTATTCTTCCCCATCAGTAGGATATTTCCGTATCCAATATTGTATGCGCCCGCAATCGATTATTGCTCAGTCGCCGAAAGTTCCGAGCTCAGAGAGTTCATTCCCCTCTAGTTTGCCTTCCAAATTGCCATCGTAAACCACACCTTCTCTCGATTCAATCACACACAAAAAGCATACTTAAGCGATATTCTGGTGGTGAGACAAATTCATTTTTCGTGAGGACATCGACAAGACAACATCGTTGCCTAACGTGCTGGAGGAGGTGGACGGCGAAGGATCGACACATACACGCGCAGAACTCTTTCCGTTAGGATGCCATTCAGCATCGAGAAAGTTCCGGAAAGATCTAATCATTGCTGGAAAATAATCTGCCAGTTCCTTTGGGAATTTTCAAAATATATTCATGTGAAAGAGTTTAATTGAATGTTTTCTATCCATGTAACACTGTGACCAAATATGTTTCAATCAAGTGCTATTAACAGGTGGTTATCGAGTTGGTATTAACCACTGGTGGGCTTCCAGTATCGAGGAAAATGTGGAAATAACTAATCGTTACTGAAAATAATCTGCCAGTTCCTCTGGGAATTTTCAAAATATATTCATGTGAAAGAGTTTAATTGAATGTTTTCTATCCATGTAACACTGTGACCAAATATGTTTCAAACAAGTGCTATTAACAGGTGGTTATCTAGTTGGCATTAACCACTGGTGGGCTTCCAGTATCGAGGAAAATGTGGAAATATCTAATCGTTACTGAAAATAATCTGCCAGTTCCTTTGGGAATTTTCAAAATATATTCATGTGAAAGAGTTTAATTGAATGTTTTCTATCCATGTAACACTGTGACCAAATATGTTTCAATCAAGTGCTATTAACAGGTGGTTATCGAGTTGGCATTAACCACTGGTGGGCTTCCAGTATCGAGGAAAATGTGGAAATATCTAATCGTTACTGAAAATAATCTGCCAGTTCCTTTGGGAATTTTCAAAATATATTCATGTGAAAGAGTTTAATTGAATGTTTTCTATCCATGTAACACTGTGACCAAATACATTTGGTTTTGTGGTTTTTCAATCAATTGCAATCAACAGGATAGCTTCTGAAGATTATTCTTCCCCATCAGTAGGATATTTCCGTATCCAATATTGGATGCATAAAACCTTGTGCCTCCAACGTAACGCTCTCGTTTTCGAAGTTCTCCAAATATTCATTCATTCAGAATGAATTCAGATTCAACTTCATACAAATGATCTCTAAATCAACGATAGTCCTACGTCACCCTTGCGGTTATACCATAGATATAACCCACTTCCTGTTTTTTTTGCAAAATTCGATAAAGAGCATCCGTATGTGCAAAAATATTCGAAAAAAGTTTTAGCAAGTATACAGTGTTGAACTCAAGCATGAATGCGTGAGGACCTCTGGATGTAGTAAAAGTTACAGCATCAAAGACACTGTCGCCAAGGTAAATCTCCCAAACATTCATTGATAGATGCATAATTCAAATCATCTATTTTTGCAAACATTTGGTATTTTGGTCTTCATAAATTGCTTCAAGTTCTCGCTGCGTTTGCCGCAATGTCTCGACTGCGAGAAAAATGCCGCAAGAGATGAGATCGTATTGAAAAACCTTGACGTTTTCTTGTTGTTTGTGCACGAGTGAAGCAAAACCAAGTTCAATACGTGTGCGCGACAGTGAATATAGCCAGTGAATAACCAATGTTTGCACACCAGATTTATCTCCGGACATTACAGTAGCGCCATCATAGCTCATGGCCACAATTTTGTCAGCATTAAAGTACGCAGCTATTTCATCCACATGTCCGGCCAATGCAGTGGAGGTTTTGAAACGTATGCAATGATGATGATGATGGATTAAAGAGACTTTAAACTCTGGGAGTTCATTCGTTTCTACAACGTAAGCAGACATACGTGTACTCAGTGGCGTCTCGTGAGTAATTTGACTAGTTGTGCACCTACACGGTGAACCAGCGAAACCCAAAATTTGATAAATTTCTGCTCAACATTGCAAAAGAAAGGAGCTAATTAGTGCTCGAATATTGTTTTTGACGTGGGACTACGTCTGACCGGAGTATATGGGGGGTAAAATGAAAACCTAAACACAGAACATGTAGGAAAAAATGAAAGATTTCTAATGCTTATAACTCGAACATTTCTTACTGGACCGGAAAGATGTTTGCATAAATTGATAGGGAATATTTCTACGCATCTATCGCAATTAACAAAATGTTATTTTTCATTACATAAACAATTGAATAACTTTAAAGTGTTAAGCGTTATTTAAACGCCCTTACTACTTCGTTTTGATTGGTCCGACTTACGGTTTCCCCATCACAGTCATCATAACCAAGCAGCCTTGGGGAAATCGGCATTGCAAATACAAGAAAGTAGGGGGAGATTTTGTTTCCACCGAAATGTGTTCCCCTAACACTGACTTCTAATCATGCAAATCGGGGGCATTTGTTCCGACTGAAATGAGTTTGCCTAACACAGTCTTCAAAACCAGAGTATCTGGGGAAATCGGCATTGCAAATAGCTGCAAACTGCAAACACAACGAATTCGGAAATAGTATCATTCAATCAAAAATTTAATCAATACAAACAAATAATTGCCTAAGGTAGTCCCACGTCAACCTTGCGGTTGTATAATAGATATAACCCACCCATTTTTTTTATCTAAGAATTTTAGTGGATTGACTGAACTATCTCGTGTTTCCTCATATTCCAAACATTTCTGAGTCTAATTCTTATTTTGAGCTATTTTTCATAATCGTGCGTAGTATGCGTTGTATATAAATTCAATATTACATTGCATAAGTTTAGATGCGTAATGGAGTGCGATAGAATGTTTCTTAAACATAATATTAGAGTCTTGTTTTCATGGACAAATTATCTTTTTAATCAAATTTCTTCTGGTGATACGGTAATGAAATTTAAATCGCATATCAGTCGCAAAAAGGTTTTCCAATAAATTGCTCCTGATGTTGAAGCTCAAGAAGCGATTTGTTCTCAATAGCCATAATCATAAGCTTTTTCAACCGCTCCTCTCCCATCATTGATTATAAACAGGTTTTCAGTCTACGAAGAATTAAAAAACTTTGTTTGACCGATGCTGTGGTTGGAGGAAGCGTTAATATTAGCTTTGCGAATAAAACAATTTCCGGAAAAATATCGTCAAGATTGCTACCGATCAGTGGCTTCGTATAGAACACTCGCAGTTCATTTCCTAATTTCACTTTATCAAAATTAGAGTTCTCGTTGTTGTAGTGTATGGTACAGAATGTTGGTAAATGAGAAAATTGATGCGATTGAAGAAAATTGTATCAAAATCCAGCATGTATCCTTGCAGCCCTGGCGCGAGTGAAATTGTATCACCATCCCACTTTGTGTCACCTAGATACATTTCTTCCAGACAAGTAGAAATTGCTTTATTATATGTTTCAACTATGTTGATCATCCTAGAGCTGTAGGTCCACTTGACTCTGCACAAGTTCGGGATCTTCTGCTGCATAAATTTCTTCAACTCGTAATCGCACTTTGGGCTTTGGATGAAAAATGGTGCCAACGAAGAGAGGGAAGAAAAACATTTCCTTGTTTTTGAATTATTCGTTAAAGAGTGTGCCCTTTGGTAGCTGAATGAGTATTTATAGCGAAAGATAGATGATTCAAATCTGCATATCCTACTCTGTATAGTTCGTTAAGACTTATGTCAGATTAATGTATCTTTTAATAAAAATAAAAATAAAATAAAAATAAAAGTATCTCTACACTGTTTGATGCTGGGCTCTGTAACAGCAAACAAGGCCATCAAAATAGCAAAATAGCGCCGATTGTGGATCTGGATCTGGTTGTCTAAACTCGGGTTGCGAGAGAATCGAGAGAGACTATCGATGAGGAGATCTGAATCAAAAAAAACACCATTCTCTTCTCTTGTGCACAGAGTCCACTGCACGAAATCGTTTCCAACACATTGGCAGTTTAGTTACCCGAAGCTTCAACACAATTTTATTAATCAGTGTGTAGGTATACGTAATTTTTGTGCACTAATCGATGTGCACTGACTGGGGAGAGCATAGAATAAATGGTACAAAATAGAAACCAATATACAGTGCGTGGACTGTGAGAGCCGTATGTTTTTCATACTTTCCAGACGTTTCTTTTTTGAGTTCTAGTCTGTACATAACAGAGTAGGAGCGTTTCATATTTTTTGTCTTTTTAAATATTAGGTTGTGCAGTGCACGAGGTGCACATATGGACGAGACGCCACTGCGTGTGCTATATGTACCGGGTTCAAGTTGTCGAATGAACAAAATCGATAAAAACGCTGGAATAAAAACCACACATCAACGAAGAATAGCACAACATCCACAGAAATCATGAATGAATTGGTTCGTTCTTTTATTTGTATCATGCTCGCTCGGGGTGTTTGGTGCTGTGTACTCTCGCGGTCTCGTGCCCTCTCTCAAATTTTACTGACGCCAGGAATAGGAAGAGAAACAGAAAGGGAAACGATGACAACTACGAACAAATACTGAAGAATGGTGGTATGTATTTTCCATCGTTTGCATCGGTTTTGTTCAGCAGAAATATTGAACCGAAAACGTCATTTTTAAGCAAGGCGGCGCATTAGTAGTAGTGATCGTTTCATACATAGTTGACTGTGTTTGAAGGACGGCGGGTTCAGATGAATGGTTTGAACCCGGTAGTCATTACTGCTTATTTCGTAGCGTTAAAGTTGTGTTGCGTGCGGGTTGGGGTGTATTTAAATGTAATTATCAGATTATATTCTTCACGGTGGGTTTGAGTTCCACAAAAATAGAAAATATAATAAGGATATTCGGAATAACATGTAAATCACAAAAAGACATTACCTTCGATAATTCCTCATACATGTTACAAATGTGAAATAATATACATTTTATTCTGAGATTGTCTACCTGTCATATGAACAGTTTGAACAGGCGGACGAGACGCCTCTGCGTTCGATTGCTTAATGTCCTTTAATGATTAGTGCGAAAAGGATCAAAATGTGATTTGCTGTGATCTGATGCCAGATGATCTGATATATTGTAAAGTGGTTAGAGAACTTTAACTTGATTGATATAAATAATCAAGCTTAGTATGAATTTTTGGAATAAAATTAATACTTATACATTAAAAAAAAATACTAATAATTTAATATAAAATTTTTTAATAAATAAATTTTCCACTTCCAAAATGTTATTTAAATCCGCAACAGAATCGGCGTACCTAGCGTACTTTTCAATGTAGAGCCAATTTGAGGCAACAGAGTACGAAGCAAAAAAAATCTATAAATCTGTCATCGTTGAAATTCGAACATATGCGTAGAAGTGTTTTTTTCGTGAAATGTAACCGCCTACCACCTCCTGATAAATTCCTAAAAAAAAAATTCTATGTAAGAAAGGTGTTTTCTGACTTTCAGGGGATGAATCAACAATTCTAATTCATACCATAATTGGGACACTTACTATATGACAATTTATGACACAAAAAAAAATTATGAAAAAATGTTCTGTATCTCGATACCTTCCTAACTCGATGGTCCTCTTGGATATCGAGTTATGGAGAGTTGACTGTATAATGATTTTTAATCGATATTTTACTCGTTTACCTTGAGTAAGGGTACAAGTTGCACAAGTTGCTACCTTAATCGATATTTATATTCAGCGTTATCCCTTAAAACAGCAGCAAGTGCTCCTGTTGCTTGTGTTGAAAATTATGGCGCTCGTGTGCATCGGCGCTGCACAATCTCTAGCAAAACGTGTCAATTGGGATACAGCTTAGAGTTTAATGTCCGTCAAACGTAAGGAACGTGATTGCGATTGATTCGAAATGTTTTCGCATAACAGTCGATTTCGTTAGCAATGGGATTTTTTTTACTGACCGCGATGTTGACTATCATTTTATTCGTGTCGTGAGATTCGCGTGTAAGGTTTGATTCAGTTTCGTCTCTTTTGCTTCGTTTGATTTGTGATGAATTAAGTGTACCCTCTTTCAAGCATAAATCTGCCGATACTGCTGCAATTTCATGTTCGATATTCGTACGAAGTTCATCAATCGTCGCTGGCTTGTTGGCATAGACCATAGACTTGACGTAGCCCCACAGGAAATAGTCTAACGGCGTCAAATCACACGACCGAGGCGGCCAATTGACTGAGCCATTTCGTGAGATAACACGCTCACCAAACTTGGTTTTCAATGAATCGTTTGTTAAATTCGCTGTGTGGCGCTCCCCTGTTGAAACCATATATTGTCCAAGTTCATATCATCCAATTCGGGCCAAAAATATTCGGTTATCATTGAGCGGTAGCGATTCCCATTCACAGTAACGTGCCGGTCTTGATCATCACGGGAGAAGTACGGCCCAATGACGCCGCCGGACCATAAACCGCACCAAACCGTAATTTATCAGCCAGAAATGAGCCTCATCGCGGAAGATGATTTTTCGATAAAAATCCAGATCATTTTCAAGTTGTTGCTCAGCCAAATTCACGAACATACGACGCTTCTGGTGATCAAGCGGCTTCAGTTCTTGCGTCAATTTGATCTTGTAGGGATGTAGGTCAAGATCTTTTCGCAAAATTCGCAAAAATGAGGGACTGATTTGGGTCTTCCTCAATTGATGCGCTAGCGACAGCAATATTCTCGACACTACGGGCACTTTTTTGTCTCACTGGCACGGGAACATTTTGTACTGTGTCTGAGGATTCTCCAAAATTTTCCCCTAGACACTCAATTGTTGATCTGGCAGGACGATTATGACGACCATAAATTGGACGTAGCTCTCTTAAAGTTGAGGCCATTGACTCCGAATTTCGGTAGTAAATTTCAATGATCTCGACTCGTTGTTGGATCATATATTTTTCCATTATGAAATGGAAAACCTTACTGAAGAGAAACGTCAAGAGAGGGGGAAAAAATATGGCGTCGTTTGCTGTGCCTATCGGTCTACTTTTGTAGCGTCCCTATTCAAATACCCGTTATCAATTGATTATCAACCAACTCAAACCTATGTAGGGGAATGAGGCGGGACCTTCATTATTGATTCATAAATTAGGGAGCGGATATTCCTCCATTTCTCATGACCATTCCATTCCAGGGAAACGTCGCCGGACAAACACCCCACCCAAAAAAGCAACATCACCACCCGCAAATGCCGAGGCCCAGAATGTGTACGATGACGATGACGATGGTACGATTTGCTCAATTTGTCTGGACAGCTGGACGCTAACGGGTGAACATCGGCTGGTATCGCTGAAATGTGGTCACCTCTTCGGGTATATGTGCATCAAACGCTGGTTGCAGGACAATACGGTTCAAAATCGTTGCTGTGCAACGTGTAAAACGAAATCGACGCTGCGTGACATACGGCCTCTGTACGCGAAAGCAGTGAGGGCGGTAGATAATACCGAAGAGCTGCGGCTGAAGGAACAAGTTGGCGAAGAGAAACTTAAGGTTAGTAAACTGTCGGGGGAACTGCAGGTAGCTAGGATGGAACTGGAAGTGCAACGGACAGTGGCCGCTGAGTTGAGGGCTAGGCTAAAAGAGTACGAGCAAAGAGGGGTGACCGACCTGAGGACGAACGCTTCTCTGATGGGAGAAATTTCCAGTATTTCAAAAGCTGTGACAAACTATAAAATCGCATTGGACAAAACCATTGATTTGTGTCGCAGTCCGGGCTGCCGAGTGATGGCGTATGGGAGTAAGCGGCAACATTTGCTGGTGTCACAGAAGTCGACACAAAATTTATTTCCCGGGTTCTCGATCAAGTTCCTTGACGTACCGACATTCCAACATTCGTCGATACTTCACGTTTCGAGTAACATGATTCGTGACATATCCATTGATGTTGAGGATGAGTTGTTTACGGCGGCTACCAGCGAACGGTCGGTAAGGCTTTTCTCCTTCAGCAATCGTTCGATCATGTCGTTTACACCTTCCGAAGCGAACGTGTGGTCCTGCGCCTTCGATCGGGAACGGTCCAAGTTTCTTTATTTGGGCACACAATCTGGGGGTATTTATGTGTATGACATCCGCAACAACAATCAGTATGTGGAAGAATTCCGAACTGAGGGTGACTGCTCACCCATTATCAACATCTGCCCGGTATCTTCAACCGATTCTATTCCCTTCGGGGGATTCCTCGTATGCAAACTTACCTCTTGTTGGTTTTTTGAGTACACTGCTGCTCAAACGATCGAGTCCACCCGGTTAAATCTGGACGGGCCATTCACAGCGATGAATTATTGCGAGAAGACCGGCTACATCATGATCACGACGCGTCCCAATAGCCGTCATCCGAGGTCTCGTTATATCCTCGCCAATTTGGTTAAATTGGATTTGATTTGTGCACTACACATTGTGCAAACGATCAAGGGTTCGACTTCCGAACCCAACATGATTCGGAGCGCTCAAGTCAGACTGGATGACAATTGCACAATGATAGCCGCCTACCAGCAGGACGATCGTCAGCTAGCTACGTGGAGTTCGAGCAGGGGTACTCAGCGACTGCAGAGTTTACCGATATCCGACACGTTGTGGGACCTTTGTCCGATCTATGCAGACGATCTCACCTTCCTGGCGGCACTTTCAGACAATAAGTGTCGGGTGTACAGAGCGTATTCTTTGTAAGAAAGGGGGAGGCCGGATAGTACAAGATAAATTATGTTGTTGAGTTTTGCGCGATTGACATTGCCTAAGAATTTCGTTGATTGTCCAAATAGTTTCCAGAAATACCAAAATGAGAAGACCATGTTGCTAGGTTAGTTGAGTGAGTACGTGAGCTTTTTTTAATACTGATACATTCGTACAAATAAAGCCATACATAAGAACATATTGGTATGAGTGCATTATTTTTTCGATGACTGTCCAAAATCTAGTGGGAAACTGCGCATTCAACTCTCTATAGTGTAATCAACCATTACTTTTCCATCGGTGTTATTTGTTTACTTTATCTCAACTCAATGGTTTATCACAACATTTACATGTTTTCCAAAACAGCTTGGTAAACGTCTGGACGAAACGTACCATCGGTACTTCCTGCACCTGCAGGCATAATTCGTGGTTCATTAGCTGCTCCCCAGCAAACATTAAATAGTACAACTTGGCATATTCTAAACCGCATATGAAGGGGATCGAATCACAATCATACAGTGTCGGACAAAACATTAAGACCACTGCTCAAGCAAAAAAGAAAGTGACAAAACTGTGAGAAAAAAAAATCGAATCCAGTGCTTCAATCCATTTATAATATCTTATTTGCATTTTTCGAGGAAATTTATAACACCTATAGTTAAAACAATAGACATTCATTAAAAATTGCGTTTTAAGCATACTTAACAATTAAAATGACGCGACAAATATAAGGACAAGTATTAAAATTCATGGTAAAAAAAATAAAAACAAGAATATTCATACCGTGAAAAGCTTCTAGAGTTAAAACTTGGTCGTGTAACCTTTGTTACGCATTACATTACGCACCCGGTTCGGCCAGCTTCTGGCACGTGGTATAGGAATGGCGTACCAACAAGCTTGGATCCTATCCCACCATTGCTGTTATTCTTCGACTTCTCCGTGTACACTAACCTTTTCACGATCTCCCATAGGTTCTCTATAGGGTTCAGATCCGATAATTACGCTGGCCACTCAAGGACGTCAACTTTGTTATCCTGGAAACACATCTTGACGATCTTAGCGGTGTGCTTCGGATCGTTATCCTGCATGAACTGCTATTTCAGGGGCATCTCCCACTCGGCGTGTGGCAGCATAGCATCCCTTAGGATTTGGGCTGATTCATGATCTTATCCATCTAGTACAGGGGGCCAACCCCGTACCAGGAAAAGCACCCCCTCACCATAATGTTCCCTCCTTCATGCTTGAATGTTTACTTACTTAATTTTTACGTGGTATACTGTGGCATGTAAGCGCAGCCTATTGGGCGATGGACCCAAGTTTTTCCGTTCGAGCCGATGAGGTTTACCTTCGTCTCATCCGGCCACAGTATATTTCGCCACTGCTTTTCCTTCTCCGGACCGATCCAATCGAAGTAGTCTTTCGCGAACTTCAGCCCCGCATTTAGATGCTTCGGCGTCAGCATCGGGACCTTTGGGGGGTTTTTACCACCTAGCCTCTGCTCAACCTAGCCGCTGCTGAACTGTCCGGGAGCTCACGTACAAGTTCAGTTCATCCCGGATCTTCTTCGACGCCTTGAAGGGATCTTTCTCGGAGGCACGCTTTATGGCAGAGTCATCTATCGCGGTCGTTTTCCTTGGGTGTCCAGTCGTTTCAGATTCTTTGTGGTCGTGGAAGGCATTGAACACGAAGGTTCAGGATCGTCCCAAGTACTCTGCGTTGGCTGCTGTTTGCCTTGGACATTTTGCGGGTGACACATTCGCTGTGTTTCCGTGCAATTATGCACACGAGCCATTCTTCGTAGACTGCAATTAGAATTCGAGAGTTAAAACCTTGCATATTTCTCGTTTACATTATAAATACTTGCAGGATCCGAAAAATACAAAATACCACCGAGAAACAATCAATTTTCTTCAAAAAACTGTCGAAACAACAGCCGAAACAGTCGAAACGAAGAACTGGTCTTAAATTTTGTCACGAGATTTTCGTTGTTAAGTATGCTTAAACGCATTTTTTTAATAAATTACTATAGTTTTAACTACAGATGATATAAATTTCTTCGAACAATGCAAATAAATGATTATAAATGGATTGAAGCACTGGATTGGATTGTTTTTTCTCAAAGTTTTGTTACTTTCTTTTTTTTTGTTTGAGCAGTAGTCTTAATGTTTTGTCCGACACTGTACATTCTAGGAATAACCCAAGAGCGTGACTTGACATTGGATATCGGCCATGAAATCATTACAGTTAGAGCTTACACATACGTGAACATGATGACGAACCCCGGAACTAGTGGCGTAGCGTAACCGGGTGGCACCCTCCAAACTTATCTGAACATGAAACGTATTTATTATAATATCAGATAGGACGAACAAGAAATCGCAAAATCTTCACTGGAACCGACAGTTACAAAATAACGGAATAAATTAAATATGGTTTATTTTTGGATTTGTGTTGTGTCTCAAATAAATCTTATTAACACTTTGAGTGCCACGGTTTTATAGCGACTCTATGGATTTTTTAGAACGTATTAGGGCCATCGTTTCTTATCGTAGTGGAAGGTATTTTTGATCGAAAGGGAATGCTTATAAGCTTATATTCTTATATTAGTTACCTTTATTCTCTGCCTCATCGTTGACCGCTAATTTTTATTTAATTTCAATTCTGATGAGTCTCTCCACAAGATGCCAATTCTAACGTACACGGTAGGAAACATTTTTTGGAAGTCCCACTTCACGATGAACTGTAACACATCCAATTCGATCTTAATCATGACATCTTTGACTTTTTGACTTTTTTTTTGGCGACGGACCGATCATCGATCAGGGCCGAATCCTGAATACGTCGCCATGATGCTCGATCTTGGGCAGCTGTCCCCCAACCACTGCGCTGACATCCTCGTCAACAGCACACATCCAGCGAGTGCGGGGCCTGCCACGGAATCGACGACCTCTATCAATTTGCTTGCTAAATATAGCCTTCGCTGACCGCTCGTCCGACATTCTAGCTACATGCCCAGCCCACTGTAGCTTGCCGAGTTTTATACGCTTGACTATATCCGCCGATTTGTATGCCTGGTATACCTCATGATTCGTGCGCCTGCGCCATACAAGTTTGTCGCCGAGGATGGACCGTAAGATTCTACGCTCAAAGACACAAAGCCTGTCAGCCTCTTTCAGTGTCCATGCTTCATGGCCATAGAGTGCTATAGAGTGAATCAATGTCCTATAGATCGCAAGTTTTGTGTGGATTTGCAAACTGCGAGACCTCAGCTGGTTACGCAATCCGTAGAACGCCCTGTTTGCAGCCGCTATCCGTCTCTTAATCTCACGGCTCACCTCGTTGTCGCATGTCACTAATGCACCCAGGTAAATGAATTCGCCGACTAATTCAAAAGTGTCCCCATCTATCACAACCGCAGCACCAACACCAGACGGGCTACCACGTTCTCTACCAGCCACCATGTACTTCCGTTTTGGCAGAACTCATGATGAGCCCAATCCTCGCAGCTTTCCTCTTCAGAGTTCCTTAGGCTTTTTCTACGACTTTACGGCGAACACCAATAATATCGATTTTTATTTTTTTTATCTTCGCTTATTTTTCGTCGGCCTATTTCCGCCACTTTAGTGCCAATCACCGACATCAGGGAGGCGACTCCACCTGTTCCTTCCTATCATACTCAACAACTCATGAGCCAGGCCAACTTCTTTTACTTCCCTTCCGAAGGAAGACGTAGCCAGAGATTTTTCGCCTCAGAAAATCCCAACGACGCCAGCTGGGATTGAACCTAGGCCGATCGGATTGTGAGGCTGTTACGCTAACCACACAACCACTGGCACCGTCCAATGATATCGTTATCGTCCGCAAATCACAGGAGCATGTGAGACTTCGTGATGATGGTACCACTCCTTTGCACACCAGCTCCTCGTACAGTGCCTTCCAACGTGATGTTGAATAGTAAATTCGAAAGCTCGTAACCCTGCTTCAGACAGTCCAACGTTACGAACGAGTCGGATGTTTCACCCGCTATCCTGATGGTTGATGGTGACCCATCATGGGTGGCACGAATCAGCTTGATTAGTTTTGTTGGGAAACCATGTTCCAGCATAATCTGCCATAGTTCGTTTCATTTATCTTATATATATCGTTATATCAGTGCACTATGGTCCAGGAGGTGCATTTAAGTGGAAATTAGCATCTAGAGCTCGACAGTGATTCTCTAGACAAAAACTGTCTTCGACAAAGTTATTACATATAATAGATCGCTCATTTTTATGTTATCAAAAATAGGGTGACCAAAATTTTCGATGAAATGAAAAATCTAACTTTCTTATCTTTATAGATAGAGGTAAACATAGTTCGACGATATTGTAGCTCTGGTTATTTTAAGTAACTTTGTGGAACAATATTTCTTTCTATCTCTTCAAATAACCGATATAGCGCTTTTTCTCTAGGTTGAGTTAGGGTTACCATGAAAAAAAAAGGTTTTTTTGCTCTAACTTTTATATGTAAAATTCTACATCAAAACTGTCTTTGAATGATCTTTAGAGCTTTCCAATTCACGCTTTCCAATTCACGTGCATAACTTGTATGTATCTTAATGCTACTCAAAGTTATTGATGTTTTTTCCCCGAAAACATGACCTTTTCATTTGCTAGTCGTTCTTTTAGGGGCAAACATAATAAAAAATTATTGATAGCATTTTAAAGAGCACATTTGACTCTACATAAGGTGAAACTTTCAAAAGAGTGTTATTTTTTGTATTTGAGTAAATTGAATTTGAAATTATGAGTTTTTGCATATAAATGAACAAGTTGCAATTTTTAAATGCATATAGTAAGCGTAGACTTTACAGCAGCATCACTTCAGTTCAGTCTTATAGCCACTCAACATGGAGGTTCAAAGAAGACACATTGTTGATTTCCTTTTTCGGTGGACGAAGTATAGAAGACGTTATACAATTATTACGAGAAAAATTTCTGACTATTTTCTTTTTCTACAATAAAATATACTTATTGTATAAAAAGAAAAGCGGGGACCGACAAATTATCAAGTGCTTCCTGAATAGAAACCGTAGTAATAAATAAAAATCATACAAATAAAAAACTACAAAATCAAATGCTAAGCATTTTCCGGAATCAGAAGATCGGAATACTCTGGTGTTTGCCTATTACTAAGAGATAATACTGGATCCGAAGCTGTTGCGAAGCCCAGTTCTTCAGCAGAATTTTTTTCTGTAATCTCCCGAACACGGTTACGCTTCATCCTTTGGCTCAGCATTTGGCTTTTCAGGCACTTTCTGGCACTAAAACACATATATCTTGGCATTTTTCTCGTAATAATTGTATAACGTCTTCTATATTTCGTCCACCGAAAACAAAAACAAATATGTGTCTTCTTTGAACCTCCATGTTGAGTGGCTATGAGACTGAACTGAAGTGATGCTGCTTTAAAGTTTACGCTTACTATATGCATTTAAAAATTGCAACTTGTTCATTAATATGCAAAAACTCATAATTTCAAATTTAATTTACTCAAATACAAAAAATAACACTCTTTTGGAAGTTACACCTTATGTAGAGTCAAATGTGCTCCTCAAAATGCCATCAATAATTTTTTATTATGTTTGCCCCAAAAAGAACGACTAGCAAATGAAGAGGTCGTGTTTTTGGGGAAAAACATCAATAACTTTGAGTAGAACTAAGATACATACAAGTTATGCACCGTAAAATGCGTGGATTGGAAAGCTCTAAAGATCATTCAATGACAGTTTTAATGTAGAATTGTACATATAAAAGTTAGAGCAAAAAAACCTTTTTTTCATGGTAACCCTAACTCAACCTAGAGAAAAAGCGCTATATCGGTTATTTGAAGAGATAGAAAGAAATATTGTTCCACAAAGTTACTTAAAATAACCAGGGCTACAATATTGTCGAACTATGTTTACCTCTATCTATAAAGATAAGAAAGTTAGATTTTTCATTTCATCGAAAATTTTGGTCACCCTATTTTTGATAACATAAAAATGAGCGCTCTATTATATGTAACAACTTTGTCGAAGACAGTTTTTGTCTAGAGAATCACTGTCGAGCTCTAGATGCTAATTTCCACTTAAATGCACCTCCTGGACCATAGTGCAGTGATATAACCGCAAGGTTAATGTAGGACTACCATTGGCATAGTAATCAACTGTTTGAAGTTGCATCTAAATCAATTCTCAATAAATGGATGAATGGATATTTTGTTTGCCCTTTGAATTGTCTTGCGTTCCATTCAAACATATATGACATTACATTCTTTCGTTTGAGGTCTCTTTTTGATGTTCGACAGTCAAATCATCAAGACAAGCTATTGAATGCTCCGTACATCCGAAATATCTTTTCAGTGAGAAGAATACTTAATATAGTGAGAGAAGAATACTTGTAAAATGAAAAATCATCACGGGAACACCTAGTTAACTGTCCAAATGTGTGCGAGATCATATTCTATCCCATGGGTGCATTCAAAAGCAAACGATTTTGCATGTCCGTTCATCGCGGCAGTAAAAGAGAAACTGACAGAGGTTGGCCAGCCGACGCATCATGTATCATACATCAACCGCAGACCAATCGGGACTGAAATGAAATTTCAAGAAGCTATCGCTACAGTCAATATTCAAGGACCATCGAGTTAGGGAGATACTGAGTTATGGAGAGAAGAATACTTGTAAAATCAATCAAAGATAGTATGAAATTCATCGAGTTAGGAAAAATATCGAGATACAGAACATCGAGTAAGGGAGAGTTGACTGTATTTATAATGATTTAGATAGTTTGTTTTCGACGTAGTTTTGAGCAATTGAAACAAGTTTTTATGGGCAATAAGTAAAAAAAATATCTCTCGTAGATATTTTATCTTTCGAATAATACCACCTCGTTCATCCGGTAGAGAGATATAGTGGCGGATCTGAACGGTCGCCAAGTGGCGGATCTGAACGGTCGCCAAGCGGCGGATCTGAAGGCATCGGTCCCGCCAACGGACTTTGTCATCGGTAAGAACAACACGTTCCGTCTTCGTTCTGAACTCTACTGTTCGACTGCACTACTGCACTACTGCACTCTCTTTATTCGACTCACAAGGTTTTTATCATTTCTTACATTTCCGTTTCCTTATTCTAAGTTAGTAAAAGAAATGAACATAAACATAAACATAGAAGTTTGGTTTGCTCGGCGCGTGTTTGTTATGTTTACATCGAGTATACGCGCACGGTCGTAAAGTGGGTCAGTTTATTACGCTCGCGTATGGTCGTAAAGTATGTGTCGCGCGCTGCGCTGCAATTATGCGTCAGCTTTACTTATGATGATTGAAAAATAATCAACATGACTCACAGTCATTGTTCCGCCTCAATCAGTATGTCGATTGAAACAGAATAATGTTAGTAAGCACATGTCTAGGAAATGAACTGATTTCGTTCCACAATTATATGGGTGTAAAAGTCCAACTAAGTCATAAAGTCATAAATGATCGTCGGATGATTCATGCGTATGCTACAATATTAGGCTGTCAAAAAAGTCCTGCGGTATTTCCGCGAGGTGTCGTTGTAAGCGCGTAGTTCTAGTTGTATTCGAGTCATACTATAGCTTGTTGGAAAGGTATTTTTGCGCGCTATAATATAGTCCTTGACAGTGTTTTGTTTGGTTAAGTCGTTTGTGAGTTATAGTGTCGCAAATATGGAGCAAAATAAAGAGAAAATCCGACATATTTTACAGTACTACTATGACAAATGCAAAAATGCATCTCAAGCTGCCAATAAAATTTGTGCAGTTTATGGACCCGATACAGTTTCCATTTCCACCGCACAACGATGGTTTCAACGTTTTCGTTCTGGTGTAGAGGTCGTCGAAGATGCGCCACGCTCCGGAAGGCCTGTCGTCGAAAATTGCGACAAAATCGCTGAATTAGCCGAGAAAGACCGCCATAGTAGCAGCCGTAGCATCGGCCAAGAGCTGGGGATCGATCATCAAACCGTTATTAACCATTTGAAGAAGCTTGGATTCACGAAGAAGCTCGATGTATGGGTGCCACACACGTTGTCGCAAAAAAACATCTTTGACCGTATCGACGCATGTGAATCGCTGCTGAATCGCAACAAAATCGACCCGTTTCTGAAGCGGATGGTGACTGGCGATGAAAAGTGGGTCACTTACGACAACGTGAAGCGCAAACGGTCGTGGTCGAAGCCCGCTGAAGCGGCTCAGACGGTGGCCAAGCCCTCATTAACGGCCAGGAAGGTTCTGCTGTGTGTTTGGTGGGATTGTCAAGGAATAATCTATTATGAGCTGCTTCCCTATGGCCAAACGCTCAATTCGGACCTGTACTGACAACAACTGGACCGCTTGAAGGTAACACTCATGAAGAAGAGGCCATCTTTGATAAACAGAGGCCGCATTGTCTTCCATCAGGACAACGCCAGGCTACACACTTCTTTGGTGACGCGCCAGAAGCTCCGGGAGCTCGGATGGGAGGTTCTTTTGCATCCGCCGTATAGTCCGGACCTTGCACCAAGTGACTACCACCTGTTTTTGTCCATGGCGAACGAGCTAGGTTGTCAGAAGTTAGCCCCAAACGAGGCCTGTGAAAATTGGCTATCCGAGTTTTTTGCCAATAAGGGAGCGAGCTTCTCTAACAGGGGTATTATGAAGTTGGCATCTCGTTGGGAACAAGTCATCGAACAAAACGGCGCATATTTGACTTAAAACAGATGATTGTAACTAATTTTATGAACAAATGAAAATTCAAAAAAAAATACCGCAGGACTTTTTTGACAGCCTAATATTAACGCTGAAGACTTTGTACTCCGAACGTAACCCCCTCGTTCTCGAGACTTTGAATTTACACCCCAGAACAGAAATGAAAGAGGTAGTATGACAAAATAATAAACATGAAAAAAACCAAGAAAGTGGTGTATCGTGCCGGTGAAGTGAAATTGTGAAATGATTACATGGGTATGATGTTCGTGGGATTGCTAGTTCATAACATGCATTTGCACATCATAGGGCGCCCAAGTAAGAAACACACAATCAGCAGAGTAGCGGAACGACTCGATGTGCTGGTGTTTGGGCCGTGCTGTTGTAAAATAAATCGTACGGTAAGGGGTTAAGATAACTTGGCAGGTTTGGCAGAACGACACTTTTGATTTCAATTTTCGAACTTGTAGTTCTGGTGTTGTTGAAAGCAAATTTCGCATGAATAACTAGTGGCCGTAGCTGCACATGATGTTCGATGGTTGTTGGGTTTGTTGGTTGTAGGGTTGTTGGCTGGTATCTAGAACTTATTAGCTTGGTTGATCGTTAGCGTTGGAATCGCGGACTTTCGGTCCGGAACCTGGTACTGATTCTTTTAAAATATTATCGTTTCTTCTAAGCTCTTCCTATTGCTCGCGTGTTTCCGTATCTAGGTGATTTGAACATAAGTTTGAGCAGAAAGTGATGTTGTACATTGCGAGAGAGGTATTTCTAAGTCATTGTTCAATCCCTCTAGTTTGCCTATCAATCAAGATGTGTACTAGAAAGAATGTTTGAAGAATCTTTTGATCCCGTTCAACAAAATCATCATGCAAATGGACAATACGTGTTCTGACTGCATAAAATAGTGTCGCATTACGTCCAAAACACAACAACAAACAATACAAGAGTTCCAGAATACCCATTCGATCCCATTTATACCTAAAAACTCAACCCAACAAATCTGCCTCAGTGTCGTCCAATTGAATATTTTTTCGAGATTTTGAGTTCCTTAGTGTACAGTCGTTTTCAAATTTTCACTATTTTTTTTAACAATGAACAATCTATATATATAAATGGATTTCTGTCTGTCTGTCTGTCTGATTCTTATAGACTCGGAAACTACTGAACCAATCAACATGAAAATTGGTATGTAGGCGTTTTTGGGGCCGGGGAAGGTTTTCGTGATAGTTTGAGACCCCTCCCCCTCTCTAAGGGAGAGCTGCCATACAAATGAAACACAAATTTCTGCATAACTCAAGAATTAATCAAGCAAATGAAACTAAATTTGGCATGATTTTAGAGTACAATAAATGCTTTACGGTGGTTAGACTCCTCTCTAAGGGGGACGAAGCTTGCCGGGTCAGCTAGTGTATATTAAATTTCAATCAATCAGATTTTCTTGAAGTATGTTTGTTTTGACAGCTTGAGAAAGAAATTCCAAAATTTTGCAGGAGCCGACCGTTGCTGTGTTACCGAAGGTAGATGAACTGAATGTTGCTTCCTTCGATGAATGCTCGAGTACCCTCAAAGCATCGTGTATCAACAACGTGGACAAAGGAATGTATGATTTGCAGAACAGTGCCGAGCGCTTCTTACGCTGCAACAAGCGATTCGACAAAATGTGGGACGACTGAAGCGTAGACAGCAAAAACTTCTCTTTCGGGAAGAAATGCCGTCTGCAAGACAAAGATTGTGAGGAGATGGAGGTGTTCTATCGTCCTCGAGAATCGCGGGAGTTCTTCAAAAAACTAAACGCTTCGCACAAGGGCTTTGTGCTGCGGACCGAAAAGTGCCAGAACTAGGGATCCGGTTTTACCGTTACCGGTAATACCTGATCATTTTCCATTACCGAATTACCGGTAATTATACAATCAATAACCGGTAATTTCGGTAATTTTTATTTTTACACCATAAATAATATTTGCCTTCGAGCCGCTTTGAAATATTACTCGAGAATCAAGTTCAAGTTCAGTTCAAGAATGCTGCTCGATCTGAAAACGAAACACAAGATAAGCTTCAGCGATGAAGAACTGACAGTGATGAAGGAATTGGTTGATACCCTCGAACCAATTCTGGTCGCTGTTGAACTGCTATCGCGGAAGAAATGCACCCTTTAGGAAACTGACGTAAGATTACATTTTATGCTAGAACAGCTATTGGAGCAACCATCAGAAATTTCGAAGCAGCTGCTTGAAGTTCTCATTGGAAGGATTGCAAAGATGGTGTTTGCATGGAGTCCGGTAGGAGAGGAGCTCAGCGAACGAGGTGAACCGAGTGCATTGGCGGAACAATTGTGAATCAGATCCAATCTCTTTAATAATCATTGTAAATAAATAAATATCAGGCCGAATTCCTGCCCGGTTGCTCGACGACTAACCAGATTTTTACACTGTGACAGGTCCTCCAAAAATACCGTGAGTTTGAACGGCAAGTCATACAGATTCGTTAGCTGTGGAATAAAAGACATTTCAGCTCATTCATTTTTGTTTCACGTTGCTTCTATGGTAAAAAGGTGTGTAGCCTGCACAAATGCCGCACACTACATGTTGCTTAGAAGCTCCTCAAGTGAAATCACGGCACGGGTAGCTGAGTATTATGTCTTCTAGCCTTTAATCGTTCAAACAGAACGTTCGGCTGATGAAACGACTTATCTTTGTCTGCTTCGTTTTCAGTGACTGTAACAACTCTAGATGTTGCCAGTGGCTGAGCGGTGAACAAATCTGGCCTTTAACTTCAACATAATTTGGTAGATGACTTCGTTCAGGACAGACGGAGTTGAGAGATCCATGGTTTTTCTAAAAGATCGATCTTGGGACTAATTTTTGTTTCGGAGCAAAGCAAACACTATTTTTATACAACCTAAAAAGTCAAATGTATATTTCTAGCTTTTTCCACTTCTTTACACAGAGGCGAATGAACTGAAAAGTTTAAAGCCTCTTTAATTCAACATCATCATCATCATCTTTACACATTGCATTGCCAGTACTATAATAAATGCGGAATTGTGTGCCTATGCACGAAAAATGAACAAACTATGTGATAGGCTTCTTGGGAGTTTTATTGAGTATTTTTATACAAAATAATAAAAATAATATACTTAATGTATTTTGTTATTATTTTATTACCAGACCTCACTGGTTCCGGATTCTGGTTCCATGATTCTGTTGCACTTGTACATAACACAAAACTCAAATATGCGTTCCAATACTAAAATAGTTGGCTTGCAAAACCCCTGGTTCTCTGTTATGAATTTGTCCAGACTTAGCACATTTAGCATTTAAAATTATTTCCTTACCGTGCCTACTAATCAGGAGGACAAATAAAAGTTACCTTACTTAGAAGATCACTATATTGTCACGGAACTAATCATGCGAAAAAAGTACATAATAATTACATATTACATAGTAGGTATAAATTACAACAATATGTGTTACAAACTAGATTTACGAATATAGCTTTTCCGTTTTCTTTTCTTTACCACATGTGTTCATTTTTCATTTTTTTTCCCAATTGCTATTATCTCTATCCTTACTGAAGGATTCCCAAACTGCCTTTTCAATTTTTGCTATAAATAAGAGAGATTTGTTTAATATATTACGACTTCCAAACGTTTCATATTTTTAATATTTAGTAGCTATAACTTTTTACAGCCATTTCATTGTATTAGATTTCAATAAGTTTTTTTTTTGTTTTATATATAAGAGGACTAACTATCGTCGAGACATCTAACAATGTTTTTGAATCATGATGTTTTGCTGGATTCGATGATGCGATGGATGCGATTATGCGACGACGATTTCTATTGGTTTCCGAGCAAGAGAGAAAGAGAGCGAAATGTTATCCTAATACTCTGCACGTGAATATGAATGAACTGTTGTGAAATCAATGAGTTTTTGGTCATGGTTGGTCTACCGGAACGGAACGGACCGTCCCGGCTAAGACTTTCATTAATACTGGATAGATAGAAAAAGAGATGTTTTTCGCCGTAAAAAGTTGGGCGATTGTAAATCTGTACGACTAAAAAAGCAACCATTCCGTAGTGGGGGACAGGAAACAGTCCACTTCCGATCCTCGTTTATGCGGTTTGTGTACAAAAAACGGTTCTTCCAGTGACTGGTTTTTTTCCCAGCATATATCTATGCAACATGTTCACACTCACACACTTTTTAGTCCACTCGCGCGTACCGAGGAACCACGTCGTTCTTGATCCAGAAATCGCAGTTATCGGTTTTGTAAGTGGGAAGAGCATCTTGGCGGATGTCGATAAGCTTCCGCCGTAGTTCGGCTTTAATGTCGCCATGGGATACATAATGGTAGAACATTTGCTGCATTGCGGACACATACCGTCGCTGTTCGGGGGTCTTCGGTTCGTATCGGCCGAGGATAGCTTGGATGTCGGAGTCGACGTCAGCAATGCTCAGTTCGCCTCCAGTTTGAGTCACTACGTAGAACTGTGACGTTAGCAGCTTTTGGGAGATTGTCATCAACGGACAGACAGTTCGGATGTCCGAAATCATTGCGACAAGACCTTGGTAGGTGGCGTTGTATCGCTTGAGTGCTTCCTCAGTGAGACCGAGCTCACCGATCTTGCTTTCGTTGACATGTTTGGTGACCAGTTCCGGGGTCCACTCGGTGTATTTAAGATACAAATTTTCAGAGTGACTCTCGTGGGCAGTCGAACCGATTACGTATTTAACGGTGCCAGTTTCGGTGCTCCAAACGTCAGCTGGGTGCTGTTGCAGAATGTGTCCATCCAAGACGAGCCATTCATGGTTAGCGGTGGTGTTCTCATCGACCGCCGGTAGATCGGGGAAGGTTCTTCTCCAGATATCCGGAACGGCATCCAACACGTCCTCGTCTTCCTTGTCCCGCAGACATTTGGCATCTTCGCACTTCACTCTACCAAGATAAACTCCGTTGGCCTTCTCCGATTCCGATAAGGGCTTTCCTGGGAATATGGAAGCCGCTGATGAGATCCATGATCTTGCGAATAGTTTGGAGGTTTTGTTGGATGACGCCAGGGCTGCCACGATGGATCCACCAGCACGATGTCCGAACAGTGTAACCGACTTCGGGTCGCCACCAAAGTGGGCGATATTCAACTGAATCCATTTCAGTGCGGCGATGATATCTGACAGTCCGTAATTTCCGGAGGTTGGCGGATGGGTACTCTTCGTTAGCTGTTCCAACGCCAGAAAGCCGAAAACGTTCAAACGGAAATTTGGCCGTACAAAGATGACATCGTGGGCACGGGCGAAACGGGTAGATGGACGGAGTTTACCAGGAGAATCACCGGTGAAGGATTCTGCTCCGATCAGCACAACTACTGGAAGGGGATTGTCGTATCGTACATGTGGGGTAATAACGTCCAGAGTTAGACAATCTTCAGCTCCATCAACTTTTCCGTCCGCGTAGAACTGCCAGCACACAGGCGTTGCATTATGAGCCTTCAACGTTTCATTCCAGCAGTAGTTAATATTTTCAATCGGTTGAGCAGCCTTCCAACGCAGAGGCCCTACCGGTGGTACAGCATATGGAATGCCTCGGAATGCATACGCACCATCCTCGAGGATACCTTCCACTTTCCCGCAAGACGTGACAGTTTCGATGTACTTTCCGTCACGTACTGGTGCAGCAATTCGTTCACTCTTGCCAAACACTGCGAAGGCAAAGATCAGGGCCACTAACAGTATGACAACGAGGATTCCACCGGCAATGAAGAGATCATCTGAAACGATAAAACAGGAAGAATATTTAGAAGAGAACCCAACATGGATTTAAAGATGATGAACGTTCCGCCACCTTCACCGACAGAGGTTTGATCAAAACGAGTTATCCAAGTCCAAACGCCAGCCTAGTTTTGGATAAACAATGAGTATCCCCATTCAGAGAAGTGGAGAAATTTTCCTTTTTTGAATAAACCATAGACCGGGCCTAACGAAACTTTTATCCTATGGAGCATTTACATGCCGAAAACCAGCAAATTTTGACGCGAACTTGGTACATATGGAAGTACATACGATGGAAGCTACCCAAAATCACAATTTTCATTAACATATGTCCTATTTGAATTACGACTTACGAGGGTGTGCTTAGAATCATTTATCTTTCTTTCAAAAAATCGTAACTCGTAATCCAGATGTCTGATTAAAATTCGATGTTTGACAAAGTTGTAGGAAACTAAATGAACTATTTAGAAAAAAATATATTTCAAATGCACTGTTGAAAATCTTTCTCAAAATTTCAATTCAATATTTAAAATTTTTGTGTATCAAAACAACAACATCGTAATGTGTAGTGGTGCCGTGTCGGACTCACTAAAATAGAGATATGAGTTTTTGAAGATTTATGAAATTTCAATACTTTGTGAAATCTAACCATTCAAGAAAAGTAACAAGAAAAATAGAATCTACTTGCGATTTAACATCAAAATCTGTATACAATGTTTAATGTAATGAAACGTTAAATATAGTTTTTTTTTCATGTTGATTCGCATGTAGATTCTATTTTCATGTTATTTTCATTACGATTTCACAACGTATTGAAATTTTATAAATTTTCAAAAACTCATACAAATCTCCATTTTCGTGAGTCCTACACGGCACCACTATACATCAAACTTTGTTAAATTGGAAGAGTTTTCTGATGGGAATATAATAAAAAATATCTAAAGTGAGGCGTTTTGAGATATAAAAGTTTTTAATATTAAATTCATGTTTTGAGTAAAATTTTTCAAAAGTGTATTCTTCTTAATGGTTCATATATTTTCGAACAACTTTATGAAATACCATGTTTTAATCAGGCATCTGGGTTTTGAGTTACGATTTTTCTAAAGAAAGATAAATGATTTTAAATACGCCCTTTTAATGAATTAGTCATAATTTCAGTTGGTCATATGATAATGGAAATGGTGATTTTGGGTAGCTTTCATCATAAGTACCAAGATTTTGACGTAGGATTACGTCTTTCGGGAACATATTGGGGTACAAATTGAAAATCGAAAATCGAACACATCGAGCAAAATTGTCCAATTTCAAACGTTTATTGCTCAGTCATCTTATGATGGATTGATGGAATTTTTGCGTCAATCGATTTCGGCACTCCATAACAATTTTTATATTGAATAAACTAATATATGTCATGAAACTAACTATCGAACAATTGAAAAATCTCAACCCCTTTCCTACCGGAAATATCCACTTTTTTGGTCTAAATTGACAACACATGCGGCGGTTCCCTAACAGAGACATCAAAACCAAGCTGCCTGGAGAAAATCGACGTTGCAAATACATGAAAGTAGGGGGAGTTTTTGTTCCCACCGAAATGTGTTCCTTAACAGAGATATCAGAACCAAGGTGCCCGAGGGAAATCGACATTGTAAATATAGTCGGGTGCATTTTATATTGCAAGTAGGGTGAATGAAACGATTAATTCTAGCAAATAAAATTTAAATTTGGAAATTTAATGTTGGTTGCTTCGTGAAATTTCATATCAATGACCTATCGGATATTGTGAATCATTTAGCACAAGTGTAATTGTAAAATTGTATATGGTAGCAGTTGTGTTAAAAATGACTTAATATTTGAAACGATTTATTTCAATTTTCATAAATAAAAACCAAGGTGTGTTCCAGCTGGAGAACGGGTCGTTCGGTTTAAGCTGTCTGTTTGGTTGTTGTCGTTTTCACACAAGGAAAATTCATGCGGCGAGAAAAAATTGGAAAAGTGAGGAAATATTCGAACAAGTGATTTCCCATATGCTCTACTTATAGTATTAGATGTTGTTAGTCTAATTAAAATTCGCATTGGGTTGAATAAACACTCAAAAAGTAAAAATTATAAAACAAAATTACCTTTTACCTCTCAAATATGTTTTCTCTATATTAAAGTAACAAGTTTTTACTGATGAGAAACATTGATTATTGTGTTCGGTAAACACTGGTGGAGTGAAAAAACAATACCCAACAACCAAACAAAATGCCACCAAATCATTATCAAAGAGTTTAACGATGTAATTCTTCAAACATATCCAAAATCAACAGATAGCCTAACGGAATCCTACGTCAACTATGCGGTCGTGTCTCGGACACAACTTTCCTATGACTTTTTGGTTTTTTGGTCGATTTGACATGGAATCGCTCTGAACATATTGAATTTACAAGCAGTTTTTCAATATCTCTTAGCATAAATATATTTCCAACGCTCCAAAGAACACACAGAACGATACCAGAAAATCCGAACCAAATCGATCGTGTAGTGACAGGGAAAGCAAAAGCACCAGCATCGAAAATAATTTTCACCTTTAGTTTTCCACCGAAGAACACGGCTCTCAATGCTGACAAAAACTTCTCTACATCAGACTTGAAATTCGCTGCACTTTTAAGTCACTTTCAACCCGGAAACAATGCTCAAATACATGTAAATTGAATGATCAATCGGAAAAAGTCATTCACGATTCATTAGTCATCCCGCAAATGACCAGATAGCAGTGAGGATTTTCAAATGGTTCTTTTTAAAGGCCTAGTGTTTATTTCAGTTCAATATTGCCCTTTTCATGGTGAAAGTCAAATTAACTGAGGAAGTTTAAAGTCTCTATAATTCAAAGCATTATAATCATTATTATCAATAACATACTCGTAAATTCACACAAGTTTTTTCTCTCGGCAAAAAAATTAAAAAAACAACTAGCTTTTCATTACTTAGGATCTTAGGACATATAAAATTCGAAAATAACTGTTTTATGAAAAGTTTTGGTGGCCCTGAAAAAGATCGACGGGTTTGCGTCGCCCCAGGCGGCTATATATTTGTTTCCCCACCAGCGTTATGCATCTGATAATGAAGAAAATCAACAATTCGAGTGATTCAATCATACACAAAAATCACCACCTAACGGAATGGAACGACGATCTACGTTCTTTTTTATTCCAAAAAAAAAGATATCCGTAATAATTGATTTTTGATTTCAATAATTGACTTTGAAAGCAGTTTTTGAGAAAATCGATATCGAAAGGCGAAGATGAAGACGAAGGGGTAATTTTTCATTTAAACATAAATATCTCTATACAGCCATTCCATGCCAAACCTATATAGTGTTTCTCAGTTTTTCATGAAAATTGGTAGTTTTGTTCCTTTTCACAAAATATTAGATACATATTTTTTCGTTAGGGTGACCATCCCGATTTTGGGGTGGTCCGAAAAATCAATTTCTTCCACACTTTTCCTAGCATTACTTTTTTCGAAAATTCATAACTTTTCAACTACCGTACCAATTCAGATGATCGACATATCAAATTAAAGTCAATTAGTCAATATTTTTAAAAAAAAATTGAAACCTGGGAAAACTTTGAATTTTATTTACGTCATTTTTGATTGTATTTGTTTTTGTTGTTTTCATGGCTTTGGACTAGAGGGCGTTATATTTTTTTTTATATTTTTCCCTCAAAACTACCTTTTTCACATAACATATCCAAAATTCTGAGATGTGATTATTGTCGTTTTAAAGTTATAATTTTTCAAAATTTTCAAAGATGGGTAAAAAAATCAAAATCTGTTCAACAGTTCAAAAGTTATGATTTTTTTTAAAAAAGTAATTTTTGGAAAAAGTGGAAAACATTAGTTTTACGGACTACCCTAAAATCGAGATGGTCACCCTATCAAAAGAATCGAAAAAACGTGTCTAATATTTTGCGAAAAGGAACAAAACTACCACTTTTCACCATGGTTTTATATGGAGAGGTCCTATAGAAACGGGAACGTGGTGTCATTGGTCGCAAGATTCTGGTACCTAATTCATCACCCGTTAGTCAAGGGGACTAGCACTACCGAAAAACTACGATTTGTCTCCGATGCTTCTTGTAAAACCTCGACAGGAGTATCATAAAATGATGGATTGCTGGTCGGGTCAGTGATTCAGGAAGATCTACGATCAATCATTCTTCGGTGCCGCATGAAACAGATCATGCTCGTTGCTGATGTAGAGAAGATGATCAGGCAAATCAACATCTGTCCAATGGATAAACAAAGGAATTCGAGACTTATACGTGCACCCGTAGCCGAGTGGTTAGCGTCTCACATTATCATGCCGGGTGTTCGGGTTCGATCCCCGTTCTGGCCCCGTTCGTCAAAGAAATTTCCTTCGACTTGCACTGTGGTCACGCGTATTCTAGAGCTTGCCCCTCGGAATACATTCAAGGCGTGTTATTTGGCTTAAGAAACCTCAATGAAGTATTAATAAATGACGCTAGTTAATGCATACGTTGAGACGGCAAAAGTTCCACAGGGAACGTTAACGTTAACGTCATTCAAGAAGAAGGGTATTGATTTGTCAGTGAAGACACTGGGCCTAGCATGGCTGCCGAAAACAGAAACTTTTAAGTTTCAATTCAACATCCCGTTACCGATTACAAGCACAGCACTATACACTTTGTCCAACTTCTATAAGCCTTTGTGTCATTGTAAACAAACAATGCTTCAATTTATATTCTCGTGTGTAGGTGATTTCCATATGTGTGTGTGTGCAAGCGCTGAGTGTAAACGAATGTTTTTGTATTTTTCAAGTGTCAAGTTTCTATAAGACCAGTTGCATTTTCCGTTGTTTTAGTTATTTTAATCAATAAATCTGGAAAATTCCGAAGGGAAGAGTGCTCACGGAGAGAGAAGAAAGATAAATCGATGCATTTCACCAAGAAAATGTTGGTATCAGAGAAACTGTTAGACGGATTGGACAATTCCATCAAGTAGTGCTCAATTATTTGGCGAATCCTCAAAGAAACGGTAAGAAGGAGAGAGCTCCACGTAAATCGAAGCTTTCTGATCGAGATAAGCGAGAAATAACTAGAACAGCTTCAAATACTTCGAAATCGCTTATGGAAATAAAGTAATATTTCAATTCAAATGTTACTCGGGTGATAATTCGTCAAGTTTTGTTAAAAAATCCGCAAATAAAGAGGGCTTTTAAAGGTTAAAGCTCCTCATCTTACATCATCTCACATCGGAAGACGTCTGTGTTTTGCCAAAGCTCACATGAACCGACAGTGAGATATGGTATGTTGTGACAAAGAATGTTTCCAAAAGATTACATTTTGCTATATACCATAGCGAAAATTTCTTCAATGTATAAGCTATCTTCACTGATGAAAAAAAGTTCAATTTGGATGGTCCTCATGGTTTCAACGGGTACTGGCGCGATTTACGGAAGAAGGAACAGTATTTTTCAACCAGGAATTTTGGTGGAGGCTCGTGCATGGTTTGAGCGGGATTCTGTGCATCCGAAAAACTCAAGATAGCTTTCACATCATACATGTTCTGGAATCCTCTCTTCTACCGTTTTTGTGTGGATAGCGTCATAAAAAAATCACATTCCGGCAAAATAATGCTACTATTCATACCAGTAAGGAAACTAAGCAATAGATAAGGGACCAAAAACTTATTTTTTGGACTGACCGGTTCGCTCTCCAGACTTGAATCCTGTTGAAAATCTTAGGGGGATCCTTGTACGCAGAATCTACACTGAGGGAAAACGGTACACCAAGATTGAAGAGCTCAAGCTCGCAATTTCGGAAACATGTAAAAATATCGAGGAATCAGCAGAATTTGGAAAATAGTATTCCATCATGAATTTTCCAGGTTATCAGCCGAAATGGCAAGGTTGCCAATTACTGCCATGTAAATCAGCCGATTGTTTTGAATTTTTCATTGATTATACTTATGAATTTTGAAGTGGTTATATAGAAACTGGACAGCTGAAATTATCATATTTAAGCATGATGAATAAACAAACAACTCTATGAACAAAATTAACGCTAAACTTTATTCTAAGCATTCAACAATGTATGAATGTATCTTGTTGAAAATCTAACTGTTTGTGTTGCAACGAAATGGAATCAGGGTGGTCTTATAGAAGTTGGACAGAGTGCATAAGCGTCAAATCCATTCGGTAATAGTCATGCTATTCGAGCCTTTTTTACTTTTGGGTGCTATTATCAGAGCCACGATCATCATGTAATTATTGTTGGCGTTGAAATATGACAAGGGTGAAAGGTGGAATTGGGATAGTCCGACGGATTTGATTTCTTGGGGATATCTCCAAAAGACAAGGAGAGGGATATGTACGGATATTTACTTCAACAATGGCACCAATTTCATCGGGGCTCGGAATAATCTTTGAGAAGCATTAAAATTGCTGAGTACAGCAGACATCACAGTCAAGTGTACGAGGAGTTTTCCGATCAAGGGATCCAACTTCAATGTCAATTTTTCATTTACCAAAGGTTCTTGGTGAAAGTGTAGTTAAAGGGTGTGTCACATCAAATTGCATCACGAAAAAACGCTGTAGAAATTTAATTTTTAGGAATTATATCTTCAGCTTTCGCTTATAATCAGATAAGAGTATATAGATCACGTTGGCCATGCTTCACTGTCAATTTTTCGGAAATTTGGAAAAATGTCGTCGAACGAAAAAGAGCGTCGTGAATTAATCCTGCGCACTCATTTCGAGAATCCGGAGTTGTCACATCGGGACATTGGTAAGATGCTGGGAATCGTCCAGTCCACGGTCAGCAGAGTACTAAAACGATACTTCGAGAACCTATCCATCGACCGGAAGGTGAAGAACGGCAAAAATGGATGCTCCGACAGTGAAAAAGATCACAAGCGCGTAGTTAAGCAGTTTAGACGTGATCCGAGAAGTTCGGTCCGGGATGTCGCCAATAAGCTGAAGTTGTCAAGTTCATTCGTCCAGCGGACCAAGCAGTGGGAGGGCCTGCGTACATACAAGGTTCAGAAGGCTCCTAACCGCGACGAAAGGCAAAACATGGTGGGGAAGACGCGAGCCCGGAAGCTGTACACCGAAATGCTGACGAAGCCGCATTGCCTGGTAATGGACGACGAAACCTACGTCAAAGCGGACTTTCGTCAGCTGCCGGGTCTGTTGTTCTTCTCCGCAGAGGACAAATTCAGCGTTCCGGAGGAGATTGGCTAGCAGAAACTATCCAAGTTTGCCAAAAAGTACATGGTGTGGCAAGTGATCTGCTCTTGCGGAAAGCGGAGCGCCCCCTTCGTGATGACCGGCACGGTAAACGGGCAGGTTTACCTTAAGGAGTGCCTACAGAAGCGCTTACTACCACTATTGAAGCAGCACGAGGGCCCGACCATCTTCTGGCCGGATCTCGCTTCGTGCCACTATTCAAAGGACGTGTTGGAGTGGTACGAAGCCAACGGGGTCACCTTCGTGCCAAAGGAAATGAACCCGTCCAACGCGCCGGAGCTTCGCCCAATAGAGAAATATTGGGCGATTATGAAGCAGGCCCTCCGGAAGAACCAAAAAGTTGTCAAATCGGAGGCGGACTTCAAGAGAAAATGGATTTCTGTTCAAAAAAAACTACAACCTGACGTTGTACAGAACCTTATGGACGGGGTAAAGAGGAAGGTGCGAGCATACGGGCTTGGGCTCGAAGTATGAATAAAAAGAAAATGCCAAAAGTTGTTTAATAGTTTTTATTTTACTGTCTAAAATTTTCAAAAGGATCGGTCTACTGGGCGATTTTCTACAGCGTTTTTTCCGTGATGCAATTTGATGTGACACACCCTTTACTCCCGAGGATATGGGCACATTGCTCGTTCAAATGGAAGAATGCCTTGATTCGAGAACCTTTACCGAAATGTCTGAGGACCCGAATGACTTGAAGGCATTGACACAGGCCTATTTCCTCTAAGGAAATTCTTTACAAGCAGTTCCGGAAGAAAGTGTGGAAACAGTTTCCACTGGCGATTGATGTTGACATTAAGTGGGTAGTACACTATGATAACCATAAAAATTATGAGATTTTCAACGAGATAATAAATTACTATGATTAACCTGATATAACAGTTTTATTAAGTACTTAACTAACAAAAAATAAATTGGGGCCAATTGGATTGTCCCCTGAATAGCTGCAACCGGTTTGTCGAACCCTTGCAGCCAAAACCTTGTAAACTGGTGGGGGTTCTGCAAGTCGAGACAACATTCACCAAAATATTATTTTTCAAAATATCGAAAAAATCCTACGTACGATGACAGGAAATTTAGTGGAGAATCTGGGAAAATCAATTTCATCATAATCGGATGGACCGTTTCGGAGGTAGAACTCCCATCAGTTTGCAAAACATGGTTTCGAGAAAAACGCGTTTCAAATTTTGGATCCGCGCTCCTTAAGCAAAGGTCCACTCAGGTCCACTAATTGGCTTGTAACTTTGGAACGGAGCATCGGACAAACCTGGGACTAAAACTACAGTAAAATAGACATTACAGAGAACATTTTAGGAGGCGATCTGGCGTAGTGGTAACATCCATGCCTCTCACGCTAAAGGTCACGAGTTCAATTCTCACTCCCGACATTCTTCCAAAAATGGAAGTAAAAAGTGACGAACCAGCCAAATGAGTTGAAAATCACTATAATACAGATAAAAAAAAAAAGAAGAACATTTCAGGCCAGATTTTTTTTTTCAAGTTTCCATAGTGCACTACCCCCTTAACTTTGAAATGGTATTTGGCAGGTTGGTAATCATTCAGGATGACAATCAGCCGCCTATGCGTGAGAAAAAGGGGAGAAATGATAGAGGTACATCCTGGGGATGATGTAATGGTGTTATGAGTTTTGTCAATCGAAGAAAGCAGCAGTTAAGCCTGTGGAAGTAAATTTGTTGCTCCCAATTTTTTTTCCACATCGAACTTAATTCAAACACCAAGGAACTGGAATAATTGGAATTTATTTTGAAACATCAACCCCGATTCTACATTTCGATCGATTCGAAATAATTCGATCGACTTGAGAAAATTCCATTCTGTATTCCGTTCAAGTTGTTTTTGAATTTTGTTCGAAATGGAGAATGCGAAATTATAACTCGAACGAAACAAAATCGAGGTGATCATTTCGGTTTTGTTCGACCCACCATCCCCTAGGAATATAGGTTTAAAAGGAGAAAACTGGTTGTAATACAACAAATTTAATCATTTCACTCACCAGCAGAACACCTGTACGATCGAATCCGCTGGCCCAGGGTTTGTTTCGTTTTGGCACCTTCATCCGCTTCGTCTTTTTCAGCATCTTTTTTGTCATCCGATTTGACTAGTGCTTCCGAATCGGTCCCATTCACGTTAGCCTTGTCCACGGTGTCCTTCGTTTCCACATCTTTCAGCGAATCATCTAGCGTTTCCATCGAAGCCAAGCCAGCTCGGTTCTTTGGTCTCTTCCCCAGCTCCAAATCATCGTCCGCTTCCCCGTTACCTGCTTTGAACTTCTTAGGGATGATGCTGGCGAGGGGAACCTTCAACGATTCGATGAGACCTTTCTTCGACACCTGATCAGAGTGGTCTTCCTTCTTGTCGGTCGCACTATCGTCTCCCGGTTTCACATCAGTAGCTTCAGCGGTCACTTCATCGTTCTCTTCCTCATCTGATTTGACCTTCGACTCGTCGGCGGCGGGTTGTTTTTTGGCAAATGGATTACGGAAGCGCAAATTCGCAAAGAAACCTGTTCGTTTGGGTTTTTCTTCGACTTCGACCGCCGGTTTCGTGTCCTTTTCTGGATCCTGTTTCTCCAGCAGTTCATTATCGGCCCCATCGGATTCCTTTATTTTGCCCTTGTTGAAGAAACCAGGCAATTTGAAGGCACCAGCTGGTACTTTTTTGGGCTTGACCTCGCGCTCCTCGGCTTGCACCTTGTTTGGCTTATCGGGCTTAGTTTTTTGTTGCTCCTCTTGTTTGGTTTCGTCGGAAATGTTGATGATCTCCTCGCCGGTGCCGTTTACATTTTCGTTGCTTTTCTTTTTCTCATCGACAGATTTTTCCGACTTTTTATCGTCACTTTTCTCTTCGCTGTTGGCCAGAAGCTTCTCGGTTTCCTTCGGATCGGCCTCTGGTTCCCGACTTTCGGTGACGGTGGTTGTTTCGGGGGTGGTTTTCTCGTTTGCCGCCGGTGGCACTGTATCTTTCTCGTCTGTTTCACCCATCGTTGTTATGGTTTTTGGCTCGCAAATTCTGTGAGGAAGAAACAAAGAAAAAAAAAAAGATTGAAATAATTTAATCTGATAGTGAGAGGTTTGTGTGCCCTAATGGGAATTAAATCTAGTCCATCGAAAGAGAGTCTTTGTCTGATATGGGCACGGATGAAGTTGGTGACCGAGAAAGTCATTTCTATGCGCTGAGCCACAGATAACCAGTAATTTGCGATCAAAGTGGTGTGCAGATAAATTGATGGCATTTTGCTGCTCCCATTTCTGAACCATTGCCATACAAAGTCACGCCAATCCGTAGCCAGATGCATGTTTCGTTATTCTTTGCGCTTTTTCGTCTAGCTCCTGCAGCAATATCTCGACACTGAACTGTTGGCGAAGTTCAACGCGAATTTATTCCAGCCTCGCTCTTCGCTTCGTCACCACTCGGGGCTCGGGATTGACCGAGATGCTGTGTAATCCAGTTATTGACTCCGGCTGGACAATAATAGGCGCTCATAATCTGCAGTTCTTGGGCACACAGAAGCGAAAGGGTGGAATAGTTTTTGTCTCTTCTGGCTTGCGCTTCTCATGTGCTGTTTATGGGCAACATTAATCCAATTCTAGTGGCAGCGGTGATTGCAGTTGGGTTCAGGTCTCTTTGTGTCCCAGCATGAAAGCTAGTTTTTGCACGTGATCGGCTTCTGTTGCAGAAAAGTATTGCAGTGAAGCAATCAAGAAGTCAGTTCAAATGGTTTTGTTTATTTCAATGGATATCTATAGAAACAAGACAGAAATGACAATTTTGAGACGTTGATGACTGTTTTATATGTGTTCCACCTGAGTCCACTTTGAATGAAAGTGAAAATTTGAATGCCTAAATTTCTCTGCTACGAATATATTGCAAAGTTATTATCAATCACTACATTCGCCTGTGCCTGCTCATGATTGTTACGAATTGATTTCTCGGTTATGTTAGACGAATGCCAATAACCATTTAATTATGAGGTATGTGTAAATGAATGCTGGACTTTCTAAAATTAACTAGAAGGAGCTCGTAATTGTGTGAATACAATGCTCGCCGATTGCGTAACATTTCCAACTAATTCAAATAAAATATACTCTACATTTCATGCCGACATCAAACAGAAAAAAGAGGTCTGCACAATCAATAGTACCGCTCATGTATAGCATATTAATTACTATACAGGCTGAACTCGATTATATATAAGCGCAATTTCACTCTCAACGTTAATTTTCGAATCCAATACATAATCGAATCACAAAAAGCTATTTTTCTATTAATGTTTGACATTCATACATTAATGAAAAAATTGTTTTCTTGAGATTCGATTATGTATAGGATTTGTAAATAATTGTTGAAAAAAAATGGCCGACTATATATAATCGAGTCCGACCTGTACTAAGATCTTCTTCTTCTTGAATGGCACTAACGTTCCCAGTGGAACTTTGGCCTTCTCAACGTAAGTATTACTCGCGTCATTTTTATTAGTAGTACTTAGTTGAGATTTCTATGCAGAAAAACACGCCTTGAATGTATTCTGGAGTGGCAAGCTCTAGAATACGCGTCACCACAGTGCAAGTCGGAAGAAATTTCTTTGGCGAAAAATCCCCCGGCCAGAACGGGAATCGAACCCGAACCCCCGGCATGATAATGTGGGACGCCAACCACTCGGTCACGGGAGCACACCTGTACTAAGATATTGTTGTCAATTATTGGTATTATTTATATTTATTTCAACTTTTTATCCTACTATTAATTGTGAGACTTGGTCCCCTTTGTTCATGGGCTGAAAAGTCCCGGGATTTTCAATGAAAACAATCGTTTTTTGGGCAAAGCTGTATTAATTCCTCAACATAGTTTCCTTAGAGGGCGATACACTTGGTTTAGCGAGATTTCACTTTACGATCGTTCAAAACGAGTCGATGCCTTCTACCGATAATTCCATCGATTAACTGTTAACCACCCAATATGCCCGACCGAACGAATGGTCTAGTTGTGTTCTATAACCTTCAAGGCATCTATTATCAAATATGGCAACAGTGTTCGTGATGATTTTCGGAGCGACAACGACGCACAGTGCGGCGCCCCATAGACAAAAGTTAAAAAATTCACTTTTATATTCACCCAAACTAAGTAGGCGGTGTGTTTTATACACGTTTCAGGCATGTTGAACCGATCTCAGTAGCCTTGTTAGCCCACCCAATTTGTCAGAACAAGCATGTGCAGTCAAGAAGGTTCTTCTAAGCACGTGACAAATTAATCTTCAGTGATTCATCACAGTTTTACATTGAGTTTTTGTTTACGTTCGATATCTTTTAAAGTGAAACCCCAAATGGCGACGGTAGCAACACGTAAGTATAATCCGTTTCCTTAACTATTATTGGGACATGCCGCAATCGCTGTGAAAATAAACGATTCATTGTTAAGGTAGTTTTATTCCTTAAGAAAAAAAGATACTAAAATTTCAAATCCTTCGGCAAAAAAAGTTCCGCGGAGTTCCGATCCAAAACACCCCTCAACTTTTCAGTCATTATACCCTTGATATTCTGCAAGTGATTCTTGTTGCTCAAGTCTGCTCTTCTGTCAAAACCAGTTAAGCTTCCGGCATATCAGAAAGGTAAAACTAAAGACGATTTGCAGTCTGTTCCTCAAATTGGTAAAGGAAGACCTCAGAAATCGGTTAACGAATGTTCGAAAAAGACAAAAAGGCGACGTGTTGAAGATCTTGTTAACAACAATGCACCTGAAGAGCTTGCATTCGCTGCCAATGTATCAAACTGTTCGAGTGGAAATCAGGAGGAACTCTGACGGCGGCACAAGCACTGGCTCTATATGTTGATTTAGATCTCTCTGAAAGAAAGTACAATGTACTTCGAAGAAAGTACAATGTACTTCGAAGTACATTTCGCTAATGACTTCAACTTCAGTCAATCTCGTCTGTAAATGGGGTTTTGACGGCAGTCCAGGGCATAGTGCATGCAAGCAAAAGTTTACGGAAGCAGGAAGTTCAGACGAAAGTTTGTTAGTCGTTGCACTGGTTCCCTTAAAACTGATCGACTCCGCAAATAACGCTATCATCTGGATGAATCCTTGGCCAAGTTCAACATCGTACTGTAGACCGCTTAAATTTTTGTTCACGGAGGAAGACTCACAAGCTATTCTTGGCATTCTGTCAGAAATGGAGAAGAAAATTAACGCGTTACAGATTTTCATCATAAACAACGATAGCGCTCAGATCGTTGTAAGTTTTGAATTCCATATTACTATGATAGATGGAAAGGTGACAAATGTGCTTTCCGGAAATAAAGCTTCTGCAATTAATTTGTGGATCTTTTCCGAAAGAGATGAATACATCGAAGGCTGTTGAGACAGTACCAAATACCGAAACTTACAAGCTAGACCTGTCACCACTGCATTGCAAGATAAAATGTTTTGAATGCGTAATTCACATCGGTTACAGGTTAGCATTATAGAATGTTTAATAGTGTATAAATAATAACTATCATTCATTTCAACAGATTGCCATTCAAAACCTGGCAAGTGAAAAACTGCTGAACATAAACAAGAGTATTAAAGCAGGAAGCGAGAAATTCAAGAGGCGTTCAAGTCAAGGATGGGTCTAGTTGTCGACAAGGCGGAACCGGGTTCAAGCAATGACGGCAACACTGCACGAAAATTTTTCTCGGATCCACAAACCAACTCGGAAATAACAGGGGTAAGTGTGGAGCTGATAACGAATTTCGCTACAATTCTCCGTATAATATCGTCGGGGCGAATAATTGAAATGTTCAAATACCAGAAACTATTGTTGGATACAAGAGATCTCTACATAAGCCTGTACGGATGGTATTTTATGCCTGTAACTGTGCATAAGTTATTGATACACAGTTCAGATATTATGGAAGCATTGGATCTGCCTATTGGCCAGTTATTGGAAGAGGCTTTAGAAGCTACACACAGGCTGATCAGGGAGAACAGGTTGAAGCATACAAGGAAAGCGTCAAGAATTTACAGTAATAAGGACTTGATGAACTATATGCTGCTTTCTTCTGACCCTTCATAGCAGGGAAGAGAAGAACTATAGCGAATAATCATCACACGGATGTCAATGATATTTCTTCTTTTTTTGCTGATACAAAACCTTTAAGGGAAATTCCAAAATAATAAATAAATAATAAATAGTGTAGAGTTTCTCCTGAAATACAATACATGTATGGAATGTAAAAATTAAATGTGACCCTAGAATAGAAAACATTTAAAAATTGCAAAATCACCACAGTGACGTCTGCGTAACTATGCCATCGGATGAAAAATAAAAGATTATATTATTTGTGTATTATCCAAACAGGAGAAATATTCCGGAAAGCATTTTATTTCTTCATAACATTATTAATGTGGCGTTTAAGATACTTTTGCGATTATGTACAAAACGTTAGTCTTTTATGCAAACAAAATCGTATAAAGCATTAATCTTTTATGCAAGGAGTAAGAATATATAAATCAAACATTGCCCTAGAGTAAAATGTATTTAATTGTTAAAAATGAAGCATTAGCAACTTAGACGATAAAATGTATAAAAAAATGAAAAATCACCACGGTGGCGTTTAGGTTCACGAATCGTATCGGATGAGATATAAAGATTGTGTGTTATTAGCCTTTTCTCTAAACAGGAGAAGCATTCCAGAGAACAATTTAATTTTATGTCACTATTAATATACTATACACTATTAATTTGTCGCTTAAGACACTTTTGCGATTACGTATAATACACAAGTCTTTAATGAAAATAGTAGATTTCATCATGACTAACATTTTTTCAATTATACCTATCCGAAAAAATGACTATAAGGGTTATTTTGATTTTTGTCCCGCATCCCCATATATTCAACGCACTGTGCGACGTGGCAACGTAGTGTTTGATGTAGTGAACCAGTGTAGCGATAAACACGCATGTTTTTCAAATTTGGCATAGGTGCTACAAAATGCGTTAATAAATAATGTGATGGTGTTTAGATAGAGAAATTTTATGCTGATTTCTAATTTGTATTCCTTTTTTAGTTTAAAAAATTTTGGAGCTGTGAAATGAGTGTTTGAAAGTAAGTACATTTTCTACATTTAATTTATACAAAAGTAGACCTACAAAAAATTCTCCAAAATTTTTTGTAACAAAATGTCTTCCTTAGGGTCCCCTCTACACTTTCACGTTATAACTTCTTGTTATTTCTTGCAACTTTGCGGAAAAATGCCATAAATGCTTGGATACCCCACACGTGTTTTTCGAAAATTTCGTAATTACATCCCCTCCCCCTGCACCCTCTTCTAGGGTTTGGGTAAAATGAATATTGAAAACGTGTTCAAGAAGTATGAAAACATATATTTAGACACCCCACACGTGTTTTTTTTTCCGAAAATTAAAATTTTTACCCCTCCCCCCTGCCTTTGTTTAGAGTTCATAGCCAAAATGACTCAAAAAATAGATTCAGGACCATCGAAAACCCCCGTACACCAAATTTCAAGGCAATTCCATTCATTTTTCTATTTAATGCCACCTAGAGACACAGAGACTAAGAATATTAACAATATGAAAGCTTGAAATTCCAGAACCTTTATCATCTGGTAACTATCTAAAAGGACGTTATACATTCTTCTCTTCGAAAAAAAAAATCAAGAAACACGCTACAACTGTGTTTGTCTCGAACATGCAGTTATGGTATGAATTATATTCAATTGCTTACTTTCAATTAATAACAGGAAAAAAAAAATTGAATATCGTTATTTGTATTGAAGTATCAAAAATTACTCAATATTACAGAGAAATTCAACTTTCCGTCTGTGACACCGAACGGTAGTATACGGGTTACGATTTTTCACGCGAGTATAGGAGAAATAAAGACAGGGATTTGGAAGCTCAGATGCTCAACGACCAAACCATTATAGTGAGTGGAAGTGGGGTTTCAACCCAAACACAGCGGTCGGCACCGGTCTATGTACCAACTCTCCTGACCCATCATCATGCCTCCTCCGAAATCGAGCAATCCGTTTTAAACCACCTTGCTCAAAGAAATAAATGGCACATTTCTGGTTTTGCTGCAGCCAGCGAGCAGTCCACAGCCTTTCTTGAGACTAAGAGTTCACATTAAATTTAGAGTGATTGGTCCTATAAAACTAAAGCCTCTATGATAAAACCAAGGAAAGAAGACATGATGTGAACCGTGCATCATTACACTTCAGCGGAAAAAGAATAAAAAGCGCAACTGAGGGTATGAATAGTGCCACAGAGGGCTTCCTCTCCATGTATCGAGCTGTGTGTGTATGGGTGTGAAATCAGCATTAGGCATGCATGATATCCGCTCGTTGTGTTATGCTAGCTCGCTCGCATCTGTGTTTTCATTCAATTATATTTTTGGCTTCCACCTCTAGCCCTGAGAAGGACCCTTGTGGAAAGAAATTCTATTTCATACTCCTCCTTCAGTCGACAAGAAAACAATCCTCTCCCCCTCGACGCTCTGCGGCAATCATGTTGCTTCGATGACCACCATACGAGAAGTGATGTGGCTTCAAATCGCGAATGGCTTATTTAAACCAAATATGTTGAAAACGGGCAGAAACGAATGTATCAGTTGCTCGTTATTGACAGCTCTCTTCGGGAATGCACACAAATCGGCAGAACAAATGTATGGAAAAATGAGAATGCTTCCGGTTTTCATTAATTTAAACTGTTTAAGCATTAGTGGTTTGTACTGTATAGTATAACAAACGAATCTCAGAGAATATCCGATTTCATTGGTGCGCAAAGTATCAGAATTTGTTCGCTGTGAAAATAGTTATTAACGTTAACTTTGTTTCACAAAAACGTGACCTGTTTTAAGATTTTGCACCCTTTCTGAAAGACGTAGTTCTACGTCGAAAAAATACCCCCGACTTACATGTTTTGACAAAGCGAATTCCTCTAGGCACATTGATTTTGAAGTCCGTGTTAGAGAAACACAGCTCGGTGGGAACAAAATTACCCCCGACTTGCATATATATTTACAGAGCGGTTTCCACAAGTATTGGAGAAGTGTATAATACGCACCCTCTAAGCGAGAATGGATTTATCTTGACCGTGCTCTTAAAAATTAAGGTGACAACTACGTCAGTACGTAGATTAGTTCATCTGTAATCGTTCTGTATTTTAAACACTGAATAACAAAAGTGCAACGAATTTTATTTAAAGGCGCCCAAATTTTATATTTTCCAATCATACGGTGTTTAATGGCCCAGCAGAAGTATAATATGCTCATAAGCTGTTTCTCTGCGCGACTAAAAAAACTCAGAGAAACAGCTTGTATGGATGAGAGATTACATCGATCTATTTACTTCATGCCCACCAGCGAAGAGAAGAAACCGTTTCTCCGGTGAGCATGTCCTCCCAGTATTCGTTCATTAATTCTCCAGTCCGCGCTCTTTTTTTGCTTCATTCTCTGAGCACATAATATAGATGCCAGATGTAAAGACATGTTTTCGTTTAGACGACATTTAATTTAGTGAAAACATACTGAGGTCATTTAAAACTATGTGAAAACAATTGATTGAGTGATTTATCGAACATGATTTTGAAATATCGTGACGGTTTGCTCATTTTTGTTCATTATGTTTACATTTATTCGTGTCATGCAGAGATACTTGAAAAAATCATCTGGCATCCCTCATATATAAGATATTTTTCTCGTGAGATTGTTATCTGGCCGAAAGCGAGCGAATTGCCTCGATCGAGAGTATGCCGTACTGCCCGATAGTAAGCTGATGCGGAAAATATCTAATTGAGAAAGAAATGAATCCTTTCTTACCATTTTCTTCATCTGAGATATACAGTGGGAACTCGACTCAATTATTGAGTCGACTCACAGCTATCGCCTCTGAATCGGTTGCAAGCAACAAAAAGCAACAAAAACCTTATAGAAATGATGTAGAAAATTACATTGAAAATCGCTTCCAACGAAAATTATATTTCCTATTTTTTTAGGCATGTTACAAATGTAAAACGTTACATTTCAATCGAAAACCGCACTTTTTGCGTTACGTAATTTGTGTACCACGCCTTATTTGTGAATTTGAAATCAAAATCCATTCATTAATTGAAGAGATATTAAAGTTCAAAATCTATACACTTTCTTCCACTTGCAACATTGGAATGGGTCCCTATATCGTTTAACAAACTTGAACACCTGTCAATATGAAGGTGTGTTCGTATGGAATGGTGCCATATTATAGACACGACTGCTTTGGCAAAATCCTTCAAATGGTTGAATGTCGCCAAAGGGCTGAAACAAACTTAATCAAAAAGATCAGAGACTACTGCTAGGAAGCCAAGATCATGAGAAATCTGAAATTAACAGTAACTGGAAGAAGAGTTGTGAGCTTTTCCAAAGGGAATTCTAATCTTTTATTCAGATACTTCGAAAATAAACTGTCAATTTTACATACAACAGTTTAAAGAACCACGAAACGGACTGTCAACATACAAGGTTACAGTGACGCCTAAGAATGTAAGAGTTATACACGGTAGTGTTAACCAAGTTCGGTTGTGTCATAATGGAAAGGATCGGTTAAAAATGAGTTCAAGCGAATAAGTTGTCAATGTTCTCAAAAAAAAAAAACCTGGAAAATCAAACCCTGAAAACGAGATTATCATTACGAACGGCACTGTCAACCAAGATATTCAACCGTTTGTTCCGTGCTGTTTTGGTCAGGCTTCGCTTTCAGGCACTTCGAGAATACTGAGCTATCGTCAAACGTAGCCTCAAGAAAACGCAGAAAGCAGTTGAAAATGAGAAACCGTTTAATTTTTCTTGTATTTTGCAGTCTATGAACTTCAAACATTTTAATCTTTTACATAGTAACATTACCAGTATGCACTGACTCATGTTTGACCAGATTTTGATCGTTTCACCCTTTTATATGACAAACTAAATCATCTGTTAACATCTTAGAGATATAAAACAATCCGTGTCTGTTTCATAAGGTTATTCTCGCATGAAGATGTCAGTTTACGAGCAATTATTAGATTTATTATAAAGAAATATGCGGATGAGGCTCATGAATTGTGTTCAATTGAAGCTTAATCGTTGGATTGATCCATATAATAATCGTATGAATACGATCATTAGGAGTGGTTCAAAAAGCCATCTAGAAACACTTTAAAGTCGCGGATGTGGACAGTGATGTCGGTAGTATTGAAGTGTTAAGCTAATATATAAAGGGTGTGTAACATCAAATTGCATCACGGAAAAAACGCTGTAGAAATTTAATTTTTAGGAATTATATCTTCAGCTTTCGCTTATAATTAGATAAGAGTGTATAGATCACGTTGGCCATGCTTCACTGTAAATTTTTCGTAAATTTGGAAAAATGTCGTCGAACGAAAAAGAGCGTCGTGAATTAATCCTGTGCACTCATTTCGAGAATCCGGAGTTGTCACATCGGGACATCGGTAAGATGCTGGGAATCGTCCAATCCACGGTCAGCAGAGTACTAAAACGATACTTCGAGAACCTAACCATCGACCGGAAGGTGAAGAACGGCAAAAATGGATGCTCCGTCAGTGAAAAAGATCACAAGCGCGTAGTTAAGCAGTTTAGACGTGATCCGAGAAGTTCGGTCCAGGATGTCGCCAATAAGCTGAATTTGTCAAGTTCATTCGTCCAGCGGACCAAGCAGCGGGAGGGCCTGCGTACATACAAGGTTCAGAAGGCTCCTAACCGCGACGAAAGGCAAAACATGGTGGGGAAGACGCGAGCCCGGAAGCTGTACACCAAAATGCTGACGAAGCCGCATTGCCTGGTAATGGACGACGAAACCTACGTCAAAGCGGACTTTCGTCAGCTGCCGGACCTGTTGTTCTTCTCCGCAGAGGACAAATTCAGCGTTCCGGAGGAGATTCGCAAGCAGAAACTATCCAAGTTTGCCAAAAAGTACATGGTGTAGCAAACGATCTGCTCTTGCGGAAAGCGGAGCGCCCCCTTCGTGATGACCGGCACGGTAAACGGGCAGGTTTACCTTAAGAAGTGCCTACTACCACTATTGAAGCAGCACGAGGGCCTGACCATCTTCTGGCCGGATCTCGCTTCGTGCCACTATTCAAAGGACGTGTTGGAGTGGTACGAAGCCACCGTCATGTCAAAGGAAATGAACCCGCCCAACGCGCCGGAGCTTCGCCCAATAGAGAAATATTGGGCGATTATGAAGCAGGCCCTCCGGAAGAACCCAAAAGTTGTCAAATCGGAGGCGGACTTCAAGAGAAAATGGATTTCTGTTCAAAAAAAACTACAACCTGACGTTGTACAGAACCTTATGGACGGGGTAAAGAGGAAGGTGCGAGCATACGGGCTTGGGCTCGAAGTATGAATAAAAAGAAAATGCCAAAAGTTGTTTAATAGTTTTTATTTTACTGTCTAAAATTTTCAAAAGGATCGGTCTACTGGGCGAATTTCTACAGCGTTTTTTCCGTGATGCAATTTGATGTGACACACCCTTTAGGCACAATTATACAGATGAGTTCATATCGTAGAGCGTTATTCCCCTTTTGACATTAAGAAGCCCGAAGTCAAGTGAAACTTCCCAGCTAGACAATATCCATGCTGAAATTGGTCAAAATTTCATTAAAAGTTTACTGGACGGACGTAGATTAATTTTAGTACGCATGCATCATCAACGCTGAAAAAGACAGACCCATTCTTTGGAATAGCATTCATTAGAACATATGAACCGTCCCAAGCATTCGTCTAGCAGAGTCACCAAGAGTTATCTCATTGTAGTCCCCATTCACATCCGTGTTAATTGAATCAAGCATTCTTTATTTGGCGGCATTCACACTCCTCTCCAGTGCTGGCGAGTCAGCCAGAGAGTGCAACATAGCTTAACATAGCAGCTATATATATAATTATAGTTTGAAGACGACGCGAACATTCCTTTCATTGGAGGCGTGTATATGGAGTTCCCCGATTGCTGGAGGAACCATGTTCCTCGCACCGAGAAACGACAAACTTCCCACACGTTCCCACTAATAAGGCGAGGTGTGAATGGATCATCTGCTGAATAAGTAAGATCACCTTTTCCCTCCCTTCCGACCAATTCACACGTATGGTAAACGAGCAATGGAATTGAGCTGTCAATTAGTTTATTTATGGTGCACTGGCCGAGGACCACAAAATGATGCAGCATGATGCAGTTTTGGAGCCATACCAAAATCGATGGATTCGATGCATGTTGACGTGTTATGTTATGCTTCGTTCACACTCTGTCGCGAGATGTGGCATGTGTGTATTTACAACGGAAAATAAAAACAAACAAATCGGAAAATAATATCCACCCTGCGGGATGGTGGGAATTGAGTCGTATGACAGTGACCCGCTGAGTCTGTCTAAAATACTAGGCTAGGCTTGTTCTAGGTTTTGTTACTGGATGATTCTTGTATCATTCACTGTGATTCATCGGAAAATAAACATATGTTTTCGATGGAACAGAATATGCCCGAGCATCGATTGAATTATGAAACTCTGCATCGCACTCGTCGGATGTGATATAATGCAATAACAGCAACAAATCGTGCATTGATTGAATAAAAGTATGCATGATACATTCTAAGGCCTCCCCAAATGAATGTTAATTGGCCAAAAGCTGTACATCAACGGTTTTTGGATGTGGGATAGTGCGGTGACCTTTCATTCAAGAACTTGACTGCCCAGCGAACGACCCCCATTATGTTTCAATCATCCCAAAAGGAGCACAGCTAGCTTTCATGAGCGTACAATCGGCGACAGAGTTCAATTAGATTACAATCACCACCATCTCATGGGAATGTTCTGAAAGGTTAACGCTTGTTGGTCGGCGCAGGTTGTTGCAGTTGGGATGCAGTTTGAGCAGATAAACTAAGTGGTAATGGATTTTGTGTCATGAATATTCATGATTGCTTGGTCACCCAGCCCGGTAGGTGAAATATTTGATACCCGATAAAAGACGGAACCGGTAGCCTGTTATGTTGGGACGGTACACTCATCAACACTTGTTCTTCTTCTCCGGCCGAAACTAGAATTACCACTCCAGCGTTAGTGGGTTTATGTTACGAGACGATAAGGAAGAAGTGTTTCTATGCTTTCCGCTTAATTCTCGTGTTCCTGAGGAATTTTACACTTGATAAAACACAGAGTGGTTTATTGAAAGGTTCAGAGTTCATTTGCATGCCACTTTTGGAAAGAGTGAGTGAGAAATTTTGTGTTTTTCGTTAGGTTATTACATACACAGGGTGTCTATTAAGTTATTATAATGTAACCAACAGCGATGTAATTGTAGAACATATGATTATTATTTTAAAAAAAATCCCTTTATGTTTAAAAAAGGGGTTAGAAAAATTTCCACGCTTGTCCACGGTGAGGGTATAGATTACATTCACGTGGACACTCATAAATATTTTGAAAAACAAATATATATCTGTATTCAACAATATAATAGGCTGTCAAAAAAGTCCTGCGGTATTTCCGCGAGGTGTCGTTGTAAGCGCGTAGTTCTAGTTGTATTCATTGTATCGAGTCATACTATAGCTTGTTGGAAAGGTATTTTTGACGCGCTATAATATAGTCCTTGACAGTGTTTTGTTTGGTTAAGTCGTTCGTGAGTTATAGTGTCGCAAATATGGAGCAAAATAAAGAGAAAATCCGACATATTTTACAGTACTACTATGACAAATGCAAAAATGCATCTCAAGCTGCCAATAAAATTTGTGCAGTTTATGGACCCGATACAATTTCCATTTCCACCGCACAACGATGGTTTCAACGTTTTCGTTTTGGTGTAGAGGTCGTCGAAGATGCGCCACGCTCCGGAAGGCCTGTCGTCGAAAATTGCGACAAAATCGCTGAATTAGCCGAGAAAGACCGGCATAGTAGCAGCCGTAGCATCGGGCAAGAGCTGGGGATAAGTCATCAAACCGTTATTAACCATTTGAAGAAGCTTGGATTCACGAAGAAGCTCGATGTATGGGTGCCACACACGTTGACGCAAAAAAACATCTTTGACCGTATCGACGCATGTTAATCGCTGCTGAATCGCAACAAAATCGACCCGTTTCTGAAGCGGATGGTGACTGGCGATGAAAAGTGGGTCACTTACGACAACGTGAAGCGCAAACGGTCGTGGTCGAAGCCCGCTGAAGCGGCTCAGACGGTGGCCAAGCCCTCATTAACGGCCAGGAAGGTTCTGCTGTGTGTTTGGTGGGATTGTCAAGGAATCATCTATTATGAGCTGCTTCCCTATGGCCAAACGCTCAATTCGGACCTGTACTGCCAACAACTGGACCGCTTGAAGGTAGCACTCATGAAGAAGAGGCCATCTTTGATAAACAGAGGCCGCATTGTCTTCCATCAGGACAACGCCAGGCCACACACTTCTGTGGTGACGCGCCAGAAGCTCCGGGAGCTCGGATGGGAGGTTCTTTTGCATCCGCCGTATAGTCCGGACCTTGCACCAAGTGACTACCACCTGTTTTTGTCCATGGCGAACGAGCTTGGTAGTCAGAAGTTAGCCACAAAAGAGGCCTGTGAAAATTGGCTATCCGAGTTTTTTGCCAATAAGGGAGCGAGCTTCTATAACAGGGGTATTATGAAGTTGGCATCTCGTTGGGAACAAGTCATCGAACAAAACGGCACATATTTGACTTAAAACAGATGATTGTAACTAATTTTATGAACAAATGAAAATTCAAAAAAAAATACCGCAGGACTTTTTTGACAGCCTAATATGAAAAATATTCTGCATGCAAGAAAATTTATTCGTATATCTGCTGTCTGATGGTACTGCGCGGTATATATGGAAATTTGATATTTCTTCATATCGTTGAAATTTGTATTCAGAGAATATCGCACATGAGATGAGAGCGATCGATTTATTTCCATTGATTTTAAATAATTTTGCGTTATCATTATCGATAAGAATTGGGACGCTATTATCGGCAGGATTCAGATGCCACCAAAACATGTTGGAATGTTGTGATATTAAAAATACACGACATTGTTTTCGATGTTTGGATTCAGTTTCCGCTCTCAATGTAATAACCGCTTCGTTTATGGTATTCAAGAACTTGAACAACAAATTCATTCACGGGGACCTATCTTTAGAGAAGTTTTCCTAGCAGCGATGCTCTTCTTCGATATATTTTCTAGAATACGCTTCTAGTTATTAGGTAGTCCAGCAAGTTTGTGTGTGCAACTGATATTAATCGAATCGGGACGCTGATGAAGAATAATCTTCGGTATACGACACATCAATTAGCAGGTTCCTTACAAGTATCTATGTTCATGAGCACTTGGTGAAACATGATTGCGAAACGCTACAATGTATGAGTTCTACACCTTTTGGCCGAAAACATTAAATGGATCGTATCTCCATCAACAACTTGCTTCATAAATGCAATCAAAACTCGCAGTATGAAGCAAATAGTGTCAGGCGAAGAAAAATATTATCCTTTATAACAATGTTGAACGAAAAAAAAATCTTTGAGGTGAACGAAATGAACCATCATTAGATATCTTCAAAGCCGATCTTCAACTGCAGAGAGTCAGTTTTTGTGTCTAGTGAGATAGGGGAAAAGTTCTGCATTATAAGCTTCTACCAAACAGCCAATCGATGAATTTCAACAAGTACTATTCGTAACTAAACGAATCAAAATCGTCAATCTAGAACAAACGTTCAGAATTGGCCAAGGCGTCCTCTTCCAGAATAATGCCAAACCTCATGTCCAAAACTTTTTAGAACTTGACTAGGATGTGATAGTCTACCCGCTATCATCCGATATTGCATTTTTTGTTTATCACTTGCTTAGACCCCCAATAAAAAATATTGAAGGTCAAAAATTTCGACTCCGTAGCCACATTGGTGGCGCGTTCGCTTAGTAAGCGATCGATTGTGAGTTCAAAACTCAGGGTCCTCAATTGACCATCTTTGTATTGTTACAGAATAACTACATCCACGCAAAAATTATCAGCGATGGAGATCGATCCACGGTCGAAATAAGATCGATTCATCCATATAACTGCTCTGCTCTGCAGGAAACATCGGGCTGTTTATTAATAACACAACAATGATCATATCAACTGTCTCCGCTGTCCGGTGGTCTAACTGGACAATGGAAGAACAGATAGAATACTCTTACGCCTTAATGGCTATTGTGTAATGTACCATATGCGATGGTATAGAAGGTATACTCTTACGCCTAATATGGCAATTGTGTAATGCGCTATTTACAGATTCGACAAAAACATGCGACATGTACACGATAAAATGCTAATGAGCCTAAATAAATAAACAAATGGGATAAGAAAAAGAATTTCGACTCATTGGGCACAGTTTTTTGACGAGAAAACAAAGAAGTTCTGCGATGATGAATTCTGCAAGTTGCATGAAGAATGAAGAAAGATTGTGAAACAAAACGGTGCACATAGAAAAAAAAAGAAAATGTATGCCTTAGTATTTTGCTTTCGATTTTTCTTAAAAATCGGCATAATTATTCCAAACAACTCAATATTACCCAATATTTATTAAGTTGAACGAAAGAAAAATTATTTGTAGATGAATCGCGGGGACTTTTTATTGAAATCCAGGCGAGGAAAGATTTTGCAATAGCAAACGGGCTTTAATGGGATGATGAATTTGCGGATCAGCTAAGTGAACGGCATCAGTTATTAGGAACTGACTTACATCTAGTAGTTTGATCGGCAATTTTGGAGTTGAACTCGCCACAACTACATAGCACAACACAACATGTTTATATTCTTATACATGTTATGATTTTCAATCACTGTATTCCAATTACGAAGCACTTGATTTAATTGTCTGATTCTCTTGAAAACTCAAAGTTCAGCCAGCTTGCGTCGGTCCATGATAGAAAATGTCCGAGATTAGATTCACATGTGATGTTTTGCTAAAACTTGAATATTATGTTTTATAACGTAATCATATGGTAAATGAAATTTGGAAGAAAAGAAACAGCAATACGAATAACGAGTTGTTCCCCAAAGCTGTTCAATGAATTGAGAAGAAATCGACTCTATTAATTATGTTCACACGTTTATAATGTACAAACATAGAATAGAGAATAGAAACGAACACAAACTTAAATTTAGGCGCAATTCAACTATTTTTACGATTATTTTTTCCAAGAAATGGAGAAATGTCCGTGGACAACAGGGGGAGGGGTGTAAAAAATTTCCATGCTTGTCCACGGAGGGGAAGGAGGGTTTCTGAAATCGTACTTTTTCTGTCCACGTGGTATGTGGACAGCCCCAGAGATGAGTACAACAAAATAAAGACAGCCTCATAAAGTTAAGATATAAGAGTGCGTTATTTAGCCTAAAAATCTATTTCGAACAAAGATCAATTTCGTTAGTGCAAACATCGAATGTTCCGACTTCCTTTAAAGTTTTCCAAAAAAAAAACGATTTTTCTTTCTGCTATATTGATCAACAAGAAGAGACGAATAAGCAAAATATCAACTTTGCATATGTGTTAAAATTTTGCGTTGCGTTGCGTGGAAACATAAATATGGCTGAAAAAGAACGACATAAAAATAACACGCGAACGTAATAGTTCCCAAATAACACCATTAAAAGTACATTAAGTCATCCCACACCGTTCAGTCTCTACCATTGCAATGAATTTCACTATGTCTCGAGGAGCATTCCGTTCTGGCTCCGTTAATGTCCCAAACAACATTACTGCCGACACAAAAGCTATATAGTCGAATCGATTACCAGCCAGACTCGATTCCACGAGCCCAAAATGTATAGAAACCACACGCTTATGCTCTGCCAGCATAAGGAACACACGCGAGTGATTCATGGCTCTTCGTTAAAAAATATAAAAAATGGATAAAAATAAAGTAATTTCTTTATTTTTATCCACCCCCGCACGCGTCATCAGCTTCATGAAACAGAGAAAGAGAAGGAGTTCAGCATTCCAGCGAAGTGCGCATCTCTGTCATTGTCACCATATATATTTACGCGATGTGTTGGGCTGACAAAGGGCACAAAGCGCTAAGTGATGGATGCGAGAAACGAAGCGAGAAGGAACTCTTCCCTTCGATTGTGTATCGTTGTTTACTCTGCAACTGTCACGTTGCGTATCAAACAATGTGACTGTATCCGGGTACGAAAGTGCTGAAACAGGAAAACGTTATGCTCCGTTCTTCATTATGTTCTAATATGGTTGATGGTGTGTGTGTGTGATTGCCCGACAAACAAAGAATGTTCTCGTGAACTTCGGCCTCTTTTTCCTATTTGCAGATCTGCCGTTCAGATCAAATATAAAGTTCTTGTTCAAAAATTAGTGTGCAGGCTCGATTCGCGCTTAGTCCATTGACATCATGATGTAAACAAATGAAGTTATCCTGGTAACTTATTGTGGCCACAGTGTACACAAATACAAGGTGATATATTCCAAAAATGACACTTGCGAGATGTCATTTGTATCAGTTTTGACAACAAACACTGCAATTTTAGACGAGACCAAGGCGCCTAGAAGTATATACTAAGGTGGGCCAACTAGCTAAAACCACTCTTCAGCCATCTTGGAAGTCAACTGTGTTTTGTTTGTAAACAAAACACAATACGCTATTGCCGAAGCTCGCTCGTGATCAGTCTGTCTCTTTCACGCTACAAGCAAATAATTCCCCTTCTACTTTCTTCCGTGCTGTTTTCATATACCACTCCCCTAACCAACTTAGTGACGAAACGGCCTCACCTAGTACCATAGACCCGTCTTGGCTAAAACCACTCTTCAGCCATTTTGGAAGTCTACTGTGTTTTGTTTGTAAACAAAACACAATATGCTATTGCCGAAGCTCGCTCGTGATCAGTCTGTCTCTTTCACGCTACAAGCAAATAATTCCCCTTCTACTTTCTTCCGTGCTGTTTTCATATACCGCTCCCCTAACCAACTTAGTGACGTAACGGCCTCACCTAGTACCATAGACCCGTCTTGGCTAAAACCACACTTCAGCCATTTTGGAAGTCTACTGTGTTTTGTTTGTAAACAAAACACAATATGCTATTGCCGAAGCTCGCTCGTGATCAGTCTGTCTCTTTCACGCTACAACCAAATAATTCCCCTTCTACTTTCTTCCGTGCTGTTTTCATATACCGCTCCCCTAACCAACTTAGTGACGTAACGGCCTCACCTAGTACCATAGACCCGTCTTTGACGAGACCAGACAATAGAGGGACTAGTCGTTTCCGGACTAGTTAACTGTCAAGCTCGGACCAGATGCTGATTGGTAGGACGTGGAGTGAAATGGCCGGCCTAGAATAGCACTTCGGGTCTTGGTCCCCGTCCCTGTCGTCAGTGGCGACTAATCGGGCAACAACGTGAGTAAGGGTCCGGTAAAGCCCTAGCGATATAGCGCGAAGAAAATACCGTGAACAACAGCAGCGGACGGAGTGCCAAGCTCATCAGGATCGATGTCATTGAGGTCCTCGAAAACGCACCTTATACGAACGGACCTGACCGAATCAGATGCCACGCTAAATGCTGACAGTCGTGCTATCCTGGCTTCTGAGTAAATAAGAGTGACACCTTCCAGAAATGGCGTTTGGGGTAAAAGTGCGGTCGCCCCGGTTGCGGTGAAACCTTGGCAGGCCTCTGGGTACGTTCGATGCTCGTTCAGGCTTAGGCACTAGGTGCTAGGCTCAGATGTAACATTCCTGACTCGCGTTGATCCGGTTGTGAAGGCGGTCTCGGAGAAGGAACCCAATCAAAATGGAGACAACCAACAAAAACAATGGAGAACGGAGAAATAGTTCGATGAACACGATAGGTGATCAAGTCAACACGTTCACTGGTAGCAGGAAGCTGCTGCGATCTAACACTCAACCGAGTGGAAACACCAGAGTCTAGTGGAAGTGATGGAGGACTACCTGAGACTCACAAAAGTCGGAGGATCAACCCTCGGTTTTTCTGTCAAAGTCCAGTGGTAGTTTAACCCAAGAAGGATGGCTGAGATGATGATGATGAGGGTGCACAAGGAGATCAAGTCCAGAACGTTGAGTCTAGGATCCCTCGTAGGGCCTGCAGAGAGCTACAGCTGGAGGACAGGTGACGCCACAGATTCATCGAAACCGTTCGTAAAAAAAGAAAGGATTCACCAACAGAAGAAGAACTGCTCAAGGCGACAGTGCAGTCCAGGGCGATAGCGAAGAGCTGGATTGCAGTGACGACCAAAGCAGCACCGGTAACAAGAGAACGGTCGTGAAAAGAACAAGTAGGAAAAACTAGAAAACAAGAAAAAAGCGGAGGAGAACAGGAGAGAACAGGAAGAAAAAGAACGAAAAGAGGCAGGAATCAAAATACAAAAAGTGTAATCCATGACGGGCGAGGGGCAAAGGTGATGCCCTCATTGTCGAAGCTAAGAGGGATGTGCCATACGATGATCTCATTAAAAATGTGAGAAGACTTGGTATTTAGAAAATGGAAGAGAGTCACACCCAGAATAGCGAAATACAGTTAGAGCTGAAGAGAGAGCCTGAAATCAGAAGCTCAGCATTCAATAACTTTGCAAAAAAGGTGAGAAGGACGTGCATCAGAAGTTGGAGGAGGAAAACATTGTGGACAAAGTTACGATGAAAATCCGATTGAGAAAAGCATATCGAGAGACGGATACTGTGGGTCGTTCCAGATTCGTTCCTTCGTTTCCCAAGCCACTGGAGAGATGTTTCAGGTGTTTAAACTAAGAGCACCAGGCGAGATACTGTTACCTCAACCTTTTGCGGAATGGCCCCAATTCAAGTCCTGGGTCACCATCCCATTCAGCAGGCAGACTCAAGGGCGCGCGAGGGTTTCGTGACCTAAGACAAGTCGTTGTAGTAGGTTTTTTCTTTTTTGTTTCTTTCTGCATTATAGTGACTTTCAACACTTTTGGCAGGTTCGTCAACTGCGAGAGCTGTTGCAACGGATGCGCGTCATGTTGAAGGGCACTATCAAATCGGTGCTCCATTGGGAAGAGAAATTCTGCGAGGTGTCCGTGACGAGGCGTGCGTTACGTTGGAAGGCGCGTGTAAGGCAGGCGGAGTGCATAAGCTCCGCCTCTCCCACCCAAGTAGTGGTCTGGATGTGATCCCGGGGAGATTTGGTTTCAGTGGGTGATGTGATGTCTGGGTTTACCCGTACCAGAAAAGCCTAAACGGTTACATTTCATTTCGTTTTCACCGTGAAGCGTATACGGGAATAAGGCCCTATAATTCAACCCTGATTACGTTCAAATACTTACAGTACTAACAAATTGATAAAATCATGCATTCCCAAATTATAACGTTATAGCGTTTATTCAGGTTTATTTGTATGTATGTATGATTGTATGGGTTTTAATTTTTGTTATTTGGTCCTAATTTGATTGCTAACTGCTTTACGGTTGGAAAATAATTGGCCGCTAGACCGCTGCTATTATGTTATGCTAGATGCCAAGATAATCACAAAAAGGTGTAGGGTGAAACATCCGATGCAATGATTTCCTCTCTTCGGGAAATGAACCCAGGAAACGAAAATATACAAAGAATCGACAGTAAAAATTTTCAGTAAATTGAAATTTGAATGCAACTATTATTCAATTTTCAATATATTTGGCAACACTGTAGAAATGTTGGAAATTCCATTTTTGTATATTTGTCTTTCTCAATCATTTTTTTATTTCATCAACCAAACAAGAGCCGAGTTCCGAATGGTCCAAGTTTGACAGAAAAGGTGGTTCGGGATCACCTCTCTATTTGTTATGTCTCGTCTCAGTCGTGTCATACTCGTTTATCCCACCCCCGATTATATGCAACCCGGCGAGCGAACCTCGAACTCAGCACAACTACTCCTCTGGGCACATCACACTGAAAATCGTCCTTTTTTCTTTCTAGCCACAACAAAGGTAAGCAATATTTAAGAATAGCTCGGTTATTCACATTGGCGATCCTGTCAGCAGCTGGAGTTTTCTATTCACGGCTACTTGTTTGGCGGTCGAATGTTTGAATAAGTTTCGAAAAATAAAAAAAAACCTTGGCTGTCATCCTGTAATCGTTATCATTTCATTATCATCGTTAGATGGAAAAACAATTAAACACGAGTGACCTTCCTTTCTTTGAATTTTCGTTTGTATGTTAAATTAACGAAAATTCGGTCAGGGCGGTAAATGGAAGTGATGTACTTTTTTATAAGATCTGGCTTGTGAAAGGCTTCCGTAATACCGCGTTTAATAAAAAAAATAAAGCGGCTTGTGACGATCGTACTAAGTTAAATTAGAAGCGAATCGCGACGACCACGCTAGATTTGATTAAGCGGTTCGTGACGACCGCGCTCGATTTAATTGAATACAGATTGCAACGAGCGCGCAATATTCATTTGGAAGCATTTGTTTACATTCGAATCAGTTTATTACTTTGCTTTTCAATTTAGTGGCGTGCTTTGTTCTTTATGTCGTGACTGTGCTTACTGTGATTCTGTGATACACTCTCAACGTAATTCAGTGAAGTATTGGACATTTTTAAACGCCAAAAAATTGTGGTTGCATGAAATTTCCGGTATATTGAATCGAATAAAGTTGACAGATGTCAAAAGCTTAAAAAATGTCGATCGATCGTATGGGTAAATGTTAATGCATGCATTTTGATTTCATATGCATACACTTGGTAACACCTCTGATATCTATCGAATCGTAAGATTTTCATTCGGCTATGCAACTTTTGTTCGAATGATATATTTTTTTCTCAATTCAGACGTCGGAATGCCTCATTTCAAACAACGAAGATATTTTTCCGATTAAATCCTATCAAAACCACCTCAAAGAAACTGTATAATTGGACCCATAATGTGGTCGAGTCTAAAGCCTATCGGATTACCAGAGGCTCAGACCAAGCGTCAAGCGGTCGCTGAGTGGCACGCGCGCTCCCATAGACGTAAAAGCAGACGCACTTTACGTACTTCGACGATTACGGGGACTCCTGGAGTTTCCATTTACTACTTCGCAGAAAGTCGGTGTTTATCGCTGCCATGGGTATTAATTACCAGATGTTGGTGCGGTAGCATGAACAAGAGCAAACCAGCACGAGTAAGTGCAACGAAAGTCAATGACAGGTGCGACGTCTTCGTCGGTGGAAGTTGCTCTCCCTTGTGGCCCTCACATTCACATTCCTTCATTGATGAACCGACGGAAATATGATCCGTTGGGAAATGTGTAACAAACAATTAAAATATGCTGGTTTTCTAGTACTTGTTTTGTGTGGATTTCAATGACACTCGTAAAACACTTCGCAACTATAGAGATGAAGTAAGAGGCTCGACGATGAGTTCTGCTTCCGTTGCTACAATGGTGATGAATCATAGGTGACACTGTGCGTTAAGTAATTGATGTCGGTACAAACTTCATCGGATTGCTTAATAGTGGCGACATTCACGGTGGGTGCAACCACATAAAACGTAGCCGCGACTCGTGTTATGTTTGTCAATAAATTAATGCTCGCCTATGGTGGTTAAGAACACACTTAGGCTACAATGTACGACTTAATTCTAGAAAGTCATTCACGGTCTCTAGACCCTTTCTAGGAAGTCAAATAAAAGTTTATGTCGCGTCATCCGATGCATTAAAATTCTGCATTTCATGAATTAATGGGTTGCTGAAAACGTATGGGCATCATAAATTAATCAGGATGTTGACAGAACCTCGTTATTTCAATGTTTATGTTCGAAAATCGATCGACGGGGAGTGACGAAGAGTTACAATCAGCTGCATTATATCTTAAACACCTACACATAAGAATGTTGATGGGCGCTTTTCTATGAATCATACTATTTTATGTTGTTTTTCGCTCCGGCTATTCTAGAGAGAAATTTATTTCCCTTATCCAATTGTCGCGACAGAGATCCCCTTTCTCTCGGACACACTTTTTTTTTGTTTGCGTTTAACCGTTTATTCATTCGGTTTATGTTTTGCTTCGGCTTTCTTTTCCACTTAAAATTTTCTCTTCTTTTCGTGATTCTAGACATCCGGAGGTTTTCAATTATTTATGATCTTAGAACAGGCATCTCATAGGCTTGTAGACGTTTTGTATTCGTGTCTCGGAACCATTAGAATTTAATTGACTCGTGATAACTGTTGAGAACGCACGATTGACCGGTCTCTTTTTTTCCAGAAGTGAATTATTGACGTTTGTGTTGGTGTATCACAAACTGGGGAAGGAAAAAAGAGTTGAGTTAGGAGATTTTATCAAAAGGAAGACATTTCAAAATGGTCAGACTAAAAAATACTAATCCTTCTTGGTTATTCTGATTCGAATATCAGAAAATGTTTTCTGTTTGAATGGTATATTTGAGTATAAACATTGGAATTGTAGGGAATCGTACAATTTATGGGTCAGATAGTATACGTGCCTTTAATAGAAAAATTGAAGACATTCAAGTTAATCATAATCCACACGTGAGACCAGTCACTGTTGAGAGCATAGGAATGATACAATGGATTCAATCGAGTAGATGGAATGTTCTTAAAGTTTCTTTATACTTTGTCCGAATCCGTTAGGATTTGTTCTTTTATAATCGGAAGCATGTTCTATTTGATGTTTCCTTTTTACATGCGTTTCCCTTGTCTTCTTGTTTCGTTTACTCTGACGTATTGGTCGGGGTAAAAGAAATACATAATTTGTCACGTTCACTTCGAGGCTTCATTCAGCAGATTTTCACAAGCTTCACTTGAGATAAAATTTCCGTCAGCGAAATCATTAACCATAGACGAAATTTATTGACACTTTCACTATGTTGTAGGTATGAAAATTATATTATGGGAACAGAATCAACGGAACCAAAATTACACACGATTGTCAAGACCATAAATTTTATTCACATTAACAGTCTCCTGGCTTGCGTTTTTGGCTTAAACTATAATATATGCCATATTTTCTCATTGCTCGTTGTCCCTATTTGACGCGCGCTCGAATAATACCGAATCAAGTATTCACAAAACTGTCTAGGAGCTGTGATTAGTGCGAAATTTTATCTTCCTAGCGCCTAATCGCGCTTATACAACGTGAGTTATAGATCTCTACAGTCATCCACAAGAAAAAATATTGGATTTATTTGTCCAATCCTCATATTTTTTTTACTGTGAATTGGAAAATCGATTGAGAAACTGTAAACATAAGTACCTTGGTTAGGCAGCTTTCCACATAAAAATGCTCGAACGGAAGGCAAAACAGCATATAAGGATAAGTAGTAAAATTGGATTTTTGAACAAGTGTTTAAAAACATTTTTGTTGCTTACATTATTCAAAGATGTTTGCTTCAATAGATTATTTACATCGGTTTAATAGGGATTCATACGCATGATGTGGTTAATGTTGTCAAAATGTGTTTTTGACGATAGGTGACTCTTATTTAATTTCCTAAACTCTAATTAAATTTTTAAGAGATTATGTATCAATTTGATATACACCCCGGTTCCGGAATTCGATCGGATTTGAAATTAACACAATGTTGGTTTCTGTAGTCCGATCGTGAAAGGTTGGATAAAGGTTAGGACGACGTGATCAAAGTATTCAAATAACATTAAGTAATAATTTTCATTCGTTTGAATAGTTTAAAACTGTCACAGAGCCTAGCAGAGGAAAGGAAAATACCTTCCGAATACGAATGAATTATTTTAATGTTTGTGTTGTGACCAATTGATTCCGATGTCTACCAAACTGAGTGTTTGCATAACAGATTGCTTTCACTATACAAGAAGCACAAAACTCCACCCCTATTGTGACCGGATTTGGCATCGGCCCACTACGGCCCACAGCGAACAGTCAGCACCAAATCGCGGTGCGATTTTATTCGCAACTTCAAATCCAGGGTGAAACTCGATGAAATGAATCAAAGCGTTGGTTTTCTGGCCGTCTAGTGGAGAGCGCTTGTGTATTTTTGCATCACACGCACTGTTCAATTTCTGAAGAGAAGCCAAAATTGCATCGTAAGTTGAAACTGCGAAAGAGTGTTTGATTTCCTGTACCAACGTGAAATAAGTCATAACAACGCATGAGTTTGTGCTTTGTTCTTTTCGTGGTGCGTTATTTTCTACCGGTTCATAAAGTAGTAAATGATCAGTTCTTTTCGGAACTAGTTTCCAAAGGATTTTCCGCTGTGGACTTTCAAGTTCGAACGTCCAGAGACTCCAGTTTTGTTTATTAGAAATGTGTAATAATGGTGGTGGTGCTATAGAAAAAATATATAATCGCATGTGACCGAATGTATGTCAACTGGAAACAGACCACTGTGATAGCTATAGAATCAAGAAAAGAAATAACGCTGATTCTACAAATCCTAACAAACTATCAGTTCAGGGTCACCGAAACTTTCCACTGAAGATTTATTTAAAAACTTCCGATACATTCTAAAGTAATACCCGAAGCGAACGAATTAATTAAGATAATTGCGTAGTACTACGCCAACAAAGCGGTCGTGTCTCGGATACATTCTCCTGCATCTTTTTTCGATAGAGCAGAGTTTTTTAATCAGTCAAGCGTACATATTATTTTTTTCATCTCATTTGTTTATTTATTTAGGCTCATTAGCCTTTTTGCTAACAGAGTAACAGAGCCGGGTTTTAATCATGTACATGTTTTAATTATGTTTACATGTTTATCGTATCTAAAAATTGTAAATTACACAGTGGCTTTTCAGGTCTCAGAGTATTCTTTCTGTTCTATTGTTCAGTTAGACCGGAGAGCGGAGACAGTTGATGTTATTAATAGCACAACAACCCGATGTGTTTTTCTTGCAACCAGAGCTTGTGTTGGTGGAGAGAGGCCAGTACTCCGAACGTGAATCGATCTCCATCGCTGATGATTGTTGCGTGGACGTGGTTATTCTATAACAACACAAAGATGACCAATTGAGGGGCCTGAGTTTTGAACTCACGATCGATCGCTTGTTAAGCGAACGCGCAACCAATGTGGTTACGAACACCCCCTGTGGGGCTGTCCACATACCACGTGGACAACTTTAGGGGGCGTAGGAGGTATGAAAATGTCCACGCTTGTCCACGGAGAGGGGGGGGAGGGAGTATAACTATGTCCACGTGGACACGAAAAATTTTTTTTTTTTTGAATATAATCACCGATACATTCTAAATTAAATAAAAACTGATCCATATCCAAGAATTTTGAAACATTCCGCCTTATCAATAAACGGATTGAGCTGCCTGAGAGTGCTTCATATATTTTTACTAATATCATTGAACTTCTTCACTGAAATCTGTATTCTGAAAATAACTCATGTAAACTGTAAGCGACAGAGCTATTTTGTATGATCCTGTAATTTCATAGTTGCGGACTAAGCATAGAAGTTCATAGCTTAAACCTATAAAAAATAATGGTTAAGTTTTCATGATATTACACATATATATATATATATATATATATATATATATATATATATATATATATATATATATATATATATATATATATATAAAATTTTCTATAGATTTTGTTCTATCTCGAGAACAGCTAGTCTTAGGATAATAATGTCTGTATAATTTTTCATGCAGAATTTATAAATTTATAATCATTTTCTCGCATTACTTTTATCGAAAAGGTAGAATTTTTCAAAGACATGGAATTCCGTAAATTTCTAGGAATTAATATTTACTTTTGCGTGAAATGATCCATGCCCCACTAGTCGTCACCCTTGAATCAGTTGACCCAGTATTCTAATTTTTTCACAAAATTTCGGATATAATGCAGTTGCAAAACATATAAATTGATGGATTGAAGTACCTTTCAGAAGTTAAAAAATACTTAAAATTTGTCGTTTTTCAAGGGTTTTTATAATTTTTTATAAATATTATAAAAATAAAGTTGATTGTTTCAATCACCAAAATTAAAGCTCTTCAACCCTTCTACAATTCCTTCCTCAACACCACAATGTTATTCCTATTGTTATCTTTCACTATTTAAAATGTCCCACAACAGAAAATTTACTCATCTTTCAAATGAATGCAATTAAATTATTCTAAGTAGCGTAATTTTGAATTGGGGTCAATTTAGAGCAAAAAATGAGTCTCAAGAAAAATTCAACTTTCACAGCTGGGAATCAATGTATCGTAAGTTGTCTGATGTCATTTTTCCCCGCAACCCCTTTGAAAGTCATCTAGACACTCAATGCAGAATGGCCCATAAGGATTTGAAAAATCTGAAAATTCTCTAAACTATGACGAAAAAGGTTTTGACTTGCGCTACCGACTAAAGTTGAATCGGAAATCCAGAGTGAAAATGAATCGGCATTTACTGTGATCGATCATATTCCGGAGTGGGCAAAGATTTGTTTCATCTAAAATAACACTGTAACACTGTAACAATGCATTTGTCAAAGCAATAACTGAATCTTGTATAGAACATTTTCAAGTTTCCACAATTGCCCTTCGAATTGCTGTGCGATCGTTATGTCATTAAATATTCATAATCCAAAATGAAAGGATAACTTTTCATTCGATCAAGAATATCTCGGTAGTAAAAGGTTCTACTAGAATGCCATATGAATCAAATCAAAGCGAAATAATCAAGTTGACTGGATTATTACTGGCGTTTACGTGATATCAACACATTTTTTTGCAAATCTTTAGAAAATCGTGAACTAAAAATGTATTTGAAAATGATTTTAAATCCATTTATTTCTATTCGATTGGAGATTGCAATCTCAATTAGCAAAGCTCAAGACCAATCTTTGATGTTGTGTAGTTTATATTTAGATGCGGATTGTTCCTCATCTGGTTAACTGTACATTGCGTTTCCGTGTTAGCAAACCAGATAGCCTTTATATCTTCGCTGATAATGGAAAAACAAAAAAATATTGTATACTTACAAGTGTTTCAAAATTAAACTCACAAGAAGCATGTGCTTTGTTATGCCACTCATTTCTCTACCATACAAGAACAATGGGCCACAACAATGCACGTACAGGGTAGAGCAATTAAAATTTGAAATAAAAACAACTTAAATGGAATTAAAAAAGTGAAGGCGCAAATCGATTATTTCCTTAATTATTTTAATTTAAATAGGAAAAATGTCCACGTGGACAAAGGGGGGTAGGGGTATGAAAATGTCCATGCTTGTCCAATGAGGGGGAGGGGGAGTCTAAAACCGTGCTTTTTCTGTCCACGTGGTATGTGGACAGCCCCTGTACATATTGCTTCGCACCTAATGTGATACATTGACACGCGCAACCTGTTGCTCCCGAACCGTTTGAAACGAATACTTAGAGTAGTGGCGAGGGACAATTCGTCCAATGCTTGCTTGCACTGAGGGCAAATATGGGAAAAGAAAACAGTTTCGTGCAAATGTGATGCTTAAGTTGCGACTTAAGCATCACATTTGCAGGTAAAATTGCACCAGGCAAGAATATAAAGAGATGTACTTTGTGGTGTCTATTCTAGTTTCGCTCCAGCCAGTGAGCAGCCAACAGCCTTTTTCGAAACAAAGAGTTAACTTTAAGATTTTCGAGGCTGTTTTTTCAAAGAGAGTTTATTTTGAAAAGATTTTAATTTTTTTTATCGGATTTTTTCAAGGCTAGATTCCAAATTATTCTAAAAATTAAAGCTCTTTCAATACACGGAAGATGAAGATGAAGAAAGCACTATTTTCGCAAGTTGTTGTACTGCTTACACATATTCTAGATTTTTTTGAAATTTGCAGCAGAGCTAAAACTGAAACAAAATTACACATGTAATTCTTTCTGCTAGATTGTATAAATAACAACGGGGAAACGCGTTTTAGCAGCCGATTTGTTAAAAAAAAAACTAAGACAATTCTGATTGTCAATTCTAATGATAATAAATCAAGATTGTTGGAAATAATGACAAAGACTGGCGCATTCGTTCAAGAATGAAAAACATGCTCAAAATATAAGATGATCAAATATGTAGCGTCGATATTCAGTTACAGTTTATATCTCATAAAGGCGAAAATTTTATGAAATATTCTATTTTGGTTTCTTTTCTTTCCCAAAATTTCAAGGAAGTGAAAAATTATATTAAAATTATATTATTATATTAAAATTATAAAATAGGAAACCGATTACTCGCAGTCGAGTTTTAAAGGGTTTTCCTTAAGAAAAGAATGGAATTTAAGGAGATTGTAACAATGTTCACACTCACACATCACATTGAATTCTTAAATTCCAAAATTCTAATTCGTGGAAGCAATTTTGAAGAATTGAACTGTAAATGCAGTTAGTTTTATGAAGTAATTTTTAAAACATAAAAAATATGACAAAACATTAAAGACTTTTGAAATTTGTATGAATAATGAGTGAAAGCGTCATTGTTTTTATATGTAGACGTGGTGTTTAGATTAGTAATCGTTTTCGAGGTTCGAGGTCGTTCCATGTTTCGTTCAATTTTCTGAAAACATAACATGTTCCAATTGAGATGAGCATATGTGGAGACAATTTCAGAGAATGATGGCAAATGTAAGGAGTTTTGATGGCATTGGGCTGCTATGTAGACATTCCTGGGAAATACTAAAATGTTATTGATTAAACGTGGTTTAATAATTGCAATATAATATCAATTTGATTCAACACAATTATATGTGAAGATGTTTTTCGTGCTGTGTAGTATATTCGAAAGAAATCACAGAGTTTTACTGGCGAACAAACTGTTTCTTCCCATAGATAATTGGGAAGGAAAAACTTGTTCGAAAAATCGTTCACTTCATTATTTACCACGTTTTCGGTTAGTGAAACTACAATGCTACGCAAAATTTTGAAAAAGGTCTGTAAAAGTTTTCACATATCTTAGGTCTTCACAGTAAGTCAGATATCTTCATATGTCTTCATATTTGGCATCTCTGTTTCATACTGCCCGGTTGAAAGCGGATCACACCACCCCGTTCGAAGATGAAGCATTTTATCCGTATTTAAGCTGATGTGAAAAATATCGAATTGAGAAGGAAATGAATTATCGAATTCTTAATCTGAAACATCAACTGAGCTCTAAACTCAAAGAATCCGACTTATAGCTAAGCTAATAAAAAGTTTATATAAATAATGTAGAAAATTTTGAAACGCTTCGAAAAAAAATATATTTGTTATTTTTTTAGGCATTTTACAATTGTCAATTTTTTATAGAAGAATGCTGTCATTGACTATATGGGATTCCTACATGCTGGTTTCGAAAAATTCAAATGGGCATTTTTTCCCGAAAGGCGCGTATTATATCTGAATCATCTTTTATACCCAACCTTTTTTTTATTTTATATCTTTTTATCCTTTCAATTTCTAGAGGATTAAAAATTATCCAACAGTTGAAATTGTGCCAACATTAGTGATATCGCGACATGGAAACTGATTGATGAGTCAAAATCGATTATTGAAGAATAATTATTGAACACAATTAGCAGAATCATTAGATATTTTTTAGATTAACGAAGAAATGTTCAAATTTTTTTTTGGGGCTTCCGTAAATTCAGTTGGATATCATTCATTTTTTCACTGGATCATCTGAAAAATTTTAAAGTCAAACGAGATTTGTCCGCATCCGTAGAATTCGTCACATTTTTCGCGCATATGTCGCTTTTTTTCGATTCATTTCGGGGCGCGGTCTCCCGCTTCCCATCGTAGAATAACTCTCAAAGTGACACACATGTGCGCTCCAGTTTAGGAATTCTTAATTATTGAAGACTGCCTGCCACGTTGGTCACGAGAGTCAACAAAGGATGATCACTCGTGTGGCGTGAAAATAACAGCGAAGAAAAGAAGGTTAACCTCAAAACACGCTTTATTTCGGGACATTACTAATGTATCTCGAGATGTGTTTTTTTATTCGCGAAGACTGACGAAGACTGACAATTCTCAATCTCACCAAGTGCTGTGCTTGACACACAGCTGCATGGGCATTGGTTTCATCAATTGGTGTAGCATCTCTTCTCGACTCGGCAGCAGCTTTCATTGCGGATTCCCGACTCAAGATCAAGGAATTGAAATGATGATACAAATTTGGGTGAGTGAATGCACAGGAAGAGAAACTGAGCTGTAAGGAGGAAATGGTTGTTTAAAGGAAAACGAGTTGAAGCGACACCGCGCGCACGTAATCAAATTCAATTGAGTCGGCAGACCACGCAGGATGGAGGACACAAGTGGAAATTTGTGGTTGGGTTTGTTTATCTTTTCGACATGGGTTCACCGCTCCAGAAAACCAGTTTTTCAATGTAAGTAGTAAGTAGTGATGATGGCAACCCGTATTCTTTCGTGATAATAATATAGATTACTCGAGGTGAGTGTCAAAGCCAACAGGTTCCATTACAAAAGCCGGGGGGAAAACATAATCTGTCGCATGCCGGAGTCTGACAGGGTTCAAGAGGACCAATTGAGACGATAATTGCATGAATGCACGCATCAACGAGCTCCAACGAGACACGGGCAAGCGGAGTCAGCATTATTGTATCGAGGCAACATAATGTTATTACGTATTGCCCCTCGCCCAAAAGCATACAATCGTGGGCAATACGCGCGGGTGTACATTGAAATTCTATGTGAATGAAAAAAAAGTAATAAATAATCATAGTATAATTCATTCATTATTGCCCATAATTGTGAGTCATTATGAGGGCATGAAATAGGGCTACAGTTCCGAGTCAATGGAAATCACTGTGTGATTGATATGAGCCGCTATAAAATTTTGGGCTAAGAAAACTTCAAAGCTTTGCATGCATTTGTCATGCGGCGCATGGATTGAGGTTTTATGTTTATTACCGATTGTTGCTGGTATCTCGCGTTACATATACATCAACTGCAATAGAATCAAATTCAGCATAATTATGAGGCATGCGTAACAGAATGAATACTTTATTCATCAGTAATGAAAATAAACATAACATTCTTTGAATAATAAATCCAGATTGTTTTATAATAGATACTAGCCGACCCGGCAAACGTTGTACTGCCTTATAAATTGTTTCTTTTAAATATTTTGGGTGTTGAATAAAACATGACTGATGTATTTTAGGTATATTTGAATATTTTGACGATCTAAAAAATTAATCGAATGTGAACGAAAAATAGAACGAATGAAACGATTTGAACGAAAGTTTGTACCGTTCTGAATCATATTTCGGACGCTTAAGGCATATGATGTAGAAAACAGATCTAAACATTATGCACAGGTATTATTTGGTTGATATTTTTAATAAATTAGTTTAATATGATTTTAAGCTTTCTACTTTGGTACCTATTTGATTGAAAACATAAAAAAATCATCGAATAAAATGCTTTTCAAATGAAGCGAATAAGAATCAAACTTCGGACACTAAATCAAATTTCGGACTGATTGAATTCAAATTTCGGTCACTTTATTTTGTAATTTTTTGGACGAAAATTACATTACACTCGATTATATTTTATAGTTAACTGCGAAACACTTACCAAGCAATCACAGTAAACTGTTAACAATGATGAGAACTGATGAAACACGGGAGAAATTTAAATATTTATGAACGGGTAAATTCTACGTGTTCACGCTAAGGAAACGTCAAACACAAACAATAATGAGTAGTGTTGTAAGATTTCTGCCGATTATGTTATAATTTAAATGTAATTCTCATGTGAAATGATAGTGAAACCAAGGGATTACTCTAAGGAAGCAATTGTGATATTATTTTGATAGTTATATCATCAGTGCATCAAGAATTCCAAGATATTCGAAAAAAGTGTCCGAAAAATGATGTTGTCCGAAATATGATTTAGAACGGTATGATGTAGTTTGATTCAGTGTATCTCATAAACGTGACTGACACGTTTGATCTCTCATGAGTTAAATGTAAAATTAAAAAGTGTAATATACATTTGTCGAAAGTAGAAAAATGAAAATAAAAGAAATCCAATATTGTTGTCTCGTTGGTGGAAAATACGCGCTTGCCATTTTCAAGATAGACGGCAAAATTTATAACTGCTGAGTCGCGTTCATGAATTTAGAAACCAACGATACGCCAGATATCTCCAATGGAGTCGATGTACCGGCCTATTTGGAACGACGTTATTTGGTTGTTGTCATTCAATCGAAGAGTATTCTCATCGGTATTCTAAATTTGAAATACAGCCATATTGCTTCCTTGATTCACGGACTTGAAAATGTATTTATTGCTCTTCACAAAACTGCAGAAAGCAACACTGATATGGGAATTTAATATTTTGCTCAGTTGAATCGAATATAAACGATTTTCAATGTCAATGTTAATATTCGTGAATGACTGTCCGCCATTATCAGTAGAATCTAGAATCTCTAGGAAAATGCTTTGTATATATTCCATCTGCCATGTAAGGCGATGAAAATTTCGAATCACCGCATGGGCCATGAGCCATGCTCGTGATAACATTATCGAACAGCAACTCATATTCCGGAATACGGAATCCGATTGGTTTGAAACTCGATCTAATTTCATGATTCGACAGAAATTGACTTTTGCATTCTTAAATCTGTCCGACTTACTCTCTATCAGATTAACAGACTAAAAAAATTGAATTGTTTAAATCTGAATGAAAATTATTACTAGATGTCGTTTGAATACTTAGAAGACATAGTCCTGGCCCTAAACTACCTTTTTCTATCAATTTTCTTGCATTTCCACCAAAATTTAAACCATAATATAGAATCCTAATCAGGCACAATATTCGTTCCAGATTTCTCTCTCTTCTTGTGTTACATTTTTACATAGAACACTTTTTGATATTATAGAGCTAATTTTCATTCAGAATTTTTGTTTAAAGAGCGTATTCATTCCACCCGAAAATACATAACCATTTTTGCTTCACAGAAATGGAACATCAATGTCGTCTATGTCGAATAGCGTGGCCACATTTGCACATCTCGATTGAATTTGACTCGAACGGATTACAGAATGCAAAATTGTGATCCGTTCAGGTAACTCTTACTCGATTGGATTTCAGAATACGTGTGAGGAGTTGATGGGTAGACAGATCTGGAATTTCTGAGGAAATTACACTATTCATTTAACCTTCTTTCATTTAAACGAATACATTCAGAAATATGCGGGAACGAATCCGACCGGACTTTATTTTTTTATTTGAACACACCCGCTGTAATGTCCTGCCAATACATTGTGTTCCGGCCTGGTAATAGTGAAGGCTGTATCGGCGTTGCTCATGGTAGCGTTTCGCAAGTGAGTGTATACTTCCCCACGCCGCTTTTGCTATATTGTGTCGTAGGAATCGCAGTCGTTGAAATGAAGATGTTCATAATGAACTATGTACCTGTGGCGAAGTCTCATTGTTCAATGTTTACGCAATATTCTGCCTTCAGATCGGCTGGGGGATTTTTCGTCAAAAAAACCCTTCTAACTTGCTCGTAATCACACTCATCTAAGTACTAATAAAAATGACGCAAGTAATATTGCGTTGAGGCGATCTACACACGTGCTCTTCAGCTGGTGTTTTATCCGGGTTGATGACAATAGCATGATTGTCATTTTGCAATCCGAGCATGTGCGATTTGAACAATTTCTAAAATTCATTGTGCCATCTGTCATTTAACGACATTTACAATTATTCTACTCAAAAATAGTTGAACTTGTTTTAGTGTGCATGCAAGCAAAAGTTTGTTTACATGTCAACAAAAGTTCCCGTTTTCGCTACCACTAGAATTGATCTTGAGACAAGAAAGAAAATTCTGCACACTTGGTGTACTGAAAAGTGTGCTACCTTCAACCAAATTGCAATGCGGTTAAAAGTGTGAAAAATGTCCAACTGTGAAAAGTACCATCCAGAAGTATGACAACGAGTTCTCCTTGAATAATATGCCTAGATCCAGTAGAAAATCTGGTTCCAATCAGCCCATGTTGGATCGTACAGTTGTGACTTATATCAAAACCGGATTCAAGAATGCTTCCAGAGCCCAGCTCTACACGAAATCAGCGGAGACGGAGGTTGACGATGCAGAATGCATGATTGCGCTGGGAAAACTTGAAGAGAAGGTTCTAATATGGCAAGCTTTTATACTTGTGGTCTGCGGTCTACTATTTTCTTCACAAAAGGTACAATCAATGCTCAAATTTTCAAAGATGAATGCTAGAAGAAAAGTTTGCTGCCCCTCTATAAAAAGCCAGTATTACATTGGATCTCAGACAATAATATCCAATTCGTCGAGAAAAACATCATTCCACCAAATTATCAAGAGCTCCGACCAACTGAACGTTACTGAGCGATTGTGAAAAGGATCTTCAGGAAGAAGGGAACAGTTTCACAAACCATTGAGGAATTCAGAAAAAATGGACAGCAGCATCCAGGAAATGCACAACAGTTACTGTGCAAAATTTGATGAAAGGTCTTTCGTCAAAAGTGCGTTTGCTCTATTGAGCATCATATTTTGACTTATGTTAGCCACACTAACCAAAAACAAAAGTTGAAATAATAATCGCGTTTTATTTCTATTCACGAATAAAATATAGATACAGGTCGGACTCGATTATATATAGACTCGATTATATGTGATTCCATTACATACAATTTTGGACTCGATTATATACAGTTTGGAAAAAATTTTTTTTTTTTGTATTTCAAATATGGCTTATTTCAAGAAGAAATGTAAACTTTCAACGTTAAGGTGAAGTTTTAGTAACTATTACATGTACAGTGGGATAAAATCGTGACTTTTGAAGATTTTGCTTGAATTTTCACCAGGAATTGTTTATATCGATATTGCAGCCAAATTGAGAAAGATAGAAGTTGGGTGTCAAAGAACAAATTGTAGAGCGGTTAAAGAACTTCAATTCAATTGATAGAAACAACAGACAGAAACTGTATATATTTGATATATATTTGTATAATTTCATCAAAATCGCTCGAACAGTTTCGATGGAGTTCGACCATCAACACCGTGAAGCGAGATTTTTAGATTGATTTTTCGGACGATCGGTTAACTTTGAAAAATCATAACTCAAAGACAAAAAAAGCCTCACTGATTTTTGAATATATTATGTAAAAAACCTTTCACCTTTCAAGAAAAAAATATAAAAAATGTAGCGCCCGAGGTCATGATAACTATAACAAAACAACTAAAAATAACGAAAAAAAAATCAAATTCTCTGCAACTATAGTATTCTATCAAAACAAAAAAAAATAGCTAGGTGGCTTTAATTTTATATGTCGATAATCTGAATCGGTACAGTTCAAAAGTTATGAAGTTTTGAAATTTTTTTTTTGAAAAAATGAAAAAATTGACTTTTCGGACAACCCTAAAATGGAAATGGTCACCCTGGAAAAAACATAAAAAATACGGGTCTAATAGTTTGCGATAAAGAACAAAAATGTCAGTTTTCTAGAAGAATTGCTGTATAGATAGATAACAGTGCTTATATCTCTGAGTAAATTTCCGTTGTTTTCACCAAATGACGTTGGAGGTATACGGGGCATTGGGTTTATTAGGGACTCCAACTAACGCTATGGCCGCATCGCATCTCATTACAAAAACTGATTTTTATTAGATCTCGAGATACGAAATTTGAAAGAAAACCATCGTACGTATTTGGCCACCGACGTGGATCACGTCATCCCAAATTTCCAATGAAAACATATCAATCAAATGCAATTGACTCGAACTGACGCAATAAAGTCGTTTCGACTAAACCCAGTTACCGAAAACGAGTCAAACTTTTTCTTTGAACCGATAGGATAGTCCGAGAAAAAACATTTCATAAACATATCGAGCAAAGCAAAATCCCTTTGAAGATGTCCTAACCTTGTCAAATCATTATCCAAACGACGGCTGCTCCATTAGCACATGTGCGTACGAAACATTCGTGGTGGCTTGGATTCATCTCCGGGGAGGCGATTCAAATCACTTCCCGGTAACGGCTTATATTTCGCGGGAATTGCAAAAAGAACAAGAAACATGAGCGTCGTATTTGTAGGGTGCTGATGATTATGATGATGATGCTGGTAAGGTCGGAACACAGAGATCGTCAACGGTTAACGTTAACGTTGTACTGTAAATTTAAATGCCATTACATGACACCGAGGTACATACATGGTTCTGGTGGCGCGGGGATCGAATGGAAAGAACTCAACATCGGCCGTACTAATTGTACGGCAGCAGACTTCGTGGCCGCGTCAGGGGTTTTCACCGCAGCGCTGCAAATAAATCATTGTAATTATGTTTTAATAGCCTCTTGGGGGGACGACGTTGGTTCAAAACCGGCGTCTCTCCGAACTCTCTGTTTCAACTACTATTATAAACATACATCTGGGGAGAATTGGACAGCAACGGTTGAGCTCTGCACACACATATGAACGCACGGGAATCGTCGTTTATGCTTAATGTTTCCTCTTGTGGTTTGAGGTGTGAAATTTTATGATGACTAATGAAATTTTGTAGGCTGCGTGCTAACGTTCTATTTTGTGTCGATGTTATTAGAACGGTAGCAATTGTTAAAATAATCATTACATCGGGTCGGGTTCACTGATGTAAAACATATGTATTTTTGTTTGCAGACGACAATGTCCCGGTATGGCCGCGGCACCCCAAATTATGGTTGGTTAAGCATCGGCAGAAACGGTGTCCCACACAAATTTGGTGCGGTTTGTCTGTGCTGGAGGAAATTGTTGTTCTATACCACAGTTTAAAAACCGGCAATAAAATAACCACCCACCATTATTGGGGTAACTCACGATTTGACCCTTTTGCGTAACGTTCGAATACTGTCTATTCATCGCGTGTTTTCGGGGGAGGGAGTGAGGGAATCGACGGAGTTTGAATAAAATTACCACTTTACTTACCTCTGTTTTTCTTTGCGTTTCCTCTCGCTCGATTGATGTGGAAATGATCCTTTTAATCTGAAATTTAGATAAAAGGGAATAATGAGTGCTGATCGTAAAGATAAACAATCGGTTTTATTTTCTGCTGGTAAGTGCCCGCGAGAGTAACTGAAGCTTAATTAACGGTAATGAGTTGTGGTTTGGAACCGCTTAAAGAATTAAAAATAGGTATACAATGGATAATCATGGGCGTAATACAGTTTGTTTCTATATTTAGGATGATACAGTATTGAAAATTATGTATGAGGTAAAATCGAAAAACAACGAGTGTTTTTTGAATTTTTTGAACAATATCAATTGGTATAATTTTGTGAAGTTCACTCCTCTAACAAATGTTGAAAGTTGTTCTGACGAATAGAATACATATTAGGTTTATTGCATGATTTTGTAATTTGTATGTAATTTGTATGTAATTTTTAAATTGGATTTACTCTCATGGAAATGCAATCCAAGTTAATCGTATAACGTTCAAGCAACATAGTTTTCATTCGAAAAAGTGTTGAGGGTTGTCTTTAGAGAGCAGAAAACAATCGCTAGATCACGTCTGGAAAGGTTGCTCATGATGTTGGCATATCGTTTGGCTTTCACAAACTATTATTCTTCTGGTTTGTATTATTTTCTAGCTTATTATTATTTGTTATCATTTGTTTGTATTATGAAATACATTGACATCCTTCCTAGTAGCTTTATGATAGTTAGCCGACACTTTACCCTTGGAGTTGAAAAATGAAATGTTGGTATATTTTTGGTTCTGTTATAATTATGCATTGCAAAAAAGTTGTTGGAATAGATCATTATTTTAGGATTTTTAAAAATATTTTTATTCGGATGTATCTGTGGCACATTAGAGGGGTTATAATCCTTAGGTGCAATCGAGAATTGAGGGACGCTGTATTTCGTCCAAAGACCTTTTTGCGTGATGGGATGATACAAAGTTCAGTCCAAAGAATACATTCACATTCGCATGGTGCTTCCGAATAAAACGGGCAACTTCTCGCAAATAAGTTTGGAAAGAAAAAAGTTTCTTACATCAGTTTTTCGCTAATTGTTAGTCACAGTGGAACCTTTTGCGGAATATTGGATTGTACAATGCAATATTCTGTTGATTACATATTTTATTGGAAATAGAAATGTATATTCGTTTCCATCCAACGTCAAATTGGCCTTATCATCCATATTCTCAGTAACGTTATTCATGGCATAAAAATCCTCAACCAACATGTTCAGTCGTAACTTTTTGTTGATCTAAGGCCGAGGTGACATTGGTTCGGAGTACGCACGAAAATTCGATTGTACGATAATTGACGTAGAGAAAAAACAATTTTGTTCGATATAAGCTGGCGAATTCACACGAAGCAAGGGGAAAGCAATGTAACCACACCAATATAATTTAATGTGGTTGTTTACTTTCACCATTGCATACAATTCGTACGGCCACATTTCCGCAGTCAATGTCACCGCCGCCTAATACTATCGGGCGAGATATCCGTTTCCTCATGAAAATACCCATTTGATTCAGGTGTTTTTTCTTCGGTTTGTCACCGGTTTGTTGTTTACCAGCCTACCTTTGAATCGATGAGAAATGATCTTATGAATGTTTGACCAGCAACAAAACAAAATGGCTCATTCTAACACATTACTTCTCATGTGTTGAAAATTTTAGAATGAGCACACCATCGCGCGTAGTGATCCCCGATAATCGTTCGATTAATCGATTAATCGAATACTTCCTACAGAAATCGATTATTAATCGAACGAATACTGCATTACCAATAATCGAAGCGAACGAATAATTTACGTCGATTAATCGATCCAAACTCAGAGAGAAAAAAACGTACCGCCTCGGCAGTTTTATCCTGAAAACAAATCATTATCTTTGACACTCCCCTAAGTTCGTAAACAAAGCTCAATGCCGCCAACGTAAATTGAACTTCGTTTACGACTTTAGGGGTGAGTAAAAGATAATAATTGATTTTCAGGCGGAATGAACACTTTTTTGATTCCATATGGCTTTCTAGCAAATGAGAAATGTTAATCAACTAATTATTTCTCTCAGTTTGGCGATTAATCTTGAAACACTTACAAAAAAAAACTTGAAACACTTACAAAACAACTAGGAATGTTCTTTTTATCGGGATACTTATTTGTTGTAGTGGTAGTATATTTAGGTCAATTTTATTGAGAGGACGTGCATCACAATCACACACAAGGCGGCATCAGTGGATATAAACATTCAAACGTCGTTTTTTCCCGAGACATACGTTTAGTCGCAGGGCATAAAAATAGTGTTTTCGCATAATCACCAAGCCTTTATTTATGTTTTTTGAAAAAATACTTGGGAATGTTCAATTTACAAGATAAATATTAGATGTACAACGTAAGAAGTTGGTCAGATTAGTGATTTACGTAGAATTGAAAGAAATGGCGAAAGGTATTCTATTGACGGAAGAGGGGCGAAAAATAATAAAGATATTCAGTGAACAAAAGTTTTCTAATCGCTCGATCTTAACAAAAATTGGTCGATCTGAGAAAGTGGTGCGGAATTTCTCTAAATAGTGTCAGAAATACGGGATATAACGACCAACAAATGGGAACACCAAAGTTACTTTGAGTCTTAAAGGTCGAATAAAACACGAAGCAACCAGGAAACGGTGTCCTGCTCATACATTAAGGCAGAATCGGTTGTTCTAGTAACGAAGAGGCATATTGCGCGCATCTTGAATGAGTCACCAAACATCATGTGGAAGAAACTTCAAGGGAAGCCGAAACTGACCGCCACCCATAAGCAGAACCATCTCATTTTCGCCCCGCAATACATGGAATGGAAACTAGAATGGAGAAATGTTGTATTTTCCGGCGAAAAAAGTTCAATTTGGATGGTCCGGACTGTTACAGTTGATATTGGTACAATTTAAGTCAACGGCATGTCGTGAGATCGAAGCGAAACTTTGGGGGCGGAAGTTTGACAGTGTGGGGAGCCGTTTCCTATCACAACAAGCTTCCCATTTGTTTCATTTTCATCCGAGTGAACTCCGAAAAGTATCTTCAATTACTGGAGGACGTTTTTATTGGCCATATTGAGAATAACGCTACCGAGGATGTCATTTTTTCAGCAGGATTATGCATAAATCCACGTTTCCAAGCAATCGAAGGCATGGTTTGCCGAGAAGGACATTCCGCTTCATGAGTGACCTGCTTGCAGTCGATTGCAATCCCATAGAGAACCTATGGAGAATCTTGGCCGAGATGGTCTATGCAAACGGATGACAATTTGACAACATTTCCATTCTCAAGGCAGTAATTCAGGAGTGTTGGGCTATAATCAATATGGCGACACTTTAAAAGCTGCCAAATCGAGTTTTCAAAGTGATCCCAAATGGAGGTGGACATACTGAATATTAGCTACCGATTGGACTCGAAATTTGCCGCACAAATTTTCTTTTATTGAAATTTTAGGATGCGGCTAAACGAATGTCCACCCTGATTCTACATATTTGAATTACTTAGAAAACAAAAAGTGAATTTATACTTTTTTTTAGAATGAATTCGATGAAAATAAACAATAATAGTCTTTTATGAACAAAACTGTACAAAGAATTGACTTATTTTTAAAAATATTGAGGAAAAATAGAGTGCGGCTAAACAAATGTCTACCACTGTAGTGGAAAAGTGTGAAAAATGCAGCGAATAGAAGCTGGTACAAATCACGTAAAACTGTCAAACCAACCCAGATAGATATTCCAATACTAAAATGAGCACTGCTCAAGTATTATTTTGGTATTAAAATTATCAAATATTGATAGAAATGTTAGTTCTCTCCAATTTTGTTCTTTGGTATTTGACTAGTAGAACACAGTTATTTATGGAAAATGCAAATCTATGATGGCTGCCATTATCAAATGGCGGGCTGCATATTTTCTCAAAACCCGATTAATATGGGTATCAAATGAAAGGGCTTGAATAGTAGATCACAGTAGATCATGAAAAATTCAAATCCAAGATGGCCGCAATCACAAAATAGCAAATTACTTTATTAAACGGTTATATTTAGCTTGAACTGTTCGTTTGTCTGTAGGGTTGTCCCACATTAATAGAAATTTGACCAATAGGAACTGACCGAATTTATAAAATACCTTTATTTCCGCTGTCATTTTAAAACTGCTCGTCTTGAAAAATCCAATTTGGCCGCCGCTACAAAATAGCTGATTCTATATCATCTCAAAAAAAAAAGTTTGATTTAGATATGTGTATCAAACGAACGAACTTGACTTGGAGAACACATTATGTATTTTCTGCAATCTTCTTAGGGCATCCGCACCAATGCGTTACTATTCAGGGTTTCTAGTCTCGAGTTTTAGCCGTTGTCAATTTATGAACTCTTCGATTTGCGCACCCGTCGTTGCTATCGCGGTTGCTATAGTATCAGTTCTTTCTCGCACCGCAGGTTGCTAAATACGATTGTTATTACTAGAAGAAATGACAAGTGTCAGTTGATTATTTTTTCGTCGTGTTCATTTTTTGATAGATAAATGTAATATATAAACTTCCGAAATAATACTTCAGAGCAGAATCACAAAAAAAAACAGCACAAGACGAATGGAACCCACAACAGATGTTTGACATTTGTTGAAAATAGCAACACTTGGCTCGGTTGCTATCGCGTTGCCAAATTTGTTAACTCACTATTCACCGAGTGGCAGATAACTATTTCCCACACCTGAAGCGCAACCACCAGTGGGGTTGCTGCGTTATGGTGAGGGTTGTCAAAATGTCTGTAACAACGCATTGGTGCGGATGCCCTTATATCGGGCGTGTCCAAACTAAATTTTGGTATCAAGATCAAATGTATTCTAATTTTCTCCATTTGTTCCATGAGTTGTTGCGTTTGAGTGTCATTTGAATCTGAATCTTAATCTGTGATCTGTATGTCAGCGGCGAAAAACAAGAATATATTTCTCTTCTAATACACTTTTAGTAAGCGGTGATTTAAATGCAGTCAATATTAGCATTGTTCTACAGAGGAGTGGCTGAAGGATGGAATGCGCTGTTTTGTCAGTTACTTTCAAGACGGCGCGAGGCTGACCCTCGTTACCCTAGTAAGATAGCTGGTTAAGACGGTACAAGGAGATTTCAACACAAGCGATAAAGGGCGTGAAGGAAGGCCTAGGCTGTTGAAGACAATGAATTAGAGACGTTATCGGGCCATGAACCGTGTAAGTCTCGAGAAGAACTTGTCAAGTGTCTTAACAAATCATATCATTGCGTCTGAAGGCAACAGGCGATTAACTTAAAAAACCCTTTTAAACTTACTTTTACACTACAATAGATCGTTGAATTTCTCGGATGGCGACAGGATCCTACTCGATCCGTTTGAACATGGTCATTTCGAAATCAATCACTGAAAAAGGGAGAAGGGACGGAGGACATGCGGCCACAGACCAGGGTTCTCTTCATGGATGGCACTAACGTTCCAGTGGAACTTTTGCCTTCTCAACGTAGCATTACTTGCGTAATTTTTATTAGTAGTACTTGGTTGAGATTTCTATGCCGAATAACACGCCTTGAATGTACTCTGGAGTGGCAAGCTCTAGAATACGCGTGACCACAGTGCAAGCAGGAAGAATTTTCTTTGACGAAAAATCCCCCGGCTAGAACGGGAATCGAACCCGAACCTCCGGAATGATAGTGTGGGACGCTACCACTCGGCCACGGGGGCAACCCGACCAACCCGACCTGTATATCTGTATTTTTAGCAAAAAAAAAATCTGTATCGAAAAATTGAGGGAAAAATGGAAATAACGGGGTTCCAATCCATTTCCGGACTTTGTTTTGTTGGTATTGTAAAGCGAACATATTCGCTCGAAAACGCTGATGAATGTTGTCAAAAAGTGTCTTACAAACGACCTTAGCAATGGATACAAATATTTCTCATCACGCCTTTTGACATCCAACAGCTGGGACCAGATTATATCTGAGTCACTCAGTTTATGCTCCATAAGATTCGTTTTGAGTATTCGTTATCCAAGCCTTGTCTATTACCTGCTTCAACGAATTGTGGAAATTGGTAAAATTTAGAACTTTCTTTTGGTTTAGTCATAGGGTCATTTAAATTAATCAATATACGATTGGTGGATTGATTATGGTCATTCTTAACTTGGAACGAAAAGAATTGTTTTAGCTCTTCAAATCGCAAAAGATTTCGCTTGACAATTGCCTCCAACGAAAACCATCTCGATGCGTTGCGTTCTACATTTTTATAAATCAAGGTATCTATGTATGCACTGCAATAAATTCAATATTTAAAATTGAATTTAAAAAAAAAATATTTCTGTACCTTTGCTGAAAATCTGTAATTCTGTATATACATATTCTGTATCTTAAATTTGACAAAAAATCTGAAAAATACAAAGGCCAACTTCTCGCAACTTCTCGAAGACTGATAGTTCGAAGTATCTTCTTTCTTCACAAGGCCACATGGAGATCACCTGATCAACGAACGGCAAATCATCTAGTCGATGGACGATCTCTCTTAGACATCATCATCGACCGCACCTACCGAGTTGCGAATATTGACTTGAACCACTAGTTGCAATGTCGAACAAAAGTTAAGCAACTGTGCAATAGAATTGCCTATCACTGTTATATGTTTGACTATAATTGGTGCCGTGGGTATCCATGCTCCCGTGGCCGAGTGGTTAGCGTCATAACTAACATGCCGGGTGTTCGGGTTCGATTCCCGTTCTGGTCGGGGGAATTTTTCGTCAAAGAAATTTCCTCCGACTTGCACTGTGATCACGCGTATTCTAGAGCTTGCCATTCAGAATGCATTCAAGGCGTGTTATTTGGCATAGAAATCTCAACTAAGTACTAATAAAAAATGACGCAAGTAATACTACGCTGAGACGGCAAAGTTCCTCTAGGAACGTTAGTGCCATTGAAGAAGAAGAAGAAGGGTATCCATGTCATCCAAATGCAAGCACCAGTGATCTTTCATGGATATGTAGAAAGATATTGATTCAATTATCTTGGCAGCACTGCACTGTAAATATAAATTGCTATGAAAAGCACACGACAAAAGTTTAGCAGCTGTCAAGTTGATATGTAGGACGGCAAACACTGCTGCATAGTAATTATTTGACTTGAAAAATGACTAAACTGATGGATCTTTTTTAGATGTTAGTGTGTGTTTCGTCTGGAATGCTGCATTTGTCATGATACTACGCTCTCAACGCCACTTACAAAATATACTATTCCGACGACTTAACCAGGAGGTTCGTGAAGCGATACCCCGCTGATTTCATGGGAGCCCATGTTACCTCGTATCAAATCTTTTCATTTCGACAGATTTTGTAAAAATGTCCTTAGTACAACACTTCATTTTCATCGTCTTTAAGGCAGTGTATGAAACAGCAGATCACGCACAAAAACGACGATATCTTCCCGGATGAACTCGACTCGACTGGCCAAGGATACCATGAATCGTGTGATGTGCTAGGTGCGTATATGCGAATTTCTGGAATCACTGATAAAAAATGGGATGAACATTGCTTTTGAGAGTGTGATACGGAAAGCGGGTATCGACACGAGGTGTCAAATTTCCTTAAGGATGACTCAACTTCTAGGTATCGCCGATGACTCCAATTTTATGGCGATAGTTGAGAATATTCACACCAGAAAAAACGGAAACTAGAAAACTATTGGTTAATGCCTCCCGACCTCCCGTTGAGACACATCGTAAACGGTGACGAGCTTGAGGTGATCGATGTGTCATATATTTTGAATTAATGGTGACCAGCGCCAACAAAAAGATCCAGAGATGCAACCTATCGTATCTACTGCTCACTTCGGAAGACACTGAGATCGAACACACTCATTGATTGAACGGATTGTCCTCTATGAGTTCGAGACGACCTCGCTGAGGAACTGGAGGAGCTAGTTTTCGAATGCAAGGCACTAATGACTATCTAAAGTAGAATACAGACAAAAGATAGAAAATAGTTACGGAGAGGCATGAACCATAAACTGCACGTGCTGCTTGGAGATAACCCCGTTGCATAATTTTCAAGAATCAGTAGATTGTGGTATGTTGGACGGGTGCTCCCGTGGCCGAGTGGTTAGCGCCCCAACTAACATGTTCGGGTTCGATTCCCGTTCTGGTCGGGGGAATTTTTCGTCAAAGAAATTGCCTCCGACTTGCACTGTGGTTACGCGTATTCTAGAGCTTGCCACTCAGAATGCATCCAAGGCGTGTTCATTGGCATAGGAATCTCAACTAAGTACTAATAAAAATGACGCAAGTAATACTACGTGTAGACGACGAAGTTCCTCTAGGAACGTTAGTGCCATTGAAGAAGAAGAAGATGTTGGACGCGTCGTAAAGATGTCGGATGTCGGACCCGGTCAAAAACCTTTCTCGGACGGCTTCAGTAATCTTAGCGGTACAAGCAACAGAGGATCACAGTGTGGACGATGGCTCGGCCAGATCGAAGGTTACTTGGAAGGTGATTTCTTCATACAGCACGAGCCACTTCGACTTTAGTCTGCTATGTTGGGGGAAATATCATACTTAGGGTCACGGTATTTTATCTTTTGAGAGAAGCTTACTGAAGGGCCTGAAATACCGTCTGGAAACAGGCTTGGATTTGATCAGCGGCTTGACTCGAAAACGATCGTACCAGCGTTATCGGGGATCTAGTAAAGCGGGAATTCTCTTCAAAATAAAACCATGCAGGTTAAAAAATCTGAAATATTTTCGGTGTTCACTAGCCACCTCAAGAAAAACAAAGACCTAATGCGAATAGGTAAGTGTCCACGTCAAATGCAACCAGTTCCATCTAATTAAGTATATTTTTCGAGGAGTTATGAAGACCTGCAGCTTGACACAATTTTGCTAGTCCCATTCCTTACGTTACTGTATTACTAAAAATAAAATTAATGAATAACTGTGATACATCTCATAACCATGTGCTGACTGCAAGCAGCGCGGACAATACACTGTTATCTCCCCTGACAATCCAGCAAATTGCTTCCCAACTTCCCAAACATCCTTTCGAATTCAGCAGAAGTCGGAACAAAGCCAAAACAAAAACAAAGCTTAAAACAGCTTTTTGTTCTTTCTCCGAATAGAGACAGAGAGACAGGGAGAGATAGAGAGAGAGAGAGTGGAATGGGAAATTATGCCACGGTAATGTAGTCGAGGCAAACAAACAAACAACATACAGAGCAACGGTCCGGTCAATAAACCCGAAATAGGCACGAGCACACCACCAGTAACTGCAGCGGCACAGATTGCGAGCGTCGGAGGTTCTCCTTGTTTCGCGGCCGAGGGTTCTCAGAATGTGGGAGCCCCACTGGATGTGGTGGGATACACGTTGGGTTCGATGATTGTTGACAGTTTTTGTTCGTTTGTTATTCCTGTGATTTTTCTCTAATCATCAAATCTGCTGGGTTTGTGTTTGTTCAACATTTTCTCCCCGAACGATCATTCTCTTCAATCGGATGTTGATGCTGACGGAAAACCAACTAACTGCAGGTTTGATATCCTTCGTTGCACCATTTTTTCGCGCGGAAGATGAGGAACGATTCAGCGAGGGGAAATGGGAGCACTGAGCCCAACTGTTCCAGTAGTTTCCTTTGGTCGGGTAAGAGTACCGTATAGTAGCATATTTACGGCGTAAAGATGGAAGATGGAAGAAACGTAAACTGGTGTCTTTCGCCTTACGAAAACTTTTCCATTATGCTCGTGTTTCGTTGTTGACTGAGGGCAGGCGGGAAATCGGACAAAAAGCATGTTGAAGGGATGAAGTGGGCGAAAGCTATTTAGCAATCGGCGGAACCTTGATAAATATGGTTAGGAGATATAGAAAGAGAAAAATCCCCAGTAGTGAGTCTAATGTTTGATATTCGACTGTTGACTGGAGAATAGCGACCAAACAGTAGCTGAGTGATTTATGGCAACTATTATGAATAGCCTCTTATCCATTGTCCGCTATAAACCATGGCGCTCCATTGTTGTTGCTGGATCACCAAAACTACAATGAAGCATTGAATTGACGATGGCTAAGCATGCGAAAAGTTTCGGATTTCGTGCAAGAAAATATTGTACATCATTCATGCGTTGATAGCGTTTGTAACAAACATTAAAACAAATGAGTCGTTTAGAATCAGAACCATAACCAAAGACACCAACCGTTATAGCTTGATTTATGATCAGACGCTAACATCCTCCCAAAAATAATCAACTCCACATGAATCATCCAAAATAGAGTCCAAAAAAGTCGATCTAGTGCAGCGAATGATTTATGTACTAACCGCCCATCATCGAACTTTATCCCTCAAATCCATGGGGCTTCACCGCGGGGAAACGATTAACATAAGTTTCTATCCACCCTGTGGTGATTTACGGCAGAAGTTCACGTGGTCAGCAGCGTCGAAACCCAAACCGGTGAACTTCCTGCATCTCGCGTTGATCGCGTCCTCCCTGGCATGACCATCCCACAATTCACGTTATTATTAATAGGTAACATCTTCCCCTCTCGTGGGTCTGTAACGAATTCTACGTCTCGGGAAACGGAAAACGAGAACCAAACGAAAACGCCAACCCTTTTCCACTTCTCGTTTGTCGCTGCCGGAGTGACCGCGTGCTCTCTGTGGAACAAAACAGTGGCACATGTTTTTCAGGGCGTCGATTTATGCCTCACGTGCTGCCGCCGGCAAGTTTGGCATGAAACGAACGCATGAGATGTTCCCCCCTTCTGCCAATTTGCACTTACGATTCTCTTTTCTTTGTTTTATGCGTTCTTTGTAGTTGGTACTCGGTTGTAAATGGGGGACGCATAACGTGTGTATGAATTCTGGGTCTGTAGCATACATATTTAACATACAGTGGCACGCCGATTCAATTGAAATATTTTGTTGTATGTTTCAATTATTGCGTGGGCATACTGCTCAAATTTCAGGAGACAACAACGAAGACAGAGTATCGTCCGGCCTCTTATATAATTTAATTTTGACTATCAGTGTGGTCGGCCAAAAACCAAGTATGCAAGTTGAAATTGTCGGATTTTTCCGTTTGTTTCTACACATTTTGTTATCTCTCAGGCACAATGTCTTCTCAAATAAAACTTTTTTATTTAGACGAAAACCAACCTGAAAACCTGATAATCTGACGGGGCCAGGCCTGGAGAATACGGTGGGTGCTAAAATGTTTCTTAGTTAAGGGTTTTCATTGCATTCTTCACGGTTTTAGTGGTATGTCCCGATGCATTGTTTTGTTTCGTCATGTCATCACTTTAGCGTGTCTTCGGGCCCATTCCGGTATTTTTTTCATCAATGCAATGCTGAAATTTAATATCTGTTGTCGGAAGCGATCTATATTCACCGTTGCATCCGGTTTTAAGAGTATCCGGAAATCAATCTCAAACTTTCGAAAACAAAAAAAAAGCGAATAGGCTGTTGAAATTTTTGGTTAAACACGTTTTAGTGTCACTTCTATACCAAAAGTTGATTTTTAGCACATGCTATGGCATCCCGATTTATTACATTGAATGAGCCGAAAAATAACAGGAAACGTTCTACTCCCCAATACATGTACAGGTAAACTTCGATATAACGTACATTTCACCTTCAAAATTGTACGTTGTATCGAATTGTACGTTATATCGAAGCATAATAAAGTACTCACAAACGTAGTCTGTAATACATTATTGTGTTGCTGTTTTAGTAAAGTTAAAGAATAACTTTAATCAGAAGACGAAACCAGCCTTTCTCATGATGTTTCCCTTTGTACTGTTGATTAAAGCTTGATTCATTTAGAATCCGGAATAACAAAACCAGCTGCATTTCGGAATTGATTGAAGATACAAAACATGTTTTAGCATCACAATACAGATAATTAATTGTTCTATCAGAAAAAAAATATTGAAAAAAAATTTTCTTTACACTTTGGAAATGTGTACGTTATATCGAGGTAAAATGTACGTTATATCGAGTGACGTTATATCGAGGGTACGTTATAACGAGGGTACGTTATATCGAAGTTTCCCTGTATATCATTTGTATAATATTGGGTTGGGGAAAAGAAATGTCGTATATTGTCAATATATGGCAACACTTAAACATATATTGTGTTGTACTTATCGCATCGGGTCATACTATACGACTATTTGAAGACGACAATCTGTTCTACAAGTGTCGTTTTGACAGTGTTGTGATTGTCCTTTTCAATCTCAGGTTATAGCGCGTCAAAGATGGAGTCCACCATCAAGAAAACCGCAATATTTTACGTTTTTACTACCTGCGAGGTAAAACTGCAACGAAGGCGGCCGAAAAAATTCGTGTAGTTTATGGACCCGATACTGTAACGATTCGCACAGCACAGCGTTGGTTTGATCGATTTCGTTCTGGTGTAGTGGCTGTCGAAGATACACCCCGTACTGGTAGGCCAATCGTCGTGGAAACCGATAAAATCGTTGAAATCATCCAAGTAGATCGGCATGTGAGCACTCGCTCGATGGGCCAGGAACTGGGTATAGACCATAAAACCGTTTGGAACCATTTGCCTGCGATGCACTGCTGAAATGGAACGAACCCGACCCATTTTTGAAGAAGATGGTAACTGATGGAGAAAAGTGGATCACGAATGAAAACCTAAAGCGAAAAAAGTCGTGGTCGGAGCGCGGTGAGCCGGCCCAAACCATCGTTAAGCTCGGATTGATGGCCAGGAAGGTTTTGCTGTGTGTTTGATGGGACTGGAAGGGAATAATCCACTATGAGCTACTCAACTATGGCCAGACCCTCAACTCGGTTCTCTACTGTGAGCCGCTTGACCGTTTGAAGCAGGCGATTGACCAGAAGCGGCCAGAAATGATCAATAGGAATGGTGTTGTTTTCCACCAGGGCAACGTTCGGCCTCACACATCTTTGATGAAGCGCCAGAAGCTACGGGAGCTAGGATGGGATGTCCTATTGCACCCACCGTATAGTCCGGACCTGGCTCCAAGTGATTATCATCTCTTCCGGTCCATGCAAAACGCTCTTGGTGATAATAAGTTGGCCTCAAAAGAGGCTTGCTAAAACTGGCTGTCTGAGTTTCTTGCAAATAAGGAGGGGGGTTTTATAAGGGGGAGGGGGATAATGAAGTTGCCTTCTAAATGGCAACAAGTTTGCAAACAAAACGGCGCATATTTGACTTAAATTGGACAATTCAAATTTACGACATTTCTTTTTCCACAACCCTATATATATATATATATATATATATATATATGCTAGAGCCAATATGAGCAAGCGAAGCAGGAGACACATTTAAATGAAAACATATGAAAGCTTTTCGTATATTTTGCCAAATACACGGCCCAGACAGAGAAAGATATATTCTCGTTCATGTTCTTCTTTATCCTCTTAGAAAACACTTTCCAACTTCATTTTATGATGAAGTGTAATATTATCACGCTTAAATATAACAGCGCTGGCAGCTATATGGATAGCGTGGTCTTGTGAAATAGCTTTGCATCCCAGCCGGCCTTGGTTCAATCCCCATTGACGTCGTATGGACTTTTTTTTGGCACAATCCCAAATGAAATGGGAAAAGAAAACAGAAAGAGATGTCTGCTCGCTTACATAGAAACCTTTTTTAAGTTTTTAAACAGCTCATTATTTGCGCATTTGACCCTCCAGCACACGAAATGGCATTACTTCTGCCAAAGATGAACTGTTTTCAGCCAACGCTAGTTTGGGTGTAGTGTTGCCAGGCAGTAGAGTGAATAATTCACGCAGATCGCTGATCTCTGTAGAATGATCGTAACTTGGATTTGACACCTCTCATCAAATCGGGACAGGAGCCTTTGTGTACTTCCTGGACGCTGCTGACAAATTCTTCCTGAATTCTGATGTGTTAAGAGACACTGGGCCATCCTTCCGGAACATGCTCTTGAGAATTGCCCAGTAACGTTCGATTGGTTCTAATTGGAGATTTAAATGGATATTAAAATGATGCTACACCCCATGATCTGATTGGATCTTATTAACACGTTGAGTACCACGCGGTTTTATAGCGACTTTCCCGTCAGGCCACGCGCTGATATCGTAGTACAGCAAAGCGAAGCGCAATACTGCAAAATTAGAATATACTCGATGGAAATTTTTGAACGTATTAGGACCATCGTTTCTTATCTTAAGAAGGTATTTCTGCTCGAAGACAGTAAAATTTCTGCGAAAAAAAAAACTCTTTTTCATCGTATTTTATACTGACACGACCTGAACGGAAAACTCGATGTCAGTTACGATCTGAACGGAAAGCTCGGTGTCAGTCACCGATGACTGACATGGCACTCAACGTGTTAACTACATATTTCCGCCAACTTCGACATACATGATGTTGTTTTACGCAAACCACTAAAAAGTAGATTTGAAGTAATGAGTCGTTGCCAAATTGGGCCAGAACAGAGGAGGAAGGTCAGGCTTTCTACACGATGCAATCAATCTCTTATTTTAAACCATTCGTTCCAATAAATTAGAGAATTTATGGTCCCTTTTGTGAGAAAAGTAGAAGATCGCAAGTCACATGTGCAAATATCTTGCCAGACTAGCATCTTTTGGCCGCATTTCTCCATTGCAATAGTTCTGGAGTCCTTTTTAATTTTTTTGCCTCATTTTAGCACGGTGTTGCTGTTCCGGAGTTGCTAGTACCAAATTTCTTGACCAAGTCACAAATAGAGGCAGATATACGAATATAATTCACGACTTCCCGGGGTCAGTACAACCGAATTTACGTTCAAAGGAAAGGAAAGGAAGGAAAGGATCAATACTGACCGCGAATCGTTCTTTTCATGCACAAAAGTCAACATGTTCAAAGCTTTTCAAACATGTCTTGGTTTGTTTTGAGTTGAGATCGTTGCTGGGGCATCGAAACATGGCAATGTGGCTAATAATGTATTATGATGAGGTTTACATTAACAGTTAGAACCATTTGTTAGCAAGTTCCGGTTTCATATTGATATACCTGACTAATTTGTGGTAACATTGAAGTGTGCAAAAATGCTTAGTTGACTAATATCTCTATATCCAAAAAGTTTCAATAATTTTCTTAAGGTTTTAAACCCTCCAAGACGAGTTGATGCAAAATCCCTTATTTGTGTAACTTTGTTTGCGCAGGTCAATGATGGCAACTCCTAAATTCGTTATCGGTCTCAGCAATTCATCGTTGATAGATTCAAAGTGCATATCCGATAGCAATAGATGCCAATGACGCTGGAACCACCCACTAGATTCAATTTCCCCTCTCCCGGTCAGTGAATTGGTCGAAGCTCTGGTCTCGATCGTAATTTTGCAATCGGTGATATCACATTTTCACAACGAATACGGCTATTAGTTTTCCACTTTTCCGGTCTTGTCAGAATAATTACTTTGCGCGTCGCATCGTAAGCGGGGTGGTAGTGTTTCCATTAGTCGCCTAGGTGCCGCCGATAAAAGGGTGGTAAAAACCGCAGTCAGAAGTGCACGATTGTACCCCTCGTTCAATGTTTTTTTTATCTGATTTTCGTTTCGGATTTCCGTTTAATGGATGCGTTGATTTCATCGAGAGTGTAGCTGCATCCAGCAAAATATAAAGGTAGAAGTCATTGTGCTCCCGGTATACGTTGGAGGTCGGAGCGTTGAATATAAATGTTTGGATTACTATTCGGCCTTGGAAAGGGACCAACGTAGGTTCCAAAAACGATACTTACGACTTATAATATGATGATGAATCCGATGATAACTGCAGAAAAAGAGAATAAAGGTAATGTAATTTTTTTAATCATTCAAATGAATATTTGTAAAAATAATATGAAAACAGAAACCACAACAAAACATACGGTTTCGGTCAGAAAACCCAGAAATAGCGAGCAGACGGTATTGTAAAACTCATATCTAATTGGAACCGAGCATATTTCCGGTAGAATGCTCCCCCACTAAAACGTTGAATATGCAAAACAAACCAAAATAAATGGTGCCCGATATGCATGACTTGAACGTATTTGCCTGTAGGTGCACGTGTGAATCACATTCGTGTACAGTTCAATAGTTCACACGCGCAGCGGCCGCCAGTTTCCTCCCCCGCAAATGTCGTTCCGAAATGGAAGCGTTGCCGCTGCTGCTGCTGCTATGCATTTCTTCGTAATTATATTTATCGCTATTGATTCGACGCGGTAGACTACATACCGTGCCTACTATAATGTTTACTTCGTGCGCCGGTCTATCGTTTTATGTCTCCATTGATTTAACAAAGTTGAATACCTCACCTTCTTCTCGGCGGGAGCGGATCATTCGGCGGCTGAAATTGAACTTTTCTGCTATCACCTATCAACTGCGCGAGGGCTGTTCACCTTCGGCAGAGCCCATTCAACTAGGAACATCAAATGGAGGGAAATTTCCACACAATTTGGGACCGATATGATGGTCCAAGTGATTATCGGTCGTATCCGGCCGCCTTATGCCGCTGCGGAGTGGAGCGGTGGTCGGAACAGAAGAAAGACTTTTCAATTTGGGGTTCTTTCGTTCATACTTCGAGAAGCCCCCGACCGGAAGCGTCTTGAACAGAAATCAGGAAATTTAATTTATTTGGACTTGTTTATCGGAGAATTTTCGTATTTTCGTTTCGAGGGGGAGAACGGATGTTAATCGCCCAATGAAGAAATACGTTCGGATTGGGCTTGAAGGCAAAATTGAAAGAAAAAAAAAACCCAAGAAAAACTCGAAGACCCGAAGAGGCGACGGCTGTTTTATACATTCGCACGTATCTTTCCGGAGCTGGAGCGAATCGATTTGTTTCAGACAGTACGGCAGCGAATGTTGGATCTGGGGTACAGTGCTCAGACGCACCATTTTATGTCGATGGGGTTGGTAACTGATCGTTTGATCGGAATTCTTGAGGTAAACAAGGGCCAATTGCGTTTGTAAACAGGAACAAGACGCGTTCGTTTAAATGGCACATGAATACAAATCGCGGGAAATGGGTAACTCGCTGGCTTATTCCTTGAAGATTCACAATTTCCCAATGTTTTCTCAGCAGTGTATACAAAGACATAATTTTTTGGTGATATGCACCGTCTCATAGCGCTGGCAAGTGATCACGATGTGGAATTTTATTTTATTTTAAGGTGACGGTGAAAGGAAGCCACAAATGGCTACCACAATGGCGCTCAATTCTTTCATCTCCCTCCCTCACCCCTTGCCCGAAAATCAATAACAATGTGAAGAAATTGATTGTTTTCGCACACTTCCCATCAAGTAATATCAACCAAACTCTAATCGATTACTCACAAGTTATTAAATTTTCATCTGCCGTCGCAATGTATAATGGAAAACGTCGGTGAACTCGAGCTAGTGCTCTGAAAGTTAAATTTTTATTTTTCAATTTTCCGCAATGGTTTTGTTTGTATTGGTGAAAGCATCGTTATTTTTTCGATACTGATGCCAGACAAAATCATCGAAACAGCTATGAAAACCACTCAAAAAAATGTTATTACTGAGTCATAACGTTTCATGTCATGAAAATCATTAAAATAAAATTGTGTTGATATCAATACAATTGTTGTTATTTACGTTTATTGGGTCTATAATGTAAGTTTTAGTAACTTAAGCATTGCTTGAGAAAATTGTATTGTAGAGCTCGGAACACTGCCACGGCTGCCTCTGCCGTCAAAAATAGTATACGGAAAAGTATTACATTCAATCAAAATACCTCGGCTAACGAAGAAAAAGGTTAAAGCTTTTCAACGTGAATATATGAAAAAATACGATCAACGAAGGAAAATATTAAGGAATTATCAACTATAATCAACTAATAATGGTCTGCTTTGGTCTCCTCAAGCACCTTGGTTTTTTGAATTTACTGATTACAATAGGTTTAAATTTGAGACTTCCCGTGGCATTGCTACAGGGTAAGATCGCAATTTTTTCCCTGCTATTTTTATGCCCTGGAACATTCTTTTAGTCTCAATGGCTAAAGTATGAGTGGAAATACGACTCCCTGCGAAATATTGATTTGTACGAAAAAATACCCTCTGCAAAATATTCGTTCATTCGGACTTCATTTACTATTGTCGCAGATGTCAAAATTTAAGTTTAATTAAAATCGAAAAATCACCCAAGAGGAGAGTAAAGGAAATCGGGGGGAAAAAAATTGTCAAAAATTGAGTTTCTGGCGCTTGGTCGTTTTTTGTATGAAAAGTCGATTTTTGAGGAAATTTTTTTTTCTCGAGATAACAGTAAATCTCGACGTTTCATGCAATTTCAAGACATTTGGCATCAACATTTTTTTTAAGATCCCGAATTACTTTACTCCCCCCTTTTGGTGATTTTTCGATTTTCATAAAACTTAAATTTTGACATCTGCGACAATAGTAAATGAAGTCCGAATGAGCGAATATTTTGCAGAGGGTATTTTATCGTGCAAATCCACATTTCGCAGGGAGTTCCGTATGAAAAATCGATATGACGACCATACCTTTTGCCTCGTATTCCGAAAAAACGACCAGAAAAAAGTCCCAGAGCGTCGATTTGACAAAAAAAATTTTTTCGAGATGACAGTAGATCTCGACGTTCCATGCAATTTTAAGACATTTGGCACCAACATTTTTTTTTCGAAAACCCCGATTTCCTTTCCCCTTGGGTGATTTTTCGTTTTTCAAAAAACTCAAACTTTGACCGCTGTGCGACACTAGTAAATGAAGTCCGATTGAGCTGATATTTTGCATAGGGTAGTTTTTTGTGAGAACCAACATTTTCAATCAAGTTCGCTTTGAAAATTCGAAGGCCACTTTTTTTTCCCATACATCCATTGGCACTCTAATATACACCCATTCCATGTCAAACCGATATAGTGGTTCTCAGATTTTCATGAAAAGTGGTAGATTTGTTCTTTGTAACAAACAATTAGACCCTTATTTTTTTATATTTTCAAATCCATTTTTTCACCTTTTTCCCAAAAATGACTTTTTTCGAAAATTCATAACTTTTGAACTACTGAACCTGTTCAGATGATCGATGTATCAAATCAAAGCCAATTACTTATTCTATTTTGAAAAAAAATATGACACTTGCCAAAAATTTGGATTTGTTTTCGTAATTATTGGTTGTATTTATTTTTTGGTGTTCTCATGTCTTTGGATTAGAGGGAATTTTTTACATAATATATCCAAAAATCAGCGACGTGATTATTTTTATTTTTAATTTATGAATTTTCAATGTTAACTATATCGATTTGGCATGGAATGGCTGTATACTTATATGTGCAATCGTTCTTCGGAACACATCGTTCATATATTTAACTTCAGTATCGAATTGTTAATTTTTTTTCAAATGTGTTCTAAGACTACCAGTGAAGCGCCACATAGTCTGATAAGTGAATTGATCTATTTACGTACCAAAACCAAAACAAACGCTGTGCTTTGCTCTCTTCTCACAAACACTCCACATTATCCCATGAAAAACACGTTATAAAAAATTGAAGTACTAGAAAAATATTGAAATTTTGAATTTTTTTTTGGGATTTAGAGATTCAGTACTACCCTAATTCATATTTAAATGTGTTCCTACGGCTTTTCTAGATATGTGTGATTATTTTCAGTGTTGCGCGGCACAATTTTTTTTTTATATTTCCAAAGGGTCTGGCTGTGTAAGAGAGTAAAAAGTGCCCTCAAATCAAATCACCAGCTGTATGGAAAATATTGTATAGAGTACTAAATAAAACATTTTGGCAGTGGTACCATATATTTGAGTCCTTATAAGGTACACTGTAGGATCTATGGTAAAAAATGCACGTTCTCGTTTTTCCTCGCCATCCTATATAGCTTTGGGACAAAAATATGGAAAAAAATACTGAAAGTACATCTTACTAAGTTGTATCGATCAATATTTTCAAACAATTTTTCCATCAAAAAATCAAATATTAAAAAAAATAATTTTTATTTTAATTTTGAAATAAATTTTTTTTTATTCTGAGATTCAGTACTACTCTAGTTTGTATTCAAATTTCTTCCTACGTCTATTTTAGGTATATGTGCTTTTTTCAGAATTCTTAGAGTGTTTTCGCGGTACAAAAAAAATTATATATATATTTTCAGGCATTTCGAAATTTTGAAAGAAATATTACTTTGAGACCCACTTTTGCTCTAATTTTTATTTAAATGCATTCGTATGTGCTGTTTCTCCATATATAGCGTAATTTTTTCTTGAAGTTTCAAGAGGATTGCGCGAAAAAAAATTTTTTTTGGCATTTTTAGTTCATTTTGAATTTGGAGACCCAGTACTACTCTGATATTCATTTAAATTTTGTTTTTTATATGTCTAAATTTTTTCGGTATATTTAGAACATATTTTTTCTCATATCTTGAAATATATGAAATTATCTTTACATCGGATTTAGATGGTTTACCAAATTCATAGGAGTCAGCAGTACGATAGAGCTCTGTGAGAAAAAATAAAGTCCTTGTGGAAAGATAATTCAGATTTATGAGAAAAACACTTAAAACATCCAAATTATTATTTTTTTTTAAATTTTAATTTTACAATTGAAAACCACGAATACTATAAAATAATCGATTTCAAGAAAATAAAAATAATAATGCAGACGATGAAGAAAATTATGTTTGTGTCTCGCAATGCTCTTAAACATTCAGGAAAAAATTGCACCACATGTAGAAAAAAAGACACATACGAACGCATTTAAATAAAAATTAGAACAGAAGCGGGTCTCAAAGTTATATTTTTTTTCAAAATTTCGAAATGCCAGAAAATATATTAAATTTTTTTGTACCGCATATTTTTTTTATAATTACATTTTTTTATGATAAAATTGTTTGAAGATATTTATCAATACACCTTAGTAAGATGTACTTTCAGTATTTTTTCATATATGTCTCAAAGCTATTGAGAATGGCGTGAAAAAAACCAAAAGGTGCATTTTTCACTATAGATTCTATGGAGTACCATATAGGGACTCAAATATATGGTACTACTGCCAAAATGTTTTATTCAGTACCCTATACAATATTTTCCATACAGCTGGTGATTTGGTTTGGGGGACTTTTTGCTCCCTTACCCAGCCAGACCCTTTGGAAATATAAAAAAAAAAATTTTTTTGAACCGCGCAACACTGAGAAAAATCTGAAAAAAATCACACATATCTAGAAAAGCCGTAGGAACACATTTAAATATGAATTAAAGTAGTACTGAATCTTAAAATCACACAAAAAAAATCTAAATTTCAATATATTTTAGTACTTCAATTTTTTATGAATTTTTTCTTTGATAATTTTTCTTGATACACCGTAGTAAGATGCACATTCAGTATTTTTTTTTTAAATTTTTATCTCGAAGCTATTGACGATGGCGTGAAACAAACGATAAAGTATGTTTTTCACTATAGATCCTATGTCAAACCACATAGGAGTTCAAATAAACCGCCAAAATTTCTAATTTAATATCCTGTACAATATTTGCCATACAGCTGGTGATTTGGTTTGGGGGCACTTTTTACTCCCTTACCCGGCCAGGCGCTTTCTGTATAACTCAAGAACTAAGCAAGCAAACGGAATCAAATTTGTCATGTGGAGGTTTTAGAGAGCACGATACGTTTCTATGGTGTTTCGACACTCGACTTCTGTATCAAGTATGGATTCCATTTGAGGGAGAAACATGTTATTTGCAAGAGGTTGAAAAATCTTGAACGAGAATTGTGTCTGAAAGTAATCTGATATTATAATGATAATGAATGAGTTTTGGTAGAAGCACTAGGAAATTTATAGTAAAAGGAAATTGTAAGGGTCAATTAGAAGATCAATCAATGAACAGTTCTGCGATTGGACCCATGAACGTTCACTTAGCAAGAAAACGTAAATAACCTTCTTGCAAAAATTTTCTGTGAGTAGAATCAAGATAGTGACAGGTTCTGCATCGAAGAATGTTTGTCTTGGTAAACTCCAAATGTCGTCGAAAGACATGTATAATTTGAAATATAAGAATAAGAGAAAAAAAAACGTTTTTTTTCATGGTGACCCTAATAGAACTTAGAAAAAAGCGCTTATTCGGTTATATTAATCGAAAAAAAACTTTGTTTTACAAAATTGATTAAAACAACTAGGGTACATCATTGCCGAACTCTATCTATATTGATAATTTTTTTTTTAAGTTTTTGATTTCAATTAAAATTTTGGAGATCCCATTCTAGACAACATAAAAATGAGCGCTCCATCATATGCAACCATTTTGCCTAAGACATTTTTTGTTTAGAAAATAACACTTGAGTTGTAGACGAAAATTCCCACCTAAATTTGTTCCCTGGGCCAACCAATGGGCTCAAGCTCAAGAAATTCTTCGTTGCGATTGTGAATGTAATCAAAATCAACATATAGTAGGGCATCCCAAAATAGCCAATAGTAACAAACCAAACATACTACAATCAATTATAGCAATTTCATCAATTCCAACATAAACACATGTGCGTCGTCGTACCGAAGGTCGTACATCACTCCAAAATTACATGACTGCCTGACCCAAATCCTATATTTACCAGCCTTTTGCGAAACCATCTGCAGGTTTGATCTCCCCTTGATGCGTCACGATCCAATTCACATTCACAACACTAAATCTTCCCTCGAATTTGATAAAAGAATAATAAACATTCGACACTGGTGATCGACAGCAAAAAAAGGGAACGATACTTGAACCCCACCAAATCGAAAAGCTATGAGAAAAAAATCCGAGCATCGAGAATGAAAACAAACGCAGTTCCAAGACGCATATGTTTTTTGTTGTTGTGAGGATGCATTCGATCTTTTTCGGACGGATTACTCACGCTTATGTTTTCTTCAGCCTGTGTTTGTAATAAACTTGTTGAACTGCTGACACGGGAAGAAAAGTTCCTTCTTGTGTACACTTTTGGAATGGATTAGTAGCGATTAAATCGTCATTATGGCGCTTGAACACACGCAGCCAACTGATATATCGATAATTTTTTGTGACATTTTTTCCTCGAAGAATCATAATCACGGCTGACAGTTTTATGAGCGCCTAAATGGATGGTGTTTTGAAACGCCTCTGCTCGCGTCCCGCACAGCTATGAAATGTCGCTTCGGGCTTTCTTGGAAGTGTAGAAGTGGTGAAAACGAGCTCCACAACGATGTTGCCCGAAACCTATTAACTATCGATTACTGGGAAGTGGATTCGCTAGAATTAATCCATTCGAAAACATTCGAAATGTTTTTTTCGTTGAACGTTTTACATCACCGTTATAGGGTTTAGCGATTACTGTTATGCTCATTTAGGGAAAAAATTGGAACCTAGAAAAGATGATACACTTTTAAGCTTTTTAACGGGGTTCAAGATTTGTTATTTTGATATATCAACCCAACGAACGATGCAATGAAGCTCTCCAAAGAAGAAGGGAGAAGAATGCTCCAAAACTATCTCGTTATTTCATCCAGATTTTTTTTCGTTATATTGGGTTGTTTCAGAGGCGAGGATAAACATATCATTAATCATGTTCTCAATAATTAGTTTAAAATTGCTCGCGCCAACGGCTGGGAAAGAGATCTTTAAATTATTTCTTCTGCTAGATCGATTAGATGGATCGAAACGCGCCGCGACTCGCGTGTTGTGTCGGCTAGATGTTGTTACATTACATCAAACCGATTATCGGTAGATTCGAAAATTTTCCGTAGGCTTGCGATCCGAAAACGATCCAATCCGATGCGGTGGTAATCAACGAATGAGGGAAAACGAATGGTAATCCAATTTATCCTGTTCGTTATAATGATTCTGGCTTCTGCTGAATCGAACGGAGTGAGAGTCAAAATTGGTGTCTATGTTCTGATTGCAAAAGTATGATTAGCAGTAAATGCTGTAAATGCAGTAATTTTTCTAAGTTCAGTTATGTAACACGAGAGATATTGATAACACACTTTATTAACTTTGAAGTCATAAATTCTACTTCAACAATGAAATGAAACAGCTCTAATTTGTTGAAACATTTCTCCACATCCATACATTACCAACTGAATGGACCGGACACACTTCCAAAAAGTAATAACGTAACCCAAAATTCTGATTAATCCGTAACTATCATTCCACGAGCATGTTATATCAACTTTGTTTACGATTGAAACACTGGTCAGTGCAAGGCAATACGTTACGAGCAATCCATATTGACTCGCGGGTGAAGCTTCGCATTCGTCACGGTTCACGGTCCGCCGGAAAGCGACAGCAGTGAACCAACGCGTGTCTGTCTCATTTTGCAACCCACCGACACCGTCATTGTAAGCCCCGTAACATAATAGACCGAATGTGTCGGCTTTGTGGACTCGGTGTGGACGACTGTTCTTCTGAATGGGGGCAGGTGCGATGGCGGGAATCTGATTGATCGCGGCACAATGAATGGATGCACTCGTGACGACCTGTCACGTGTACTCGAGCGTTGGCCATAATGGGGAATGCAATATGCGTTTTCATGATGAGAAAACGCAGTTCAGATTCGGTAAATAAATGTGGGATTTAATGTTAAATCTAGAATTAAACATGTAACTTTGTCACATACTAATCGTGTGACTATGTCCATAGCCCTTTGACATTCAATGACGTAAGGGAGACGTCATTCATTTCATCGTAGAACTTGACGTCTCCGAGACGGTGCCTTGAACCTGTTTTGTTTGGCCCCTCTCAACAGTATTGATAAACGGAATCGCTTCAGCTATTCTCCGGACGCGTCGACGAGAATTTTATTTTTGTGTCAAGGGGTTGAGGACAATCGATCGTTATTCCTTGCTATGACTCTAACATAACCCCGCCGAATGCATCCAACGAATGGAGCACCATCTTTGTGATGATCATTAGATAATTACTCCAACGATACACAATTCTTCCGTTGAACCCATCGCCCCTCTTCGATGCGAACGTTTCATCGCAGACGAATTCATCGAAAAAACACTTGACTTGCCGAGTTCGGAGTTCAGAGTTGCCGCATCATATTGATCATAATGTGAGTTTTTACGACAACGTAATGGATGCCCCTCAGCTTTGTTGTTGGATCTTAAAATTGATGTTTATGAAAAGCATCTCGATGATTTGAGTTGGAATAATTTCATTGGGTCGCAGAGCTGACCCGGCAAACTTCGTCCCGCTCAAATTTTTTTTTGTTATCAATATCTTCAAACATTCTCGTTTTGACGTAGAAGAACGTCTTTCATTTCTATACTGGGGTGTAAGTTCAAAGTTTCGAAAACGAAAGCGTTACGCCGGAGAACGAGATTTTGAGCGTTAATAGCTCCCAAACAACTGAACGAAATGATATGATAAACACTTCATTCGAAAGATAAAATGTCTACGCGTTATATACTTGTTACTTTTTGATCCATAAATTCGTTTCAATAGCCCTAAAACTGCTTTCAAAACGGGCTATTGAAATCACACCAATCGGTATATAAGGGATTGCCGCTCGGAAATCCACTCAGCTATGATTGCGCAACGATTGAGGTACGATCGCTGGAATGGATGGATGTTTCCTTAACACAGACTTTAAAACCATGTAGCCAGGGGAAATCGGCATTGCAAAATCGATACAAGCTGCGGGTACTTTTGTACACGCTTGCATTTTTGCAAACCGGAATGTGTTTTCCCAATACAGATTCCGAAACCAAGGAGTTGGGAAAATAGGCATTGCAGATACATTCAAGTCGGCAATACTTTTATACCCCCAAGCATTTTTACATCCGCAATTCGTTTTGCCATCACGGTCTAGAAAAGCGGGTACAAATGCAACACTTTGGCTCGGTTCTTCAAGACTGCATTCGATTCCTTCAAGTCGCCAGCTCACTGAACTTCTACGCATACCGTTTAATGATTAGGCAACATGTTGATAACTATTTGCTGCGATAACTATTACCATAAGGCATGAATTGATTTAAATTGGGATTTGTTTGCAATTGAATACGTAAATAAGTTCTATTCATTCACTAGTTTAATCAATACACATAAAGATAGCTCTGCGCAGCGGCGATATCGTACCCAATGAGGAACATCCGAGGAGGGATTATTGATAATTGAAGAAATACAATTGATTACTAAGCCAACGGCAGTCCTACGTCAACCTTGCGGTTATATCATAGGTATAACCCATCCATAGTTTTTTACCAAGCGCACGTTTATGGGTCCAATCGCAGAGCTGTTCATTGATTGATCTTCTAATCGACCCTTTAAAATAACTTTTTTACTATAGAATCCCTAGTACTTCTACCTAAACTTGTCATTATAATGTCAGATTATTTTCAGACACAATTTTCGTTCAAGATTTTCCAACCACTTGCAAATAACATGTTTCTCCGTTGCATGGAATAAATGTTTGATACAGAAAATGTGATAGAATAAAGACAGCCCTAAATCGGACAATTCCTCCCTCGAGTTTTGCTCTTATCAACACATTCGGCGATCCATTTTTAAACGGTTTTATTTAGCTTGCCCTGTAATCGGTTTGTATGTTTGTATGTTTGAATGTTTGTATGTTTGAATGTTTGTATGTTTGAATGTTTGTATGTTTGAATGTTTGTATGTTTGTATGTTTGTATGTTTGTATGTTTGTATGTTTGTATGTTTGTATGTTTGTATGTTTGTATGTTTGTATGTTTGTATGTTTGTATGTTTGTATGTTTGTATGTTTGTATGTTTGTATGTTTGTATGTTTGTATGTTTGTATGTTTGTATGTTTGTATGTTTGTATGTTTGTATGTTTGTATGTTTGTATGTTTGTATGTTTGTATGTTTGTATGTTTGTATGTTTGTATGTTTGTATGTTTGTATGTTTGTATGTTTGTATGTTTGTATGTTTGTATGTTTGTATGTTTGTATGTTTGTATGTTTGTATGTTTGTATGTTTGTATGTTTGTATGTTTGTATGTTTGTATGTTTGTATGTTTGTATGTTTGTATGTTTGTATGTTTGTATGTTTGTATGTTTGTATGTTTGTATGTTTGTATGTTTGTATGTTTGTATGTTTGTATGTTTGTATGTTTGTATGTTTGTATGTTTGTATGTTTGTATGTTTGTATGTTTGTATGTTTGTATGTTTGTATGTTTGTATGTTTGTATGTTTGTATGTTTGTATGTTTGTATGTTTGTATGTTTGTATGTTTGTATGTTTGTATGTTTGTATGTTTGTATGTTTGTATGTTTGTATGTTTGTATGTTTGTATGTTTGTATGTTTGTATGTTTGTATGTTTGTATGTTTGTATGTTTGTATGTTTGTATGTTTGTATGTTTGTATGTTTGTATGTTTGTATGTTTGTATGTTTGTATGTTTGTATGTTTGTATGTTTGTATGTTTGTATGTTTGTATGTTTGTATGTTTGTATGTTTGTATGTTTGTATGTTTGTATGTTTGTATGTTTGTATGTTTGTATGTTTGTATGTTTGTATGTTTGTATGTTTGTATGTTTGTATGTTTGTATGTTTGTAAATTTGTAACATGTTTGTCTGTAATGCTTTACCACATTGATAGAAATTTGAAACCCTTCCTGTTGACCGATTGATCTGAAATTTGGAACACACCTTATCTCTGTTGTCATTATAAAACTGTATATTTCATGATCTTGAAATTCAAGATGGCGGCCGCTACAAAATGGCGGATTACATATTTTCTCAAAACCTTATCAATATGGGTTTTTCCAAAACCCCATCAATATGGGTATCAAATAAAAGGGCTTGACTAGTAGAATACAGTTATTTATGAAAAATGCAAATCCAAAATGGACGTCACCACAAAATGACGGCATATATATATTATTTTTTCAAAACTCTATTAATATGGGTATCAAATGAAAGGGCTTCACTAGTAGAACACGGTTATTTATAAAAAATGCAAATCCAAGATGGCTGCCACCACAAAATGGCGGACTACATATTATATCAAAACCCCGTTGATATGGGTATCAAATGAAAGGGCTTTACTAGTAGAACACGGTTATTTATGAAAAATACAAATCCAAGATGGCTGCCACTACCAAATGGCGGACTACATATTATGTCAAAACCCCATTAATATGGGTATCAAATGAAAGGGCTTGAACAGTAGATCATGAAAAATCCAAATCCAAGATGGCCACAATCACAAAATAGCAAATTACTTTATTAGACGGTTTTATTTAGCTTGAACCGTTTGTATGTCTGTAGGGTTGTCCCACATTAATAGAAATTTGACCAATAGGAACTGACGGTTTAATTATGATTAAACATAATAATGTACTAAAAGCTAGAGACTAATTAGGCAAGTAGCAGTTAGAAGTTATCACACCTCTCCTCCATTAGTCTAGGGCATTGATAAGACTCTAAATATTTTGTTCAGTCTCTGCGATTAATTAGTATAGAGATTTCTTTCGTGTTTGGGGCAAAGTGGTCATAGGTGTTATTCACTTACAATGTTCTGTTTACTAAAGCTGATATACCTCGTCACATTCTGCTCTTGAAGAAATTTCTTCTGTGGCATTGAACCTTGGAAAAATTAAATTGAGACTCCCCTATGTCTATTTTGGAATTCATGTTGGAGTGGTTTTCTTCATTATGGCTTGAGAAGACTGCATAAATATATATATATATATATATATATATATATATATATATATATATATATATATATATATATATATATATATATATATATATATATATATATATATATATATATATATATATATATATATATATATATATATATATATATATATATATATATATATATATATATATATATATATATATATATATATATATATATATATATATATATATATTATATATATATATATATATATATATATATATATATATATATATATATATGTTACCGAACTCCTCCGAAAAGGTTCGACCGATTTTGATGAAATTATGCACAAAATACTTGGTAAGCATGAGAATAGGTTGTAAACTATATACTTTACCGCTAGGATACCGATTACTAAATATTTAATACCGATTAGAGTGCCTCTATGCAGAAAAAAAGTCTGAATATTTTATTTCTTAAATTTTGCTTCAAACAATACATATAACCACAAATTTTAACCCCCATACTCTACTTTTTTATCGAAATTTCAGTAGTTTTGTACAAACTACATTCAAATAATTTAACCGTCGGTCGTTTTCCAAACAGAACGAATTTATTTATGTTGTGTAATGTAACAGATGGCGCCAAATCGAACTTTCATCCACACATTCGCAAGTAACCTCACTTCGTCTAAAGCCAGGCGTTTCGCCGGCGAGCTGGAAGTATTTTTGAATTTATTACTTCAAATCACACTTGCTTGGTTTACAGTATGACAATCACGTTATTGTCATCAATTTTGATAAAACTTCTGCTGGAGAGCACGTGTCTAGATTCAGTGCACAAGCGTTACTAAAATCTGCACAATGACGCGAGAAATTGTGATTCGAAGAAAAAACAATAATCTAGAATTCATCGTTAACACTTTGCGGACTGCTCACGAGATTTCTCGTGTTTCGCGTTCCGTCTGGTACGGATGGAACACGAAATAACGCGTGTTTTCTACACTTGATGGTTAAATCCATGGTCTGCCAAGAATCTCACAAGGCCTACCGATGATTCGCCTTCATCTCATCCACACCGAAGGAAACGATCTCATTCGTAGCATGCTATACAAATGAAACACAAATTTCTGCATTACTCGAGAATTATTCAAGCAAACAAAATAAAATTTGGCATGTGGAGGTTCAAGGATGCAATACATGTTTCTATTGTGGTTATATACTCCTCCCCCCTTCCATAGGGGGAGCTGCCATACAAATGCAACACAAATTTCTGCATTACTCGAGATTTAATCAAGCAAACGAAATAAAATTTGGCATGTGGAGGTTTTAGGATGCAATAAATGTTTCTATTGTGGTTATATACTCCTCCCCCTTCCATAGTGGAGGGGTGGGGGGTTTGTCTGCCATACAAATGGAAAACAAATTCCTGCATTACTCGGAAATTAATCAAGCAAATAAAACCAAATTAGACATATAGAGGTTTTAGGGGGCACGAAACGTTTCTATGGTGAATCTACTTCTTCTCCCTCTCTAATACAAATGAATCATACATTTCTGCATATCTCAAGAACTAATCAAGCAAACGGAACCAAATTTGGCATGTGGAAGTTTTAGGGGGCAAGAACAATTTCGAAGGTAATTCAATACTCATTCCATCTCTCTAAGGGGGAGGAGGGTGCTGCCATAGAAATGAAACATAAATTTCTGCATAACTTGAGAACTAATCGAGCAAATGGAACCAAATTTGACATATGGAGATTTTAGGGAGCAATAAATGTTTTTATGGTGGTTCGACACTTCTTTTTCCCCTCTTAAGAGGAGGAGGGGAGGGTGCTGAACAACTCGAGAACTTATCAAACAAATGGAATTAAACTTAGCATATAGAGGTTTTAGGGATCGATAAACGTTTCCATGGTGGTTCGACACTCCTCCCTCCTCTCTAAGGAGAGGCTACCATACAAATGAAACACAAATTTCTGCACAACTCGAAAACTAATCAATCAAATGGAGCCAAATTTGGCATGTGAAGGTTTTTGAATATGAGAAATGTTTCTATGATGGTATAACACCCCTCCCTACTCTGAAATGGAGAGGGGGTCCCGTAAAAATAATACACATATTTCAACCAAACATGACAATTGAATTTTTTTTAATGTAATAAAAAGTACTCCTATATCTTCTTCTATCTATATAAATAAAAATGGATCATCGAATGTGTTGATAAGAGCAAAACTCGAGAAAGGAATTGTCCGATTTAGGGCTGTCTTTATTCTATCATATTTTCTGTATCAAACATTTATTCCAAGTAACGGATAAACATGTTATTTGCAAGTGGTTGAAAAATCTTGCACGAGAATTGTGTCTGAAAATAATATGATATTATAATGACGAGTTTTGGTAGAAGTACTAGGAATTTTATAGTGGAAGGTAATTTTAAAGGGTAGATTAGAAAATAAATCAATGAACAGTTCTGCGATTGGACCTATGAACGTGTGCTTAGTAAAAAAGCGTGAATGTGATAACGAAAAATACATTTTGAGCGGGACGAAGTTTGCTGGGTCAGCTAGTATCCAATATATCAACGAATAATTACTGATAATGTCATTCACAAATATCAACAACGCAGACATTAAAATTGAAAATCGTTGAGCAGTTCCATCTTCACCTCAGCTGAGCATAGAGCAATTAATACATTTGCAAATCCTTGGATAAAGGAAGCAGTATGGCTGTTTCTAAATTGGAATACCGCTGTGAATCTCCTCGATTGAATGACAACAACAAAGTAATGCGGTTCCAAATAAGAACGATACATCAGCTCCATTATTGTATCGTTGGTTTCTCAATTCATGAACGAGACCCAGCAGTTATAAATTTAGGCATGCATATTGAAAACGATATGAATATTGATTTTCTTTATTTTATTTTTCAAATTTACGACAAAAATCTATTACTTTTTTCTCCTTAGATTTAACTTTTGAGAGATCAAATATATCAGTTACATTAATGAAATACATTGCATCATGAAACATCATACCAACTCCCATTGGAATCGTTTCATTCGTTCTTTGAATCGATCACGTTCGAATAATTTTGTAGATCGTTAAACCATTCAAACACACCTAAAATACATTAGTTATGTTTTATTTAACACCAAAAATATTCTCTAGAAATAACTTAAATGGTAGAACAACGTTTGCCGGGTCAGCTAGTTTTAATATATCAATTTTACTTTTAACATGTATTTATTCAACCTCAATCGATAGCTCTGAGGAGGTGATGTAGTTTGCACATCTTAAATTATTTTTTGAAAGCTCGAAAAGTGTCATAAAACTACGATAGCCTAAAACGCATGGAATGATTTATTTTTCTATACATATATTACAACCTCATGAAATAAGAGGTTTTTAGGTTTGTTGAGCAAAAGTTTCCTAAACGTGTATATATGATTTTCATTGCAATAGAGTGAAAATTTCCCCGAAAACATTTTTTTCAATTTCACCTGTAACTGGAAAAATCTATCTCAAAACAATTTTCACGACTACGATTACAGCGCACAACATTCGAGACATTGTTTACATCCGCTCGAGACCACAAAACTATCCCTCGAGCAGGCGCCCACTAATGGGAATAATTACAAACTATTTACTCTCCGGAAGCGGCAATCTCGCATCGACATTGCCACTGAGTCACAGAAGGAAAGCGTCCCTGCCGAAGAACACGAACCAATTTCCTCCCGCGGTTGGGGAACATTCTTTCCTGCTCGATAACGTGTGTAATAGCGGCGGTCTCCCCTTTCTAACCGTTTTATTCATCTCTTTGCGAGTCTTTCTTCTTTCTAGTCACCCGCAGTAGTCGTATTGTTGAGGAAGCGAGGAAACGTAACCAACCTCCGGGTTCGGCATCGAGTTCAGTGAACCTGTGGCGGTATCTATGGCGGCAAACAAATTATAGCCATTCTATCTATGGTGCAGCTATCGGTTGGCGTCAACTTGGTCCCAGACGGGATCGGAAAGTTTTCCTATTTTGATGGGCAGACGTCGAGCAGGTAGGTGGGACGCAGTAACGATTACCTGTGTTGCTTGGCAACTGAAGGTCGATGAAAGTAAAGTTCGATTGTTTGTGCGTTCACTTTTTTTGGTTTATGTGCCAAAATTATTGAGAACCGCTTGAACTGCTCCACTCGAACATTAAATATTCAAGAGATTTTCAATTCAGTCCACGTCACGTGTTGATAGATTATTCCGTCCCCAAACAGAGAGGTACCGCGGTACCGATGTCGAATCGGGCGTGTTGCCGTTCGCGCTGTAATTTCATTGTCACACGAATGCTCGAGGGATGACTTTAAATCCTCGTTCAACAAGGGACAAAGCTTGTTTAACGGTTGAAACTCACGGGGCGAAGGATTCTCGCCCCGTCCCCGACATAACGGAGAACACGAGTACTATGTGCAAATCCCGTCGGATGAAGCAGCCCAAGAGTGGCAAATTTATGACAGTGGGAAAATTTCGCTCTTTAAACATGGCAGCATATAATAATCGTTTGTTCTGCAGCAGCATTCAATTCGATTCCCGGGTGCTTGTCCCACGAAAGGACAATTCAGTTCAGTTGTAGGGAATCCCTCCATTTGAAGCAAAATTTTTATTTCTTTGATCCTTTGCTACGGAAAGAGATTATTGAAAAATGTGCATGAGTGTGTGTGTGTGTGTTACAATGCAAATCGTCACGGATCGTTTGTGAAGGGGAAAAGCGCGCACCCTAATTTCAAATCAGAAAACTCTGAATCCGAAGGACATTTTGTGGGGAGAGCCTCACTAGCGTGCTTCACTCACGAATACAAGGATGGGTTTTTACTGTTCGAAATACGAACTCCTGCATTTGTACAGATTGGAAAATACACATCGCCCTTAAATTTGTAAATGGGTGAAGTAATGTAGAGATGGACGAGTTGAAAGCATGCTGCGATGATTAAAAACATTAGAACTTTTGGCAGTCCATAATCAATGAGAATGTGCAATCATTAGATGTAATCAATAACAAAAATCTAAAACAAAATATGTCCCAATACACGCGTTCCACACTGCAAGTAATCACTGCACATGTATGGTATCGTCATTTTCCAGAGGACAGAGTGTGGCTTCCGGAGCAAACGCTAGCGCTCTGTGGTCAGACAGGATATACGGTTTGGCAGTGGTTGCCCACTATTCCACAGTTCGAGCGCTTCTAGAGTACAGTTCTAATAGGAGGGGAAAAAAGTAGTTCGTACAGGCACGGGCGACGAGGAGATTGGCCTAATCTGAAAGTGCTTGACAATCCGTTCAGGTCCAGTCCAGTGCTGCGATGCCATGAAAGAATCGTTTCGCCAGGATAGTGGTGATGGCTTGTTTGCGACAGGAATTTTCGAGCGTGAAATGTTGGATTTTTTTTCCCTTTGTATCATGAGTAGCGCATCATCAGTCTGTGTCGGCGCAGCCGCCAATTTCCGGAGGGTGTTGGGCGAGATCGCAGGATGTGCATAATGAGCGTGTCCTTCTGTGACGGATGAAGGTTACCACTGGTTTGTTGTGTTGTCTGCTGGGTAGGTTTGTTGATGAAAAATGTGCTTATGGCGTTTTTCATTTATAATGAAGTGAACCATTAGGGAAAGCATATTTTGTATATATGTAGTGTAACAAAACGCAAGATTGATGAAAGTAATACGGCGCCAACTTTTTAAATCCATCATTCAAATTATTTTTATGTTGTACACAATCACTCAATGTTTTGTCGGATAGCATAATTGGGTCACGATTATTTTGGTGATCTCGGAAAAACTTGTTCACTACATTAGAAAGATTGATATTTTTTTGTACTTTTAACAATTATAAATTTGTTTTACTACAGCTGATAGAGAAGTTTGAAAATGGTTACTAAATGGTTAATGGTTACCGCAAACATGTTTTGCACTGCATACTGTATTAAAATTATTTGATCAAATTTGCCCGTCTATCAAATGAATTATAAACAAAACAGAGAGAGAGGAGTGAGTTGGCTTCTCTTTCACCAACCTGTCACTGAGAATTTGTTTTTCGACGACTATCCGCGAGAATGAAGGCTAAAAACCTTTGATGACGCTGTATTGAAGTTTTTGCTCGATGAGAATTCGTAAGGCCTATTTCATTTATAATTTGATCGCATAAGTAGGACATTTCTCACCATAGACATAACGTACAAAATAAGGAGGGATGATTTGGTAAGTTTTTTAATGAAATTTGAATGAAAAAAATACCTGGCCGGCTCAAATGGAAAAGTGGTAGAACAAGATAGCAAATATGGTTACCAGCAATACTGCTCAGAAAATGATGGGTGATATCACACGAAAAGTTAGAAAATTCATCCGAGCAACTGACGAATAATTCTAATGTACTTTTCCCTTGAAGTTCATAAAAAAACTACAAAATGACATCCATCCCATTTTTGTAAGATATTTCCATGCTGAAGAACGTTCCACTCTATGCGACCAAATTATAACTGAAACAGACTTTATCAAACCAAAGTAGAACTTGCTTTAACATTGAGAGTTACCCGCTAAACGATTTCTAAGTGATTGCATACATTGGGAACGATTCAAAAGCAAGGAACATGAGCTTCATATAATATCCAGCCAAGAAATGGACTAATATCAGTTGGCGATTAAAAATTTAATTAGTTTTATGGTCAGACAGGTATTGCTTTCATACAAATGAAACACACATTTCTGCATTACTCGAAAATTAATCAAGCAATCGAAATAAAATTTGTCATGTGGAGGTTTTAGTATACAATAAATGTTTCTATGGTGGCTAGACACTCCACCTCCCTCTCTAAGGGGGGCTGCCATACAAATGAAACACAAATTTCTGCATTACTCGAGAATTAATCAAGCAAATAAAACCAAATTAGGCATATGGAAGTTTAAGGGTGTAATAAATTTTTCTATGGTGGTTAGACACTCCACCTCCTCTCTAAGGGGGGGCATTCATACTGTGGCGATTCCAGACAGCAGATCCAGAGCTTCGCGGTTCCAGCATACCAGCAATACGATCCGGCTTTTCAGCCAAATCCATGTGGCAGTCAAATGCAGCCACAATCGACGAGTAACCGGGAACCAGTAACGCCCGCTGTAGAGCCAAGCGTGCAACAACGTATGCAAAATCCGAATGCGCCGCAGTACACTTACGGAGGATCAATTCCCAGCGTCGCTCCAGATGCACACCAGGTGGCAGCAAGGCAGGTGATGGGGAAAGAATTGCCATCATTTACCGGCAATCCCGAAGATTGGCCAATCTTCATCTGCAGCTTCGAGCAATCGACTGCAGCCTGTGGCTATACTGACGCCGAAAACTTGATTCGATTACAAAGATGCTTGAAAGGGCATGCGCTTGAATCAGTGCGTAGTCGACTTCTGCTTCCTTCGAGCGTTCCTCAAGTAGTAAACACATTGAGAACCTTGTACGGCAGACCCGAACTCCTGATCCGATCGCTACTTGAAAAGGTCCTTCGAGCTCCAGCACCCCGACACGATCGTCTCGAAACGGTTATCGAATTTGGTCTAACCGTTCAATATCTAGCCGATCACCTAAAGGCAGCAAACCAGTTTACGCACTTGGCCAATCCGGTGCTCATGCAGGAACTTGTCGAGAAGCTCCCCGGTTCTCTAAAACTGTAGTGGGCGGTCTACAAAAGTAGGCAGCCATACGCGACGCTGGCAACATTCAGTGACTTCATGTCCGGATTAGTGACTGCAGCAAGCCAGGTATCCTTCGAACTACCATGTTCCAGCCGGTACTACAAAAAAGATCCACGAAAGTCCAAGGAGAAAGGTATACTACATGCCCATTCCGCGATGCCAGCTGCGTCGTCGTCTTCAAACGCATCGGCAAACCGAAAGAAATCAGGTAAGCCATGCGCAACATGTGATCGAGAAGGGCATCGAGTATCCGACTGTCATCAGTTCAAATCGTTAAGCATCGATGAGCGGTGGAAAATTGTCCATCAAAAGAGTTTGTGTCGTACATGCTTGAATAGCCATGGAAAATGGCCATGTAAATCCTGGTTAGGGTGTGGGTTGACGGTTGTCGCCTTAAACACTATGCACTCCTCCACTCCCTTCAATCCCCGCCGAATGTCTCTGCCAGTCATCTCACTACGAGCTACAATCTTTGTCCCATGTTTCGGGTGCTTCCAGTAGTTTTGCATGCGGGGACGCGTACGGAGGTTGTATTCGGTTTCATTGACGAAGGGTCGTCAATAACACTTCTAGAGGAAACAGTCGCCGATCGCCTGGGTATTTCCGGACCTGTAGAACCTTTAACCCTACAGTGGATGGGTAAGATAACGCGGAAAGAATCACACTCGCAGCGACTACAACTTGAAATTTCGGGAGAGGGTAATGCGAATCGTCATAAGCTCAGTGAAGTTAGAACGGTTAGTTGTTTGGTATTGCCTTCCCAATCGATAAGGTATAGGGAACTCTGCGAACGATATCCACATTTGCGTGGACTCCCTGCGAAAGATTATGATCTGATCCGACCAAAGTTGTGAATCGGATTGGACAATCTTCGTCTCTGTGTTCCCTTAGAGTTACGCGAAGGGGCACCAATGGCACCTGCTCCCAAGGTGCTAATCGTCAACTTCAGGAGGAGATGGCGGCAAGCAACGAGGCTCTAGCAATTACGTTGACGTAGTTGGACTGATTGGAGGTTCATCCCTCCAGCGGCACCTCACATGGGCGGAGTGTGGGAGCGCCTCGTAAGATCCGTGAAGACAGCGATTGGTAGCGCTCTAGACCACCCTAGGAAACCCGATGACGAAACACTGGAGACTATTATCTACGAGGCGGAAGCGCTGGTCAACTCCAGACCCCTTACGTACATTCCGCTCGAGTCAGCGGACCAAAAGTCGTTAACCCCCAACCACTTTCTGCTGGGCAGTTCAACGGGCAATAAAATCCATCCACCAGTCGACGTGGATATTCATGCTACACTCCGTAGCAGTTGGAAGATGGCACAGTATATCGGCAACGTATTTTGGAACAGGTGGATAAAAGAATATCTTCCAGTCATAACACGTCGTTGCAAATGGTTCGACGAGGTCAAGAAGTTGCAGGCGGGTGATTTTGTGCTTGTCCTGAACGGTACTGGCCGTAACAAATGGATCAGAGGACAGATAGAGGAAACCATCAACGGCCGTGATGGAAGAGTCCGCCGGGCACTAGTGCGGACAGCTAATGGCATCCTTCGGCGACCTGCAATCAAGCTGGCAGTGTTGGACGTCAGAGAGGAATGTAAACCTCTAGAAACTACCGGAGATCCGGAACATCACTAGGTTTACGGGCAGGGGTATGTGACGACAACACCCCTCGTCGCAGCAACGCCGTAACGAACTCGGGTGCGTACTGTCATGCGTGACAGAAAGAAACGTCAAACAGGCGGAACAATAGGGGCAAAAGAGCATTGTGGCTTATCATTGTGCTGACTTTCATTTTGGCTCTCCTCGATAACTTAGAGTTTCATTGTTTACCTCAAATTTACCTTAAATTATATCCTTAAATTACCTGTTTTGCTAAAATGATTGGATTGTGCACACACAATACGTGGACAGTTAGGATTCTTTCATTCCAAACCTATATGTACACTAAAATTGTAAGTGTTAATAAATTAATTATATCATGAATAAAATTGTAACTATGTTACAGCTTGAAGCATAAACCAACAGAAAAACTGCGTTTTTCGTGCTGTCGAGATTAGTGTTACAATAACTCCTCCCCCCCAACACTTGTGGTAGCATATTTTAAATTTTATAGAGCAGTCCTTCGTGCCAGACTTTAACGAATGCTTGAGCTACATCAAGATAGAGGCGAATATACAGCAGAAGTTTAAACACTCTTTCCCTCTCTCTTTCTCTATCCTGAATTTTTAGTTTCACTCTAGATATCGTTCAGCAACACCATATATTAAAGCTGAGAGTTAAATTGTAATTTATAATTTATTGATTTTTTTATTTTTTTTTGCCTGAAGAGAGCTTGAATGAATTTAGGAGCTTAGCTTAACTTAGCTTTTTCTGGTGTATCATTAAACTTCCTGGAATTCTAGCATTATTTCCAGGTGAATTGTGGCCTCAGAGTGCAGCACTGCGGCATAGAAATCTCAACTAGGTACTACTAATAAGTATGACGCAAGTAATACCCATTCAATGGTCAGTTACACCCCAATAGGAAGTATCCCGTGTCGGCCACACATACATAGTACTGGAGACTGCAACATCTCTATTATGAGATCTTTGTAATACTAACCTCGAGCCAACCGCGAGTAATCGGTTACATATTACTAACATAGTTGTAAGACAAAAATTGTCAAAATATTGGACTCCCGGCCCGGTCAGGCTAACGCCACATGTGCCCTTATAAAATATATATTTTGGAAAAAAAAGTAATACCCACGTTGAGAAGGCAAATGTTCCACAGGGAACGTTAGTGCCATCTAAGAAGAAAAACCCACATGGACATATAGTGGGGGAATATGGACTATAATTTCAAAAAGTTACCCCATAAAAATGTTCACCACCTCGAAAAAAACACCCTATGCAAAATAACAGTTCAATCGGACTTAAGGGAAAGTGGCGCAAAGCGGTAAAATTCGATTTTTTGAAAATCGAAAAATCACCCAAGGGGGAAGTAAAGGAAATCGGGGGTTTGGAAAAAAAATTTGGATGTCAAATGTCTTAAAATTGCATGAAACGTCGAGATCTAGTGCCATCCCGAAAAATTTTTTTTGTCAAAAATCGGCATTCTGAGACTTTTTCGGAGTACGAAACGAAAGTATGGTTTTGTGTGTCGATAAAATAGTTATCGTGATTTTTCATTCGGAACTTGCTACGAAATATTGATTTGCACGATAAAATACCCTATGCAAAATATTGGTTCATTCGGACTTCATTCACTTGTTTCAAAAACGTTAAAATTAAGTTTTTTTAAAAACAAAAAACCTTCGCCTTCCGGCCGGGTATGGACACCAACATCTATTTCGCGACCCTCGGAGACGTGATAGCCGAAGCCAACAGGAACCGTCAGCATGTGGAGATGGTAGTACTGGACCTGGAAAAGGAGCTATAACAGAATAACAGAACATAACAGAACATGGATCTCGTTAGTATTGAAAACTCTGGCAGAATGGGGAATTGACGGCAAACAACAGGAAGATAAGGTTACGGGTGGCTAATGCTATCATCAGCAGCCGTCCCACCTATGGTCTCGAGCTGACGTGTTGGGATCCCCCCCTTCAACCTAATCATCGACCCGACCATTGTAACTAGGACTGCCAGTTTTTTGTCGAAACCCAGCGGTAGGGGAGAGACCCACCTGATCGTCCTTAGTAACACGATACTGCAGCGGGTGGCGCAATCCAACCTTCCCCCGATGGCAGAACAATCCTGGTTTGGGGCGAACGACTGGATGTACCCGACTGTTCTCATGGAGAACAGTATCAGGAACAACTTCTGAGCCGGGGTGAGCTCGCCCGGTCTGCCAGAGTACTTCAAGGCCACCATTGCAGAAAAATACCGTCTCCACGAAATCAGGTATACGGACGGCTCAAAAGGACCATCAGGAGTTGGAATTGGGGTAAGCGATGGCTATAACAGATTAATTTCCAGCAAAGAAGTCGCAGACATCTGCTAGGTCTTCTCGGCAGAGGTAGCCTGCATTTTTCGAGGCAATCACTATCCCATCTCCCAAGCCGCTGCTGGTCATCTCCGATTCTGCAAGTGCCATTGATGCCATTGATGTGACTAGGTCCAGACACCCATAGGTACAGGCCGCCAGGAAGAACCTATTGCTCGACACTGTGCTCATGTGGGTTCCAGGACACAGTGGCATTGCAGGGAACGAAACGGCCGACCGATTTGCCGGAATCGGTTACATCGGACCGTTTTTCATTCGGGAAGTGCCGCTTGATGACATGAAGTTGTAGATCACTCCTTCCGCACTTTCTGGTCCGAACTGTGGTTCGCAGAGAGAGGGCAGTTCCTCAGAAAGGTTAAGGGCTCGATTGCAGGATTCGAGGACTTTAAAATGATGCGAGAACAACGAATCCTGTCCAGACTGAGAACCGGTCACTGCTCGGTATCGCACGGTTTCAACGGAGGACCTTTCCGTCTACTCTGCGACCACTGCCAAATCCACAACTCCGTCGAACATTTCCTGTGTGGCTGCCCGAAAATTGATGATCTGCGAAATGGCTATGGAATCAGCTGGAGTGCACGGGACATATTAAGCGATGATTCAGCGAGGGTAGCAGTGCTTTTCTGCTATTTAAAAGATGCCGAATTATTCTTCAGGATCTAACAAGTGAACAATGGATCAGCCACGAAGATCCTTGTTCCTTCCCCTCCACGATGAAGGGGAATAAAAACACTTCGGCATTTTCGACGGCAAGACTTCCTCTCTACTGGCCTGGAGCCATGGTCCGAGGACATCCTAGCCACCTGATCCAGCAAGTAGGCAGCAAGTGGAGAAACACCAATAATTTTTATTTAATTATTTAAAAATGTTTTGAAATGTTCTTAATGTTATTATTCTAGTTCAAATTGTTGTTCGTTCAATTTCAAATTTAGGTTAGTTTTTATGTATATTTTATGTCATTTGTTTAACAATGCGGCAATGTCTACTGCCGTCGCTACAGAGGCGAACCAGCCCAGGAGGCTGAAAGCCTCTCAAATAATGAATAAAAAAATCTTTTGTAACCAGGTTTTGTGCAGTTTTACCACAATCAAAACAGTGCTAACAAGTAGTTAAACTTCGATTATTTATTTGGTTTTATCGAAATTTCGACGACGTGTATTCCTTGGCGAGATGCATCTTGAATATCAAAAATACCTATATCGACAAATAAAATTAAACGTTATTGATTGTTACAGTGTCGAGACCGTGAACATTATTCACAGCTCAAACTACCTGACATGCATTTTCGCCCTGGTGAAATCGGCCGTCTTACTAGGTAATTGTATACGTCAAGTAGGACTACGTTTACTTTATGCATTCGGGTTAATGTTGTACAGATTGCCACTCTATCGAACGATAGACTATTAACCAGCTATTTGTCTCCGACGTTTAGAACCGAGATCCTTTTATTCGGCTGTCATAGCCACAATTATTATTGCATGAACATTAATATACCATTTTATAAGCTGCTCAATTGCTATCCTAAGTGATCTAACTATTTTCGCAGAACATAACCTATTGGACAATTCATCAATAGATAATTGGAAAGGAATCAGATTGAATCGTAGACTGGATTTAGCACCGTGGCTCATGACGAAAGCTTTGCGGGATGATAGGTGCAAAGTTAGCCGGTTTATGATCCAGATCGTGTACTTTGTCCAAAGCTTAAGAGAAATCGATGTAAATAGCATCCTGTTGTCTTTTTTCGATTCTATTGATATATTTGTGTACACTATTAATTGTCGCGCGTTTTTTAACGATCCCGTGTTGGTACTCCGCAATCACAGGCTGTACAATCGGATACGGTGCATTATGGAGCAAACTCTCGGACACTTTTGAAATATTTGAAATAGATATCGGAAGGTAGTTTTCGACATTATGAAAGCTACCTGTTGGTTGTTCAATGATAATTGTACAGTGAGAAATTCGTCTACTAGGTTTGTTCCCGAAGAATCTAGCCTATTTGAGATAGATAATAAAAAAATAAGCGCGTTAGCAGTTTGATCAACTTGGCGTGAAAAATAATGTCGACAGTCTCTCTAAAATAGGACTTTGAGTAATCAATCGATCAAATCTTGGAGGAAACCAACCGATCTGACATTGCTGTACAAACATTTGCGGAACGTCCAGAAAAACTTTGCGCCTAAAGTCGACAATCAATGCACAACATCCTCTATCAACCGTTACCAAACTCGAAGCTCACAAAAATGTCCCAATAAGCTCTGCAAACAACATCCCAAATAGAATCCCATTTCCATTAAGCCTCACGTTTCATCCAACTCGGGCTTTTCTCTTTCGCTCGCAATGGGATCACAAACGCTGGTAGCAGCGGTTCGTTATGCGGCTGCAGCATCCAGCCCAAAAAAGGAGATGGGAGACAAACAGAAGAGACAAACAGAAAAAAAAAATACCCAACGAATCCAGACCGTCTCGACAGCAGCCTGTCGTCGATGGTTGTGTGTATTGGTGTTGGGCTGGTAACTCAATAAAATTTAATGCTCACAGCAACAGCATTAAAAATAAACGCGGTGCGAAGGGATACAATCCAGCCGCCAGGACCAAGCCTTATGTATGTGGATGATGTCTGTGTGAAGTGAGGGGTAGGGAGATCGGAACGAATAACATCCGTAGACGAGCAATGGGATATAGAAATGGCGCACAAATACATAGGGAGAAACAAGTTTTGTGGTGTTTGGTTCGTCAGGAAAGGTTTTCTCTCGTAGCATTCAGATTTTTATAGTGCCCAAACCTCATTAAATATATTTTCCTTACATTTTTTTTATTAATTCTTGGATTTGATTGGATCGGTAATATTCGAGGAAAAAGCGTATCGTTGATCTGATTGCGTTTTAATAGCTGGCATATGGACTGTAATAATACATTAAATCATACTCTCTAGCCGATAGAACCATTTCCCGCTCATTTCAAGAATGGTTGTATCAAGAATCATAGCCACGGATTTACGGTAAGAGAGTACAGATCCGACAGTAAAGTTTATTCGGAGGGAAAACGTGAGAATAATAATAAAATAGGAAATTGCCGGCACTTTGATCGATCGATGAGCTCAATTTTCCGGTGCTGATTGTTTGCAGCACAATGATTCACGAAGCGAACCGAGCTGTGACCATGCCAACTGCGCCATAAGTACTGCTTGATTGTATTTCCATCCCACATTATTGTATGGTTTGCTATTACATACATTATTTCCGTATTACAATGTTAATTGACTATTTCTAGTCGTAGAAACTTTTCTTTATATTTGAATAACACTTACCGGTCAGTTAAAAACGATTGAGTAGGGGGTAATCCTTAAACAGATGGTATCATGAAAAAGGTGAATTAAAAATCACTGTCATTCACAATCGATCCATGGAATCACTTTCGTATATAATTTTCGCTGCTAATTAGCCAATCACTTCACCGAAGATTCTAGTGTGAATAAGTATTCATATTTATCTTTTCTCACAAAATATGGATTTTTCCATCGAGGAAAATTGCCGAACAAGCTGACTTGTCACTCACATCCGAATGGATCCTTTTGCTTCGCACTTTTCTTCCAGCTTTTTGCTTTCATCCGATGAAGAAAGTAAGTATCTTGCACTTCCTTTTTCGGGTTTTTTTTCTGGAACAACAAAAAAACAAGCTTTTCCCGAAACAGAACTGAAAACTGTGGAAAAGAACAGTCACCGACACCCTCCTCTGTACCTGGACTTGAGACAATGGTACACAGAGCTGCTGCACACAAAAATATGAACCGAGAAACGAATGTATCTCAGAGTCTGAGAGTTGTGCTCTACAGTAAACAACGATCAAACATAAACTAAACCGCTTGTGATGACGCCGCCCGTTGTCTATGCTATCGGTTTGGGTGAGGTTCGCTCCGATGGGTTCCTTGTTCTCGCGCGTGCCTCCATAATGTATGCTGCGGAGCAAGAGTTCCATGAGCATACTTCGGCGTGGGTATTGGTGAGTGTCGAGAAAGAGAGTCTAGGGAAATTATGCTGCAGTAGCTTTCATTACAGGGTTGAAACTTGAGGCGGGGTTGGTGGTGATTTTCGATTAAACAGTATGGCATTATTTTGATATTGATCCGGTAATAATATGTTTGAGCAGAGTTGATATTTTTATGTTTGCCTCTGTTTTAATTTTTGTTAGTTGTGTGCAACCCAAACCGGATTAAGATAGAATACATTGATTTGTTCGCATAAAATGACGTTTATATGAGGGACTCAAAATGAAAGAGGTGTAAGTGACATCATCGATTTCTCTACATCGACTCTCTTTTTTGGTCATAACTTAGCTGCAAACACATTCCCAGCTGTATTTTACAATGTGGAAGAGAGGTCAGAACCCTATCTATCGGATTTTATAGCAAACTCAAATTGGAACGTTTTTGCAGTTGATTTATTAACTAAAGAGAAAGTTGATAAAGATAAATCGATCAAATCACTTAGGGGAACCGCGGGTAATACGGACAGTGGGGGTAATATGGACAGGTGGTTGATTTGTATAGTTACATTTTGAATTTCCGATTTCTGTTAATGAGAACACCTTCTACATGTTATTCTATAATATTTAAGCCACCCTATGGCAATGAATACTGATCAAAAGTGGAAAAGGGAAACAAAAACCGAAAATCATACATGATTCCGCGTGAGGATGTAATTTTATCTGCTTTTATATTAAGCATTTTGAGTGGTTTAATATCAAAATTCAATCCGTTGATGGTTTTATTTCGGTTTGTGAGTTAACAGAGAAGCGATATTAGGTATGTACGGAAGGGTAAATTAATTTTTGAGTGGAAAATTTTAAATTATTTAAATACAGGTCGGACTTGATTATCCGAAGTATTGATTTTTTTTCACTCCGGATAATCGAATCCTCCGAATAATCGAGTCAAAACAATTTTTTTTCTTTATTTGTTTTTTTGCATGTATTTTTGGTTTTTTGAAAATAAAAGAGGAATTTGATTTTTGATTCATCCCCTTAAAGTCAGAAAACACCTTTCTCACATGAAAAAAAATTATTTATCCAGATTCTCTCAGGAGGTGATAGACGATCATATTTGATGAAAAAAAAATCCTCCTACGCATATGTTCGAATTTCAACAATGATAGAGTTACAGAACTTTTTTTTTGTTTCGGACTCTGTTGCTTCTAACTGGCTTTACATTAAAAAGTACGCTACGGAAGACAATTCTGATGCTTTCATTTGAAATTTAGTACAGGATATAGAAGCGGAAGTTAACTTAAATTAACATTTTTTAAGTGAAACACTTAAAAGTTAATGATTTTTAATGTGTTATTATTAAAGGCCCTGGCCGGGTAAGGGAGTAAAAAGTGCCTCCAAACCAAATCACTAGCTGTATGGCAAATATTGTAAAGGATATTAAATAAGAAATTTTGGTGGTTTATTTGAACCCCTATGTGGTTTGACGTAGGATCTATAGTGAAAAACGTACTTTTTCGTTTATTTCACGCCATCCTCAAAAGATCCGAGATAAAAATTTGAAAAAAATACTGAATGTGCATCTTACTACGGTGTATCAAGAAAAATTATCAAAAAAAAATTTCATCAAAAAATTTTAGTACCAAAAAAAATATTGATATTTTGAATTTTTTTTTGAGATTTAGAGAGTCAGTACTACACTAATTCATATTTAAATGTGTTTCTACGGCTTTTCTAGATATGTGTGATTTTTTCAGATTTTTTTCAGTGTTGCGCGGTATCAAAAAATATTTTTTTATATTTCCAAAGAGTGGTTAGGTAAGGGAGTAAAAAGTTCCCCCAAACCAAATCACTAGCTGTATGGCAAATATTGTAAAGGATATTAAATAAGAAATTTTGGTGGTTTATTTGAACCCCTATGTGGTTTGACGTAGGATCTATAGTGAAAAACGTACTTTTTCGTTTATTTCACGCCATCCTCAATAGATCCGAGATAAAAATTGGAAAAAAAATAATGAATGTACATCTTACCACGGTGTATCAAGAATCATCAAAAATCATTCATTCAACAGGAATGGGGTCAATTTTCTATTAATGTGGGACAACCTAAAAAACATTCAAACATACATAGAAACAGGTCAAGCTGTATGAAACCATTCAAAAAGTAATTAGTTGTTTGGTGACGGCGGCTTGAAATTGGATTTTTCATTATCTGCTATGTTCTACTAGTCGAGAACTTTCTTTTGATACATCTTTCATAAATAACTGTGTTCTACTAGTCAAGCCTTTCCATTTGATACCCATATTGATGGGGTTCTGAGAAAATAGGTAATTCGTCATTTTGTAGTGGCCGCCATCTTAGATTTGCATTTTTTCATAAATAACTGTATTCTACTAGTCAAGCCCTTTCATTTGATACCCATATCGATGGGGTTGTGAAAAAAAATATATAGCGCCATCTTGCGGTGGTGGCCATTTTGGATTTGCATTTTTCATAAATAACTGTGTTCTACTTGTTAAGCCCTTTCATTTGATACCCATATTGATGGAGTTCTGAGAACATATGCAATCCACCATTTTGTAGTGGCCGCCATCTTGGATTTGCATTTTTCATAAATAACTGTGTTCTACTAGTCAAGCCCTTTCATTTGATACCCATATTGATGGAGTTCTAAGAACATATGTAATCCGCCATTTTGTAGCGGCCGCCATCTTGGATTTGTATTTTTCATAAATAACTGTGTTCTACTAGTCAAGCCCTTTCGTTTCATACCTATATTGATGGGGTTCTAAGAAAATATGTAATCCACCATTTTGTAGTGGCCGCCATCTTAGATTTGCATTTTTCATAAATAACTGCATTCTACTAGTCAAGTCCTTTATTTTGATACCCATATTAGCTATTCAATATAGAATTATTAAACAAATTATTCAAAATTTCCGAAAATCAAAAATAAAATACTCCGAATAATCGAATCCCGGATAATCGAGTCCGACCTGTAATTGTACTGGTGGGGTAAAACGGACAGTTGCCAGTGGGAGTGAGATGAACTGTGAAAAGTCTGTTTAATCTATTCTTAAGGAATGCCCTGCGTCTATAAATGTAAATCAAATCGCCAAATGTGGATAGTTCCAGTCAGCTAACTGGAACCAAATGCAAAATAATTGAGGGTCTGTTCGTTTATACTGCTGAAAAGAACGATATCACTTCTAGGTGGATTAATTAAATTTTTTCATCATTTAACGGACATTCGTGATGAGTTCGTTAAACCTCTATGCTTCATATATCACAAACCTGTCCATATTACCCCCACTACATGTCCATTATACCCGCGTCGAAAAAATTTTTGTACTTTTCGGTCTGTTTTAGTTTTAGTAAAAACATTGAAAAACACTTTTTTGTAAAATATTTGGCCAATTAGGTAGAGAAATAGTATATTGAATTGCAAGAAACTGCATCAAAGTTTTGGGAAACATGAGTTTCCAAAGATATAATTGAAGTTCTTCTTAACATGTCCATTTTACTCCCACCTCCCCTACACCTCTTTCCTTCTGAGCCTCTCATATGTCATTGATAGAAATGTCGTTGGAGGATTTTCTTTCATAGTAAAGTGTAGTTTAGAAATATGAAATAATTTCGGAGAATAAAATCATTTGGGCAGAAAAACACGTTCCGGAGTTAATAATTGCCAATACCGCCATTACTGCTATTACATTTAATCTCCAACTCTTTTGAACTGGATGGTGGTCCTAAAAAGGATCGAACGGTTTGCACGAAAATGTTTGATACATGATTCATTCTTGTTCTCGTGATAAGAATACACGATATTTGTGTCCTTATTGCCAGTATGTATCTTTTCTTCTAGAGATTTACTACCGCCACAGACGTTTTTATATTTGTTCCACCACCACCATTATATATCTATGAGGACGTACAAAAACAACAGCGCTTGCGTGCGATTTAATCATACACAAACACTCTGCACCAAATGGTATGAAAACCAATGATGTACGGAATCCATAAGAGCTTCCACACCAATCTGCTTGACGCTTTTCTTAATGTTGTATTAATCACTTAAGGTGAAGGTGGAAGGAAGCCATTGTAGTAGTAAAGGTGAAACCACGTGTGAAAATGGGGTGATATTGTTTGTGAGAGAAGATCAATTTGTTTCGTTTGTTTTGACATAAATAGATCAATTCACTTATCAGACTGTTTGGCGCTTCACTGACACCAGTCTAAGAATACATTTGAAAAAAAAAACAAACAATTCAATACTGAAGTTAAATGTATGGGTAATTGCAATTATAAATATATATATGCATATGAAGTAAAATTCTGATTATACGCGAGCGTGACATGAGCAAATTTATAACACATGCGAATTGGGGCTCTTTTGGTATTAACAAGTTCTTCCGCATAGTAACTCGATGTTGATAATTCCTTAATATTTTCCATCGTTGATCGTATTGTTTTCACATATTCACGTTGGCGAGCCTTAACCCTTATCTTCGTTGGCCGATGCATTTTGATTGAATGTAATACTTTTCCGTTTACTGTTTCTGAAAGCATAGGCAGCCGTGGCAGTTTTCCGAGCTCTGCAATACAATTTTCTTACCCAATGTTAAAGTTGCTAAAACTTACATTATAGACCCATTAAACGTAAAAATAATAATTGTATTGATATCAACACAATTTTATTCTATTGATTTTCATGACATGCAACGCTATGACTCAGGAATAACATTTTATTGAGTGATTTTTATAGCTGTTTCGATGATTTTGTCTGGCATCAGTGTCGAAAAAATAACGATGCTTTCCCCAATACAAACAAAACCATTGCGGAAAATTGAAAAATGAAAATTTAACTTTCAGAGCACTAGCTCGAGTTTTCCGACGTTTTTCACTATATAGTGCGCCGGCAGATGAGTATTTAATATCTTGTGAGTAATCGATTAGAGTTTGATTGATATTACTTGATGGAAGGTGTGCGAAAGCGATCATTTTCTTTACACTGTTTCGCAAAATTATTGATTTTCGGACGAGGGGTGAGGGAGGGAGATGAAAGAAATGAACACCATTGTGGCAAACATTTGTGGCCTCCTTCCGCCTTCACGTTAACATTAACTTAACCAGCATGATCCTTTTCAGCGCACCCCTTTTCATAGCAAACGATTCTATAATGAATTCTGTCGCAATTCAGTGGTCCACCAGAATCACCGGTGCAAGAAACGATTTCTTATCCTGGAAATAGCCAGCGCAGATTATATTCCTCACTAGTTCGAATCAACAATCGGTTGAACCATTCGTGAACATTCAATATTGGCACTGTTGCAAAAAAGGCGGTTTCTTTGACATTGTGACATATTCTCTACCCCAATCCGTGATGAAATATTCCGTATTGTTCGTAATATATGTCGTCAATTTGCGGTCTCAATAGGACAGCCACTTCATTCAAAATTATTATCGATACGTCGTTTTTCACTAGAAGCTCCGTTCAGATCGGTAGCAAAATAGAAACGGACATTTCAGCCGATCTTTTCAGAGTCATGGAGGCTTTGTGTCTCTCAAAAGAAAAGCTGTGAGGATTGGACTCATCCTTAACTCTACCAAAATGAAGTGCATGATTGCTGGCAGAGAGTGCGGTAGTTTGTAGGGTGTTGCTACTGTGATGGTGTTGGTGGGTGTTGGTGGGATACTTTCGATGCGGTCGATGAATTTGTTTATTATTGTGCACCCGTAACGTGAGAAAATGATGGGAACCGCGAGGTGAAGAGGTGGAAAGCAACTGCGAACAGGGCCTTTTACGGAATGCGTAGCCAACTTGCAATTCCAGTATGTAACTGTGGAGAAAATTCGCGCTGTGAGACACTGATCCTCCCGGTGGTGCCTTACGGACACGAAGCGTGGACGCTGAAGGAACCCGTGTGGTGGGCGCTTAGGTTCTTTGAGTCTAAGATGATATGAGTAAGATGAGTGAAGGTCATGCAACTGTCAATCAGCTCAAGAATCATAAGATAGCTTACTATGACGCTCTACGCCATTTCCTCACCTACAGCGGAAAATTACATACTGGATACAAATCTCTATCAAACATCCACTTCCGCCACCATCAGATTTGTTGGATATTCTTCAGACAAACCTCATGCATTTATGCCAACTGAACAGATCTTTACCTTATGATTAAACCTTATAGCAAGTATCAAGTCCTCACGCATCTCAAATCACGAATGAACACAGACTTATCAGACTTATTCGGGCGACGAAGGATGGTGCTCGGAGCAATGATCACAAGTGAAAAGCGAGTTTGAGAAAACGGAAAAAGCAGAGTATGAGTGTGATTTTCAGCTAGTGCAACGGTTTCACTTACTGCCAGGGTTCTGGGTATTTCAATTATAGTGAATTTATGCATCCGACTGAAACATGAAGTACTGCTGTCATTAACAATGCTTCAAATACTAAATACCTGCCAGCGTGAGCAGAATACTCCGTGGTAGTGACATGATAACTGATGATGACAAGATGTTGAGAGTTTGAGTACTGGGAACGAAATATGAAAAAGGATTTATTTCTTTATAATATAGAAGTCTCAAAGTCTTTGATTTATTTGTCACTAGCCTTGAAAAAGGCTAACGGAAAATAATCGAGCAACTCTAGACTGACGAAGTATTGTTCAAACAATTTTATTTCGGCTGCTCACTCAGAGAGCAAGAAACAATCACGAAGAATACTGAGAATTCAGTATCCAGAAGAAGGTTAATATTGGAAGAGTGCAACCGAAATTCCCATGCTGCTGGATTATTCGACAACATTAATGGTGCAGGAGTAAAGAGTACAGAAGAGTTAATGAACGGTTTATTGTTTACCCACCGTGAACTCAAACCAACGAACTTAGACAGTTATCAGGTATGCTATAAAGGTCCCCGCGTTAGTATTAGTAAATAGCGTGCAGTTTGGAAGGAATTCTGAACAAAATTTTAGTTCACTTCGTTTCTGAAATCAATTTTGCGAAAAAAAAATAGGAGGTTATATCCGAGACACGACCACATTGTTGACGTAGAACTGTTGTTTTAATCAAGTCGATTGTTAATAACTTTGGATATTATTTTAGAATGCTGCGAAATTTTGGAATTAACTGTTTAGTAGAATGGTTTGGACGCCCTGAAAGTGTTTTTTTATTGTAGAATCAGTTGACGATAATTGAACTCTCTCGCAGAAGCTCTCGCAGAACAACACACAAGCTGATCGCATGTCGCACTTTTTCCATGTCAACGTATTGAAAAATTTACCTCGAGCGCTATTCCGGTGGTCTGTTTTGCAATTGACGATATTTTTTCTCATTTTCTCCCAAAAATTACTTTTTTTTTGAAACTCATAACATTTGAACTACCGATTCAGATGATCGACATATCAAATTGAAGCCAATTGGCTAGCCTCTTATAGAATATTATACTTGCAGAAATTTCGGATTTTGGTCTTGTAATTACTGATTTTTTTTTATAGTTTACATTGGCTCGGGACCAAGGGCGCTATATATATATATTTTTTTTTTTGAAAGCTAAGATTATTTTTAGATGACATATCCAAAATTCAGAGATGCATTATTTTGTATTATTGAGTTATGATTTTTAAAAATTAACCGATGATCCGGAAAATCATTTTTCCCTTTTTTCAAAAATAGGTTTTTTTAAATTCATAACTTTCAAACTACCGGGCCGATTCAAATGATCGATATACCAATTTGAAGCCACATGAAATACCACATATGCATTAAAATTGGATTCTAGTCGCATAGATGTTGTTCAGTCGCATAGGAATATTGAACGTAAACTGAAAACATGTCAAATTTGCTAAATCACTCGAAAACGAAAAAAAAACCTCTCTGATATTCGAATATGTTATGCAAAAAACCTCAATTTTCAAGAAAAAATGTAAAAAATATAGTGACCTTTGTTCCGAAACCATGTAAGCTATGAAAAATAATTACAATCAATAATTACGAAAACAAAATCTGGTTCTTTTTCAAGTGTAATGTTCTTCAAACAAAACTAGCTAATTGGCTTTTATTTGATATATCGATCAACTAAATCGGTCCAGTAGTTCGAAAGTTATGAATTATTGAAAAAAGTCATTTTTGGAAAAAGGGGGAAAAGTTGATTTTTCGGACCACCATTAAATGGAAATGGCCACCCTGATGAAAAGAAAAACACGGGTCTAATATTTTACAATGAGGAATAAAATTACCAATTTTCATGAAAATCTGACAATCACTGTATCGGTTTGGCATGGAATTCAATTTTATGCTTGACGCATTCTCACCCCCATTCAGTGTAAATAAGAGATTATTTCGAAAATATTGAAAATCGAATGGATTTTTTTTTATGTTCAAGATCAGTAATGACTCATCTGGCGAGACTTCAAAGAATAATCCTATGCAATATTTACAATTTTAGTAGTTCTGTATAATGCTGGGCATGAAATGTTTTCTGAAGTGTTATTTGATGGCTATTTATACATCATACTTTGATGAATTATTAAATAATAACTATTTACACTACAGTTAAGTTTTATGCATTGGAAGTTGTGGAAATATGTCTCCTATTAAATGGCTCACAGTTTTCAAAAATATTCGCAATATTTGTCAAGATATTACTAATAGTAACTTTATCCATTTTTGACCCATTTTCACCCCCATCGACGGTACCGTTTTGTCTCATATTCCGAACACTTAAGCTTTGATGGCCATTAAACAGTGTCTCATTACTCCAAATGGTACTCTTTCGCGAAATTGATTTGATTTTTAGGTACAATAGAGCCTTCTTTTCAACTCGACTACAATAAAATTGAATTACGAATAAGTATTCATAGTGAAAAACTAAAAATATGTTTAATCACTTTTGTCTCAAATTCCGAACACCGTTTTTGTCACTGACATTCATATTCCGAACACTTTTGTCTCAAATTCCGAACAGCAAAAATGCATTTTTTTTAAATTATAACTTTTCAACTACTGGACCGATTCATGTGGTCGATATATCAAATTAAAGTCAGTTAGCTAGTCTTTTTTGGAAAAATGTTATGTTCGCAAAATAAAGGATTTGTTTCTTATAGTTTACATGGTTTCGGGACCATATCGATACCTGTAAATGATGTTAAAATGAAGTCTATAACCCAAAGAATTTCAGGGTTTTGATTATTCAATTATTTATAACATTCAGTAAATTTACATTTGAAAATAAAGTGTTCGGAATTTGTATCATGGGTAGAAACTTGATTCATATTCCGCACTCATTCAATATTAATTTTAATAGAGATTTCTGCATAAAATATAATTTTTTCACCCATTTATTGCAGGTTCATACATTCTCTAGCACTTAACATGAAAACAGCAAACAACATAGTTGAAACAACTACAAAAACTAAGAAATGAACGATGCTTGTTTTTTACGGAATTTGCTAACGCAAACATTTTATCATTGGTTTTGACTGTCACTGTTTTGCAAATGTCTAATATTATAAATTATAGGCTGTATCGATACCTGTAAATTGTGTCAAAATGAAGCCTATATCTCATAGAATGTCTGTGTTTTCTTTATTCAATTATTTATAACATACAAGTTTAGTAAATTTACATTGAAAAATGAAGTGTTCGGAATTTGAGACTGTTCGGAATATGAGACTAAACGGTACGTTTCTAAGTGTTATGACATCTTTAAGATTAAACACATATTTTTAATTTGTAATGGTAGTTTGATGAGAATATCTCTTGAAATGAACATTTAACCAATATGATATACAGCATCATAGTCTCCTGTGCTGGCAACACAATTTATGCAGAAGCATCACATAGCTCTCATTGCTATGTTTTGATCGAAAGTGTTCGTAAAGCTACTCAGTATGGTATGGTGAGTGCTCCTCTGAGTGCTTTGAGTGCTTTTTTATGTTGTGCATACATATCCTTTCTCTTCGCTATGCCACTATGCGCGGTGAGAATGAGCACCACAGCCGAGTGAGTGAAGAAGGTGAGATCCGGGGCTGGAAAGCATAACTGACAATGTCATCATTTTCCCGTTCAACTATGTGTTGGTAGCGGTGGCTTTTGTTTTGCGTTGCTATTGCAGCGTAACGTACTAAGGATTCGCCAATACCAATACCAAGGAAGGAAACCGTAGGAGAGGGAGGAAAAAAAGAAGCAAAATGTACCAATACCAACGATTGGCCGCACGGATAATGAGTGTAGAAAAACACGAACAGCATGCAACGGTAGGAATTGTCGTGAAACATGAAGAGTGCTTTATTTGGTTGGATTCTAGGCGAGAATCTCACCCTCTTACATACACGTAATAGGTGAATGATACCTTGCAGGCTGGAACAGCAGGATTTACAACGAAGGTTTTTTTTTAGAACGCTGGCGTAACCCTGTTGATTTGTTTTGTACTGCGGGTAGAAAGGTATTGGAACAACGAAAATTGTTAGGTAGAAAGTCGAATCTCAAGTTTGAACCACACTACCTGAACATTTGGATACATGAATTTGATGCTTGTTCAACAAATTTGCTGAACAAACATAGTAGGAAGTGTCACCAACAAGTTTTTCTTATCTGTAAAAATCCCTGATTTATTCTCACTGCTAGATGAAGCCAGCCATCCTTCGAAGAGTGGGAATATTTTGAAGGAATTGTATAGGTTTACTGCAGCCGTAAGAGGTGATCCAGACGTGTGCACGGCTAGACTGTGAACTTCGTGTTTAATATTTTATCGCCATAGGCCTTTTTATCGAGGGAGGGTATTATGTTTGTTGTGCTTTCTTTTTATGACAACAAGACCCAACGTTTTCCTACGTTCACCCGGTGTGATTCCGCCGGCCGGCCGGCATATACCAGGTTCATGCAAAGTGACGGTTGGGCTTTCTATGTGAATCATCAAAGGCTAATGTCCCGCCGGATCGCATCGGTATCGTTTAGTAATATCGATTTTTTTCCTTGTTTGTTTCGCTTGGTTTTTGTGTGCACGCATTGACTAACTTTAAAGAGCCCTTGATAGATTGTATGCGGGCACGAATTTTAACCTGTTTGAGCTGAAAATGGATCAAAACATATCTCTCGACACCGACTGTGACGGTGTCGGAAAAGATTCGTGATATTCATAGGATTTTATCGATTCGAAGCGCTCAATCGGTTTGGTCTTGTGCACATAATTCATATTTGTGGTGAATGAGATCCAACTGAACGAACTTGCTGAATATTGGGAAACCTAACCAACGTTTGTTTGTTACTGCGAAACCCACCCCAATACACCTCGTATGCACAATGGCCCTTAGCTTCGACACCCATGTTTGAATTCCTTCGGTTAGTGTTAGCCACGAAATCGATATCAAACAGCTTGTTCCGCTTTAGCCGGTAGAGCACAACACCAACCAAACTTGCCAGTGACTGACCATTGTTTCCGGGCAATGATGCGTAAAGCGGTTCGTGTTTTTCTGTGCACTCTTCGAATGTTATACTTCCACGCCGCATTTTCCGTTTAAATTAACAATTTAGTCGAAAACAAACAATGATGACATATCCACGCGAAGGCAGGGGAACATTGATCCATCGATTAGTGACTGGGAGCAATACGGGAATTGAACGTTAGGGTAGCAATGGATGTATGGGAAAAATTTCATCATCGAATTTCAAAAACCGACCATGTACATTTTGTTTATTGGCCCAAAAAAATGATCTGTGCAAAGTTTCAGCTCGATCGGACATGATTTAGGGGTGCCTCAAAGTGCTCAAAGGGGGCTTCCAAGGGGGGAGTAAAGGAAATTTGGAAAATCGATTTTTTTTCGATGCCAAATGACTTAAAAATGCGTGAAACGTCGAGATCTGGTGTCATCTCGAAAAAAAATTTTTGGCCGAAAATCGACCTATTGGGACTTAAGGTGGGACCAGAATGCCGCGTTATGCGTCGCGTTGCAACAGCTGTGCTTTGACAGTTTATTTTGAATATGTGTGTTTCCATATAGTCGCCCACAATGATGCGTCGTGTCATTTGCATCGTTGTACTAAACTCTGACATTTGTTCTAAACTGCTTGCGTCGAATGTGTCAATGTGTTGTTTTTAAATACATTCTACTGGCTCATGGTGAAAACAATGTATGCAGCATAACCTCCGAGCCATGATTAATTCGCAAAAAAAACCTTGATTGTGTCCTAAATGATCACAATTGTTGAGGAATGAAATAAAAACGCCATGTTGTCTATTTTTTAATTTTTTATTCATATTTAATTAATTTAATTATCTTTTACATAACCGGTGAGTGTGTCACGTAGCTGATACGAAGCCTTACTAGAATTGTTCTTATTCATATTTCTGCTGCTGATAAATCCATAAGAAGTGTAACTTCAGCACACCATTCTCTCTAATTCATAGAACTTTCAAAACTCTCTACACCTATAAAGTTGTGAAGCGCCGTTGCGATTTTCTCCACCAGATGCATCGAAGTCAGAAAACAATCGCGGTCTCTTTGTCGCATCAGCTATACCAAAAATCGCGGTTCTAGTTCGAAAGTCAAATTCACCATCTACGGGAGCCAGTGTCTCGCATATTATTTCGGTTAGTACGACGACGGCTGCTCTCCGATGTCGATTCATGTCTTTTTCAGTTCCAATTTTTAAACTAGCTGTAATCTGCATACATAGAATTATTAAAATGAAATACAAGATTCACTAGTTGATTGAATTTGTTGAGTGTTTTATTTCGTTTTTGTGAAAAGCGGCGATGCGAACGCTACATTGTGATTACAAATCAACAGATTGCGTCAGGCAAACGCTTTAGTACAAAACGCAAGCAATGACAGCTGATGAGAAGCGACGCACAACGCGGCATTCTGTTTCCACCTTTAAGGTGGAACCAGAATGCCGCGCTATGCATCGCGTTGCGACAATTGAGCTTTGACATTTCATTTTGAATATGTGTGTTTCCATTTAGTCTAACACAACAATGCGTTGCGTCATTAGCATCGTTGTACTAAACGCTAACATTTGTTCTAAACTGCTTGCGCCGAATTCGCGATGACAGTGGCATGGTGTCGACGTCTGGTGACAACTTCAAATTAGTGCCATAATTTGGGTCCCAAACTCATTAGTGTAATCTCTATCGGATTAGAAGACACGAAGCGGTTTTCAAATTCTAGAATTTGAATGAAAATTTTCATATCATGTTATTTGATTACTTGAAACACGTGTTTCTGACTTTCATTCAACCATATGGCTAAACAATTCCAACATTGTTGCTGAATTTTTGACGTAGGACTACGTCTTTCATTTCTATACCGGGGTGTAAAATCAAAGTTTCGAAAAAGAAAGCGTTACGCCGGACACCGAGATTTTGAGCGTTAATAGCTCCTAAACAACTGAACGAAATGGTATGATAAACACTTCATTCGAAAGATAAAATGTCTACGCGTTCTATACTTGTTACTTTTTGATCCAAAAACTTGTTTCAACAATCTTAAAATTGCTTTCAAAACAGGCTATTGAAATCACCAATCGGTATATAAGCGAGCGCCGCTCGGAAATCCACTCACTTCTAATTGAACAGCGATTGGAGCATGTTGTCGCTGTTGTGGTGAAGCTCTTCGTTTATCATGAAAGCGCGGATGAACGGTGTCACCAAGAGCCTGTTTGTGCACCCTAGGCCAGAAGGGAATCCATCAGGAGGAGAGTGATGCCACAAACGGTTCCCCGGGAAGATCTCGAAGCAGCCGCTACACACACACACACACACACACACACATACACGCGCGGAATTCTTTCCGTTTGGATGCCATTCAGCATCGAGAAAGATCCGGAAAATAATCTGCAAGTTCCTTTGGGAATTTTCAAAATATATTCATGTGAAAGAGTTTATTTGAATGTTTTCTATCCATGTAACACTGTGACCAAGTACATTTGGTTGTGTGATTTTTCAATCAATCGCAATCAACAGGATAGCCTCAGAAGATTATTCTTCCCCATCAGTAGGATATTTCCGTATCCAATATTGTATGCGCCCGCAATCGATTATTGCTCAGTCGCCGAAAGTTCCGAGCTCAGAGAGTTCATTCCCGTCTAGTTTGCCTTCCAAATTGCCATCGTAAACCACACCTTCTCTCGATTCAATCACACACAAAAAGCATACTTAAGCGATATTCTGGTGGTGAGATACATTCATTTTTCGTGAGGACATCGACAAGACAACATCGTTGCCTAACGTGCTGGAGGAGGTGGACGGCGAAGGATCGACACATACACGTGCAGAATTCTTTCCGTTTGGATGCCATTCAGCATCGAGAAAGTTCCGGAAAGATCTAATCATTGCTGGAAAATAATCTGCCAGTTCCTCTGGGAATTCAAAAATACATTCATGTGAAAGAGTTTATTTGAATGTTTTCTATCCGTGTAACACTGTGACCAAATATTTTTCAATCAAGTACTATTAACAGGTGGTTATCGAGTTAGTATTAACCACTGGTGGGCTTCCGAAATTGAGGAAAATGTGGAAATATCTAATCGTTACTGAAAATAATCTGCCAGTTCCTCTGGGAATTTAAAAATACATTCATGTGAAAGAGTTTATTCGAATGTTTTCTATCCATGTAACACTGTGACCAAATACATTTGGTTTTGTGGTTTTTCAATCAATCGCAATTAACAGGATAGCTTCTGAAGATTATTCTTCTCCATCAGTAGGATATTTCCGTATCCAATATTGTATGCGCCCGCAATCGATTATTGCTCAGTCGCCGAAAGTTCCGAGCTCAGAGAGTTCATTCCCCTCTAGTTTGCCTTCCAAATTGCCATCGTAAACCACGCCTTCTCTCGATTCAATCACGCACAAAAAGAATACTTAAGCGATATTCTGGTGGTGAGACGCATTCATTTCTTTGTGTGGACACCGACTGGACAACATCGTTGCTGGACGAGCTGGACGGCGGGGGATCGAGTGCCTTTCTCAAGGCAAGAGGGTGGAGGTGGTAGCGCTGGAGTAGATTAGAGTTTTCAAAGGGCCTTTCTCAAGGCTAGAGACGAATGAATTGCAAAAGTTTAAAGTCTCTATAATACAATACCTTACCTCACCTGAGACGCATTCATTTTTCGTGAGGACATCGACAAGACAACATCGTTGCTGAGGATGCTGGACGGCGAAGGATCGAGATCTGCCCTGAAACGCAAGCAGTTAGTTTGAAACTGTGAGGGAGCACAGAGAAGCCGATCCTTCAGGAGAGGAGAAGGTGACCATCGAAGCAGCCGCTACACACACACATACACGCCCGGAATTCTTTCCGTTTGGATGCCATTCAGCATCGAGAAAGATCCGGAAAATAATCTGCCAGTTCCTCTGGGAATTTAAAATTACATTTATGTGAAAGAGTTTATTTTGATGTTTTCTATCCATGTAACACTGTGACCAAATATTTTTCAATCAAGTGCTATGAACAGGTGGTTATCGAATTAGCATTAACCACTGGTGGGCTTACAGTATCGAGGAAAATGTGGAAATATCTAATCGTTACTGAAAATAATCTGCCAGTTCCTCTGGGAATTTGAAAATACATTCATGTGAAAGAGTTTATTTGAATGTTTTCTATCCATGTAACACTGTGACCAAATATTTTTCAATCAAGTGCTATTAACAGGTGGTTATCGAATTAGCATTAACCACTGGTGGGCTTACAGTATCGAGGAAAATGTGGAAATATCTAATCGTTACTGAAAATAATCTGCCAGTTCCTCTGGGAATTTAAAAATACATTCATGTGAAAGAGTTTATTTGAATGTTTTCTATCCATGTAACACTGTGACCAAATACATTTGGTTTTGTGATTTTTCAATCAATCGCAATTAACAGGATAGCTTCTGAAGATTATTCTTCCCCATCAGTAGGATATTTTCGTATCCAATATTGGATGCATAAAACCTTGTACCTCCAACGTAACGCTCTCGTTTTCGAAGTCCCCCAAATATTCATTTATTCATTCATTCAGAATGGATTCAGATTCAACTTCAAACAAAGGATCACTGAATCAACGATAGTCCTACGTCACCATTGCGGTTATACCATAGATATAACCCACTTTCTGTTTTTCACATAATATAGAGTTGTCTTCATGAACAATTTTCGTATGAGACTTTTTCACCACCTGCAAACAAAAATGAATTTGAAAAAAATGAAAGCTAATTTTCATTCATAATTTAAATTTTGAAAACGTGTTCATTCCGACTGAAAATTAGCTATTCTTTCACTCTCCCCTAAACTAGTAAACGAAATTCAATGCCGCCAGCGCGGATATGTCAATGTGTTGTTTTTAAAAACATTCAACTGATCCGTGGATACAACAAGAATAAGATTTTCATACGAACTTTATTTTGTTTTGTTTACATGAAAAGTGGTGACGCGAATGCTAGATTGTGACTGCAAATCAACAGACTGCGTCGGGCGAATGTTTTAGTACAAAACGCAAGCAATTACTGCTGATGAGAAGCAACACACAACGCGGCATTCTGTTTCCACCTTTAGCCTTGACACGCAATGAAGGTAGGGGAACCCGGGGCAAGAGTGCCACCTTAAGCTAATACGAGTTTTTGAATGCTCTTTTGTTATATTTTTTCCATTTTTTTTTGCTGATTATGAGTTACTCCTCCTGTTGTTTAGAAAACACAGTTTTAAAACGGCCTAACTTCTGCACATATTTGGCCAATGTTCTTCTGGGCAAACTATATTCCGCCGCAGCTCGTCTCCATGATTTACAGAATGTACGGCACCAACCATAGTTTCCATCTGCCACTGGTCTCGGAACGAAATCCGTTTATTCCATGTTTCAAAAAGACGACACTTACATAGAATACGTAAAATAAATTGGAAAAAGATATTAAATTTTTCAAAGATCTATTCAGCAAAGGTCGATTCTCTGGTACCGATTTAATCGATGAATCGATCCCTACGCCGTTTAGAAAATCGATTCGTCAAGATCGATCTTTTTCTACAGATCGCCCAATCCTAGACAAAACTCACGAACGTTCGTGTATTAAGAAAACGTGAATGTTCGAAAGAGTTTATAACAATAAATCCGTATCACCATCAAATTGTATCACAATTTTCTTTGTTAGTCTAGTAAATGTGATGATGTAAATATAACTTGTGACCCATTAAAAAACGGCCAAACTACTCAAAACCTAAATTTACGATCACTAGTTTGACTACCTTGAAGGGATTCAATGTTTATGAATTTTTTTCATGTGGTTTTTGGTGAGATTAGAATCAATGTTAAATGAAGAACAAATTTACAAAAATAAATTCTACGATCAAAAAATCGGAAATCGGAAATCGGAGAGGAAACATCGATCTTCTAAATATCGATCCAAAATCGTTCAATACTAGATTAATCGCAGAACTCTTCATTGATTGAAATTGGCTGTCCACAATTTTTAATATAAATTTCCTGTTACTTCTACCAAAACTCGTCATTATAATATAAATTTATTTTCAGACACAGTAAATAAAGTGTTTCTCCGTTACATGGAATACATGTTCGATACAGAAAAGTATATTTTCATTCATAATTCTTATTTTCAAAACAGGTTATCCCACCTGAGACTATTCTGTAATTTTCTGTTCACACCAACAGAACCAGCTTAGCTTTGAAAACGCGAAATCCAATTGGACCAACAACGATGTCATTGTAGAACATATTAGTTTTATTTTTAGAACTACCCTCAAAGTTTTTAAAAAAAACTCAAAATTCTTCCTCACAACCAGTGTTGCCACACCTACAGATTTGTCTGGAATGATATAGATTCTTTCGTTAATTTCGGTACAGATTCTGTACGGTACAGAGTACAAATTTTCGTCTAAAAGTACAGATTGGTACAGATTTTTTCCATTTGTGAAATTTGTTACATACCAACAAAGATGGTGTGACGTATGTTTTGCCCCAGATCAACAGATCGAGTTGTTTGTTCCTGGCTGAAAAACCTGATTTCACGATGCTACATGAAGAGCTGAAAGATTTTTATTTGATCATTCTCACTAATATCTGCGAGGAATCTTACGTTGTTTCAATGTCCAATGCTATTAAATATGAAGATCATTTGAAAAGCGTGGAGCTGATCAAACAAATGAGAAAAATATTCGATTTTGATGATTCGGCGCTCAAGTCTACGGCAATGTTAAATCCCAGAAACTTTTCCAATTTGACTAGCATTAACGTTATGTAAGAAGCGAATCCAGGATTCTACAATGGGAATGTATAAGATGTGGAGAATTAATTCTGTAGCCTAAAGATAAAATTACTCCGTAAGGAAATCACAATTTCAGAGAACGAGCAAGTGCAGGGTTGATAGACAAAAATTGGATACCGGTTCGCTCGCCTTTGGGCGCTTCGATGCCTTGTTTGTAACGTTCTCACTATGCCTCACTCCTCGGCAACTGTCGAGCGATTTTCTTCTAAATATAATCCGAACAAAAATAAGCTTTGAAATCGGCTCAGCAACGATACGATGAACGCTATTTTGAGATCAAAGCATTTGGTCAAACATCGTGGTGGCAGCTCGAAAAAAAAAAAAATTATAGTAAGGTAAATGTAGTATTTGTAGTAAATAAATGAGTTTTTTTTTCATGCTAATAATTTATTTTTTTTCTCTACAATGAATATTTTCGATGGTACAGATTTTTGGAAAAAAAATTACAGATAAGAAATATTTTTGACCTCTCTGATACAGATTTCAATGTGGCAACACTGCTCACAACAAAATAAAGACGACTCAAATCTGACGATTCTTTCCTCGAGTTTTGCGCTGAGCATCACATTTGGCGTTGCATTTTTATTTTTATCGATATGCATTGGCAATTTTTTCGAATTTTTCTATTTATCTTAATTATCCTCCAAAGTATTCTAGCATTCTAATTTGGATGAAGACAAACTCAACGATATATAAACGACGCAGATCGGATCAACCTTTCTCCTGAGATGATGAGTTATACGTACTCCGACGTTTTGAAGTTATGCATGCGATATGTTTACGAAACATGAATCTTGAACTAAGTATGATTCCCAAAGGGTGGAACAATCAAAATTTGGTCAACTTGCATGCGACGTGTTTCTTTGATTTTCTGTATTTAAAAAAAAAGTGCACCTCTCTTTTTGAAGGCGTAAATGTGGAACTGCTCTTTTATTTTGATTTGCTCTTCAGCTCTCATAATGGTGTCCAGACAAGAGTAGCAATGCGTTCGCGCGACGTGATAGTCCAAGCTTCTCGTACGCAATGTCGGCTGCATCGGGCTACAAGCAGCTTCCGGGACAAAAATAAATGTCGTATATTGTCAATATATGGCAACACTTAAACATATATTGTGTTGTTCTTATCGCATCGGGTCATACTATACGGCTATTCAAAGACGACAATGTGTGCAACAAGTGTCGTTTCGTCCTTTTCAGTCTCAAGATATAGCGCGTCACAGATGGAGTCAACCAAGCAAGAAATTCGCAATATTTTACGTTTTTACTACCTGCGAGGTAAAACTGCAACGAAGGCGGCCGAAAAAAATCGTGTAGTTTATGGACCCGATACTGTAACGATTCGCACAGTACAGCGTTGGTTTAATTGATTTCATTCTGGTGTAGTGGCTGTCGAAGGTATACCCCATACTGGTAGGCCAATCGTCGTGGAAACCGATAAAATCGTTGAAATCATTCAGTAGACCGACATGCGAGCATTCGCTCGATTGGTCAGAAACTGGGTATAGACCATAAAACCGTTTGGAACCATTTGCAGAAGATTGGATTCCAAAAAAAATGCTGGATGTATGGGTGCCACATGAGTTGACGCAAAAAAATCTTTTAGATCGAATCAATGCCTGCGATGCACTGCTGAAACAGAGCCAACTCGACCCATTTTTGTAGAAGATGGTGACTGGTGATGAAAAGTGGATCACGTACGACAACCTAAAGCGAAAAAAGTCGTGGTCGAAGCGCGGTGAGCCGGCCCAAACCATCGCCAATCCCGGATTGACGGCCAGGAAGGTTTTGCTGTGTGTTTGGTGGGATTGGAAGGGAATCATCCACTATGAGCTGCTCAACTATGGCTAGACCCTCAACTCGGTTCTCTATTGTGAGCAGCTTGGCCGTTTGAAGCAGGCGATTGATCAGAAGCGACCAGAAATGATCAATAGGAATGGTGTTGTTTAATGAAGTTGCCTTCTAAATGCCAACAAGTTTGCAAACAAAACGGCGCATATTTGTCTTAAATTGGATAATTTTAAGTATGTTAAATAAAGCGTCAAATATCGATCAGAAATACGACATTTCTTTTTCCCCAACCCCATATATTTGTGACCATGGAATTATGCAATTTCCCTTAAAATACAGTTTTTTGTTGTTAACATTTTAAATGATGCTAGCAGAATTGTATCCATACATTCGATTTGACGTATATGTAATTTTTCTTCATTTGACATTGAACTTCAAAAATATGTAGTGCCATTCTCAAGCAAACCATTTGTCATGACAATTGTCATGCGTAAATGCGAAAACAGAATAGAAACATACGGTATGAGGCATGATGTCGACGCCAACCTTCCTCAGTTTCTGTTCTGTTTTCGCATTTTCGCATGACAATTGTCATGACAAATGGTTTGCTTGGCCATTCTACAAAAAAAAACAAAGTAACTTGATTGTTCAGTGTATTACAAATATCGAGTTTCGTTCCGAATAGAGAACATTCGCGACAAGCATATATTTGAGACAAGCATAACGATATTTCGTGAACCCTAAGTGCAAAAATAAACACTTTTATTCTTTGAAGTCGGACCGTCGGCTGCAAAGCCAAATCGGCTCGACCGATAGATGATGCTCGGTGTATTGTGGGATCAAAAGGGTATGGTGTACCATGATCAACTAAAACCGGGTGAAACGGTCGCTACCGACAACAAATCAATATGAATTGTTTTGGGGATACACTATGCTAAAAATTTACCTGCTAACAAAATTACATTTTCTAAAACACTATAAAATTCTATAAAACACTATAAAACACTATAAAACTATATTTTCTAAAACACAATAAAAAACGTGATTTTGACACTTTTTAAAACTTTATGCAAAAAATTCAAATTATTTTTTTCGCCAAAGCAACAAATTAACTTTATACAAAATTTATTGGAGTTTTCAAAAGTACCTCTCCGTTTGCGATGCGATATTTATTTATTGAATTATTTATCATCAAAGATTAAGGGGTTCACACCCAACAGAGGAAAAAACGGTAACTTTTCATTCAAACAAAAATATCTTTGTATGTAAAGGTCCTACATGAACGTTATAGAAATCAAATGAAAGCTGTTTAATAAGGTTAATTGGATTTGTTATTGAGTTGGTTTGCAAAAAAAGTATGTTAATCTACAAAAAGTTTGAAAAAACAGAAAAAAACGATTTTTTATTACTTTCTGATATTTTTTGTCCACTACATCTACATACACCCAGATAAAAATATGTTCATAACATACTTCAAAACAAGAAAGTTTGAGCTTCAAAATGATGTGCATCTCATCTTCATACGTCGATTTGTCAAGAAGTTACAGCATTTCAAAAATCACTTTGCACTTTGCACTGTGTTTCTCTAATTTCTTTGTCGAGTGTATATCTATATCAAAATACTATATTTTATGCAAATAGATGTATTTATCATGTACTTGCAATATCAGAATGAAATATATTTTATTCTCTGTTAATTTTTTTTAGAATTTTGATATTTTGACAACAAAACATCACACCGGTCAAAATGACCGGTTTGGTAGAAATAGGTATATAACAACTGTCGGTAGTTCTAGTGTTAATGACTTGCTTGGTTTTGTAGAATCATTTCGAGAAGCAACGATTCTTTCTTGGTCATATGTCACAATTAGTTTCTTTATATAAATGCACGCATTGCACTGAGTATTTAACGACAGGCATCTTCCGTGCATTCCCATTCAACAAGCACCAATCACGCGTCTAACAGATGCACACAGTTGCAGCGATAAAAGGAAAAATAGCGAGAATGACCGTTTATGAAAAATCGTTTCTCGACTCTCGGTCAAAACCGTCAACAAAGCTAGAAATAGAACCGATGCGCACGAGAGCAAATACGAATGACAACTAAAAGAAGCGGAGGTGTGCTATTCACATGTACAGGAAATGAACTAAGTTTCTAAGTTTCGCGCAACGGAAACAAGCAACACACACAAAGCCAAACCAGCCAAACTAGCCAACTGATGGCTAGAAGCGCCCTATAATCATTTGCTTCTTGCTTTTTCTTCTCTTTTTTCGCCTACTTCATCATGGATCGGATGGTTGTGTTAATTGCAATGCCAGATGCATTTCAAGTGGAATATTCGCTAGCGTTCATAGCTCGAGGGGAAACATAAAACACAAAACGAGCAGAATAAGCGACCTTCGTTTTTTCGGACACAGAAAGATTCTGAGAATTTTCCTCAGAGGATATGCAATATTTATACGCTAGCGACAGCTTACTTACTATGCAAGGGTGGAGTTTACTTCGCAAATATTCTTTTTTCGCTATCCCTTCGTTGTTTCTATTCTAGAGGCTGCATGAGTTGCCTGTTATTGACAGCTCTGTTCGGGAAAGCACACAAATGGACAGAACAAATGTATGGGGCAAAACGGGAATGCATCCAATTTTCATTATTTTAAACCATATACAGACTATGGGATTGTAAAGTAGCATATCAAAAAAATCTTAGAAAATTTCCAATTCGATTGGTATGAAAATCGTTAAAATCGTTAAAAAAATTAAATAGTTATTAACGTTAACTTTATTTCTTAAAAACGTGACCTGTTTTCTGATTTGGCACCCTTAACGTAAGACGTAGTCCTACGTCAAAAATTGTTTATATTCCATCGATTTGTTAGTGTATCGCATTTACATAATATCAGTATGGGAAGTCGGGGCCACTTTCTAGATTCTTGAAACAATCAACTATTGGACAATTACAATAAATTATTTTAGTGTATTGCATTACCCTCAATTATGTACACCCATTTTAGGTTGCGTATAGGTGAAACGTCATGATAAACAACAAAAAAAAAACTTTTGTTGTTGTCGATGAAGTACTGATTTATTATTTTGCTTGCTCGAATTTTAGTGTTTAAATGGTGAGTATGTACATGTCCCGTGAAACTAATGTTATTATAGTAAACACACAAGCCCGTTAATTGTATGGTATGTTTTTAAGCATTTCATAAAATTATTGAGGCACTTTTGTTTGACTCCTTGCAGGGATAAGACGGCCATCATCTTGAGAGATATAATTTCCCATAAACGATATCATTTTATCGACGAATTGATTGAGAATATCACATTTTCGAATCCCCTCATGGCATACTCATGATAAATTAGATTTTTTTAGATATCACATATAATAATTTTGATTATAATAATTCTACAAGGGTTGCTCATCAACTCTACTGTACTCGCGCGCAAAATCGTAACTCTTAGAGCCCCCACCGACTGCGGCCTATTTTTCGGCCGATAGTTTGATTGGCCGACTTAATCAGTATGAAGAGATATGCATGTGTGCACATTACACAGATTCAGTTAGGTCGGCTATCCTAAAGATCGATAATTTTTTTTATCCCATTTATTTATTTTAGGCTCATTAGCATTTTAGCTGTAACAGAGCCGAATTTTAATCGTGTACATGTCACATGGTCATCATATCTATAATTATAGCACATTACATTACACAGTTGCCATTCACCAGTATTCCTTCTATACCATTGCATATGGTACATTTACACAGTAGCCATTTAGGCGTAAGAGTATTCTTTCTGTTCTTTGATTATCCAGTTAGACCACCGGACAGCGGAGACAGTTGATTGATCATTGTTGAGTTATTTATAGAACAACAGCCCGATGTGTCTTGCAGAGCAGAGCAGTTGTATGGATGAATCGATCTAGTTTCGACCGTGGATCGATCTCCATCGCTGACGAATGTTGCGTGGACGTAGCTATTCTGTAACAACACAAAGATGGTCAATGAGGGCCCTGGAGTTTTGAACTCACGATCGATCGTTTATTAAGCGAATGCGCAACCAATGTGGCTACGGAGACCCCCGAAAGATCGATAATGAAATACTTCAATTTTGTATACATTGTGTTTGATTATACTCTAGGCTTAGGGTGGCGGTCTGACCCCGTCGTCCCCTATTGGTAACGTCAACAAACATGATAAACCATTTACTCATTATCGTGAGGACATTGGCTTGTTTCATACGTCATTATTATAATAATCTATAAACTATGAAGAAGCCATTTTACTAAAAACAAAATATTATACGAACTATGAACGACTTATTGAATATGTTGACACGTTGAGCCCCCGATTGCGCTTTCCTTTCAACCCGCATCAAGAACGTTTGCACAATATCAGTGCCAGTGTCAGCTCCCAAAGATACTTGTTGTATGAATAGAAAATAGTCAGAAATTCGACTACAAAGTAGTCACATTTTGTGAACCATCCGAAAACAAACCATATATATTTTTATTTTTTTATTTTGTAACTGTCAGTCCCAGTCAGTCAGCGCTTTCCCTCAACCTCGGCTCCTGGGGAACGACGCGGGGTGCAACGTGTTAGGGCAGCTGAGCCTACATTATTATTATCTAATTATTATACACCATAAAAGCGGTACGATCACAAATCCGAGCTAAGTGTACTCCAACATTAGCATGCGACTGAAGCCACTCAGATCAACCAGTATCAATCAATTTATAAATCATTGATATCTGCGGGTGAATCGGGAATGAATGCACCGGCAACTCCCTGCATCTTCGGTAATTACAATTGATTTGACACTTTATGTTGTATGAATCACAACTGATTGCTATAGCCTTCTCTCGCCCAGTGAAGCATAATCGAGAGACACACTCGTCACTCGTGCCAGAGGTAATAGTAGAAGGGGCAAGTGTTAATGGGTCCAGAGGCCCTCTCTACTGGTACAATAAATGGAAAACCCATGTTTTTGATCGTGCACCTACTGGGGAAATGAATGATAAACCATTTGGTCAGCAGCTCTTGAATTACATTGTGTTAGTGTTGGAAATCAGGACAATGACACTCGAGTGATGAAGATGATGAGTTTGTACTAATTTTATCCTCGTTTACGGGGGCGTTGTCTGTGAAATTTGAAAGAGGCTACTGCTGTATTAATGTTTCGTACTCTTAGAATTATTTCTAGAGAATTATTTTGTTTTAAATAGAGATAGTGATCATTAGGTTCACTCTTTTCCATTTGTTCTGAAACTAAATAAATAAGCGCTATAACTATTTACAGGTTATTTAAGTTCAAGTGAAGGATCGCTCCAAACGGAACCAGATACGTAACAAACCCGGTAACATATAAACACGTACAGTTCGATTGTCGGAACCATCGAACGGACATACCTGTGCGTTTTATCTCCGATTATTTTTATTCTTCCCAATCGGTCCAATGGGTGACAATGGACCTTGCAAGATCATCGTGAGCGTGCAATCACATTTCTATGTTCGAAACTGGCCGTATTAATATTCTGCCGGAGCGCTCCTATGGGCTATAATCATTGGTTCTAGGAAAGATGATTCGTGCCGATTTCTTTGATGTTGTAAAAATATGATCGATTGGTATGACGCGAGAGATTGTTGTTTGGATTGTCCCATTGTTCTGTATAGGCAATACCACACACGCTGTTAAATTTCGCCAGTTATTTGTGTTGATGTTCTATGTAGAGTTATTTGAGTTCATACTCATATTGTCATTGGAATTTTTTTTTATCCCTTTTGTTTATTTTAGGCTCATTAGCATTTTAGCTGTAACAGAGCCGAATTTTAATCGTGTACATGTCACATATTTATCATATCTATAATTAGCACATTACACAGTTGCCATTTTTCGGCGTTAGAGTATTCCCTTCTATACCATTGCAAATGGTACATATTTACACAGTAGCCATTTAGGCGAAAGAGTTTTCTATCTGTTCTTCCATTATCCACAGTTAAGACTGGACAGCGGAGACAGTCGTTGATCCATTGTTGAGTTATTTATAGAACAGCAGCCCGATATTTCTGCAGAGCAGAGCAGTTGTATGGATGAATCGATCTTATTTCGACCGTGGATCGATCTCCATCGCTGATGATTGTTGCGTGGACGTAGTTATTTTGTAACAACACAAAGATGGTCAATGGGGGCCCTGAGTTTTGAACTCACGATCGATCGCTTACTAAGCGAACGCGCAACCAGTCATTGGAATTTCACGCATATGAATTTTCCCTTCATTAATGAAGCCTCGCTTCTGTCATAATATCGAAATAGTCTGCTCTCATGAAAAACTTTGGCAAGGGATACGCAATGCACATGTTTAGAATTTTATTCGAAATTCGAAATTTCGTAGCGTTTCTATTTCTCAAACTAGCAAAAAGTGAAAGTGAACGGTGCTCGAAGCCATAGGACAGATTAAATGAGCAGACATACTTCACACACTACACCGGCAAACAGACAGTCCTGTCTGAAAGCGAAATGAACTTCATTTAAACCGGTATCAATTACCAACTTGCATGCATTAGCATAGCTGAAACCGAACAAATCCCTCCCAAAGGGGTTGACATTGAATATATCGAGTCAATGAGGATTCCCGTATCCTGTCAAGTCGAAAGAACCCTGCATGGCTACAATTGGGATAGGTGTAAAAGTGTGACGCATTAGTCATCCGTCAACGTGGGACAGAATGCATTTTGGAGACATTGTTGAAAAGTTTTGCAACTGTAATGTTTTACATATTTACAATACAGAAAGTCTTTTTTTTTTAGTTATAATGACAGAGCAAGAGATACACACAGATACACTTTTGGTTGCAGATTTTTGCAGTTTGAAATAACTATTATTTTCCGTAAAGCAGTGTCAGAAGAGCATTTATGTTCTTCCCGGGGAGGGGATTTTTATCGACTTATTCTTATTTGCGGCACACCGGTGTCAAATTGATACGGCCCTCAGTAGCTAATAAAACAGTGGCACAGGCAGATGTTTCTGCTGTCGAAGGAAGTTTGAAAAATGATCGAAGGGATCTTTGAGGCCGGAGAACGCCTGGCACGAGCAAAAAAAAGAGGATTGAGGATCAAACAATGATCAGATCAGGCAATATTTTTTCTACATTTGTCAAAATCATGTCTGTGCGATATTCTATCCGCACGAGTTTGCAGTTGGTTGAGAAAGATAAAGCATCTATTCTAATGTATAAAATAATGCTGTGTTCGGAGGAGATTTCATTCGTGTTTTGATGTTGAGCTGGTTAACGAAAATCTTCGGTTATTCGATCAGACCGATTTTACTTTTTAATTTGCAAGTTTTGTATTTCGACTGCGTAATAAATGTACAAATGAGGGGCTTAGAATGAAAGGGGTGTAAGTGATTTGATCGATTTCTCTACATCGACTCTCTCTTTTGGTCATAACTTAGCTGCAAATACATTCCCAGCTGTATTTGAAAATGTGGAAGATAGGTCAGAACCTCATCTATCGGATTGTATAGCAAACTTAAATTGGAACGTTTTTGCAGTTGAGTTATTAACTAAATAAAAAGTTGATGAAGAGAAATCGATCAAGTCACTCAACCCCTTGCATTCTGAGCCTCTCAAATGATACCGAAATCAAAATCGATGAAATTGGATTTATTGTAGATTTTATTTCTAAACATATTCTTGAATAGATTGGAGTGAGTGGACATAATTTTTTTGGCATGTACCATATTATGTTTCCATTTTTCAAACAATACAGTGTAAATTCAAACGAAACAGGTAAAATTATAGTAATGAAAGCAGAAAGATAGATTTGAATAATGGATAATAATAATATTGAAGCTAGATTTGATTCGATTGAAAGTTCTGATGTTTAAAGACCCGAACGAGCAAGGTAAAACTAAAAGCATACAAATACAGTGAATGAAAAAAAATGTGTTTTTTTGTTAAATAAAACTTCTTCCAATTCGATAGATTGAATTATGAACTGATCGCATTTAATCGTGCACAACTTAATGAAAGTGTGCCTCTTTGTAAGTTCCCAAATGTATGCATCATGCTAAGCAATGCTTGCGTATAACACTTTATGTATTACAGCTTACATCTCCAAGTTGTGTTCAGATCGAGCGCTCTTCTTCGCATAGCTTAGCTCCGCTCGGCTTTGAACTGTTCACAGCAGGGTTGCCACGTGTTTTTCAATAAAGTCTGGATGCGGAAGAATAAAAAGTCTGGATTTGTCTGGATACTTATGAAATAGAATAATTTTTTATGGTGTGAATTGCGATTTTCAATGATTTTTGATATGCGATACAGATGGAACGGTATATTTAGCATACATCGAAACACTATATTTTAAAACATCTGGTATCGTTCGAAAATTTAATGAAATGCTAGAATGCAGAGCTTGAAACTCCAAAGGCTTAACTTGGAATAACTTGTTCGTTTTATTCATTACTTCGAGGATATATGACAGATAGATCAGATAGAGCTGATAAAATCCATCGTTAAACGAGTTCTAGATTGATACCACTTTGGCCTACTCTGCATAATCAACATTTATCACGAAATTGAAAGATATTCGTAGAGCATCAAACCTACCATGGACTATCTGAACAACTGCTTCTAAGAACAGCCATCTTTTCGTGCCTTGATGTGACATCCTCAAAGGCTTCATTTTCAGATACACATGAATGTCATTAAATTTGCAGATTCACAGGTGCTAACAGCTTAGGTTGCTATAAATGGGTGTCATTATGCAAATGCTAAAAACTCATCAACTTCCACAAAAGTTGGAGCCAACCAGAAGAGTTTGTTAAATTGTTGCGATAAATCTGGAGAAATTTGGACGAATCATAAAAAATCTGGACTAGACAAAGAACAGTCTGGATGTCTGGATATTTAGAGGTGTCTAAATTTTTCGTTCATTCGATTATCGATTAATCGTGGGGCCATTTTTAAATAATCGATTCATTCGAATAATCGTCTTTCAGTATTCGATTAATCGAACGAATTTTTATTTCTTGTAATCAAAATGAACAGACATTTATAAAAAAAGATTATGATGTCATAAATTTAAACGTTAAATTAAATATAATTTTCAAATATACATGGTGCAGAATAATGTTTTTTGAATGAAATGGTATTTCAGTATATTGATAAATTTACCATTTCATGTTTTTTTGCGGACTATTCAAAAAAGAGCTCATCGTGAAAATGATGCACAATATTTTTATTGCACCAATATACAATTTTTTTTCGGATCAAAATTACCTGTTCTTCGAATGTTGTTGAAATTGCAGATTTGTTTGAAAATTTCTGCTTCGTCACTATAACTACTAGTTCAAAAGAAGTATATCTATAGAATCGTGCACCCGTGGCCATGTGGTTAGCGTCTCGCATTATCATGCAGGGTGTTCGGGTTCGATTCCCGTTCTGGCTGGGGGATTTTTCGTCGAAGAAATTTCCTTCGATTTGCACTGTGGTCACGCGTATTCAAAAGTTTGCCCCTCGGAATACATTCAAGGCGTGTTATTTGGCTTAAGAAATCTCAACTAAGTTTTAATAAATGACGCTAGGTAATGCATACGTTGAGACGGCAGAGGTTCCACAGAGAACGTTAACGCCATTCCAGAAGAAATTTATAGAATCATTGACCGCTAGTATGGTATATTTTTCTTGGCACTCTGAATATGACTACTACCACTTTAGTACGGGAGCTTAGACTACCTCCTTCAATTCCGCTGGATTCTTCTTCCCAGTCTCCACCACCACCAAAGAATGATGTTTATGCTTCAACCGTAAATGGTTTAGCATATTCGATGAATTTCGACAAAACAACATGACGGTTAAACAAATTTTGCACTGTATTTTCTGAATAAATGGTTTCCTTTTTCATTAATCGCGATTACTGTGACATACATAGTGCAGAATGATTCGATGTATTAATATTTTTATTATTAATTATTCGATACAAACTACTCGATTAAAGATGCAGATATTCGATTATCGAACGATTAACCGACGTCTCTATGGATATTCTGTAAAAATTTAAAAGATTTCAGATAAATCTGGAAGGCTGGCAACGATGGTACACAGTGCATAGACAAGCACGTAGAATAAGAAGGTATTCTCCTCCCTGTTTTGTTCAAGTAGTGGTATGCAAGGAAAAAAAGCAAAAAGTTGTAATAAACCATCGATCGAATCTATATAAATTCGAACATTTTTTAATTATTTTAAATTGTAATACAAGAACTAATGAAATAGCAGTTTACCTCATCATTTTAAAACTATTCTTTTTACTATTCTAGGTACTTTGGTGCATAGAGGTAAATGATGTTTAATTTCGGTCATGTTTATTCTCACTCTCGCATGTCAACTTTCATCCAAGATCTTTAAATTATAGAAGGTGTAACTTCTTCGTTGAGGTGAGTCCATCTTCAAATGGAGGCAAATTAAGGCACCTTTTAATATAGGACATCGCGTTTTTTTTCGAACTGTTTGGAAATGTAACTGAACGATTAAGCCGTTGGTTAATTCAGTAAATTTAATAGAAATTCATCAAATTTTGAGATCCAAAAACTGAACCAAGATTATTTACGGTGTAGGACAAAATAGAGAGCTAAAATGTCGCGGATTGAAGTGTGTTTAAACAATGCAAACTAGGTGACTTCGTTGTTATCCGGGTACCGGTGAGAAAGGATTAAAACAAAATAATCAGCATGCACCAGTAGCGGTTAGCAATTAAAATAATTCTCTGCTATCTCGAGTATCATAAATCTTTATAATCTCAAATAAGTTAAAGAGTACGATGTTATGAATATCGTTCTTACGCTGAAGTGGAAGTACACTGTTAGATCGGAGATCAAATATTTGACACTTTTTGACAGATAAAATTTGGTTGAAATTTTGTTACAAATACTTCTTTGATTGTCACCCTTCAATTACCAACAGTGGCAAACGATGTCAAACATCAAACATCGACACAAATTGACCGATACATGTTTGAAGGAAAAGGACAAAAAATGATTAAGTATATGTTTGTTAATAATATGTACTCGTCGTATTTTGTGTCAAATACATATGTTCAGTGTCATTAGTACACATTCGATGAAATTTTTGTCTCAAGAAGTGTCCAATATTTGGATTTGGCCAAACAGTGTACTTCTATCTTTAGAAGTCGAAATGGCAAATCTCTAGAGACATTCCAAATAAAATCTAGGCTTAATCTGTCTGGAAGTTCTGAACTATAATTAAAGTGTATATAATAAAGTGTTGGAATTATCTTGTAAGCAAGAACATTATTCCGATCGTCACTAATCATTACCGCTGATTACAGCTTTCGTAGCTAACCGTCATGATAATTTAATTGAAAGAGCTTGATTATACAGGGTTTTTCAATTCATGTTCGGAATATAATGCTGATTGTAAAATACTGCGTAAATCACTTGCGTCAATCAAGTTTAATTATACGTCTAAATTTACGCAGGTTCCCTCTTATAAAAAAAATCAGTGTTTATTTTTTACTTTAATATTCTAATGTGATATATTCAATATATCACTTTAGAATCCGTCGTATTTTGTAGATAATTTTTAACAACTCTTTTGTGAAAGATTAGTTGGCCCTGAAAAGCGCCAATAAATTATTTATCTATCTGACGATGACGAAAGTGTTGTCGTCATTTTTCAGAAGCGCTTTTCTCCGCAGTCTGAATGTAGTCACAGCCACTGGTGTGCTGAATCGATTCCACGATGCGATGGGTTACGATTGCCATTTGATGCTCCTACCACTCCTTGTAGCTGCTGCCGCTACATGATAGAACGATGGCCTTAACAAATTAGTTCTGCTCCAGAAAATGAATGAGGATGAAAATGAAGAAAATGAATGATGTTATTGGAATGCAACAGGCAAACTGATTTTATTCGACTGGCAGTAAGGTCACAAGGGGAGTGGCTTACAATATAATTCTTTTCTTGTGTCCAAATTATATTCCGCTGTTACTCTGGTTGCTCCTTTTGGTCGGACCCATTTGAGGAGCACAAATTTGACCAATGCAATGCACAGAGCGAAATATGACGAAACACACAACATAGACTAAAATGGCTGTCCCGTTTTCTAGTGCGAAAAAAATGAACGAATTCAGAATTTTGAAATCGTCATTGTTTCGTTTCATTCAGTCTTTCAACATCACATTGTCAGCTTTGTTTATGTATCTCATTTCAGTTTTGCAAAACAAACGTTTTCATTTATGTTTCCTAGAATTTAAGAAGTTGAAGTGTGAAAGTCAATTGCAATAGTAAAAATGATACGTCTGCAAATTTACAGACATGCTTGCGAATCTGGCAACTCCACCTCGAAGTCAGTGAGTCAAGATATTCGCGATGCCAGAGGTACGGTGTCGACGTCTGGTCACGACTTTCAATTAGGGGCCATAATTTGGGTCCCAAACTCGATAGTGTAATCTCTATCAGATTAGAAGACACGAAGAAGTTTACAAAACTGATACAGAAGAAGTTTTAAAATGATAGAATTTTCAAAAGCAAATTTTCAAACGGAACATTGTTAAAAATGTTGATTCCCACGAAAAACTATCCTTTGCCAATTTCCCGCTCAATCGGACTTTATTTACATAGTGTCGCACAGCCGTCAAAGTTTGAGTTTTTTGAAAACCGAAAAATCACCCAAGGGAGAAAGTAAAGGAAATTGAGGTTTTAAAAAAAATTGATGCCAAATTTCTCCAAATTGCATAAATTGTCGAGATCTACTGTCATCTCGTTTTTTTTTTGTCAAGAATTGACTCTCTGGAACTCATTTCGGTGACTTTTTTCGGAATACGAGGCTAAACGTATGGTATAGTAATAGTATAGAGTAATTCCAAATGAAATCGACAAATGACAAAACATGAGTATTTTTGATTCGAATGAAAGTTTGTATTCCGTTTGGGTTAGACGAAATATGAGTTTTCCACAGCAATTGGGAGTTTTATGACTCAAGCGTAACTTTTGAAAAGGGCGTATCGATTTGAGTAAGAGAAATCTTTGATAATTTATATCTCAAAAACTATGAGTCGTACCGAAATAGTGTCTTAGAAAGAGTTATAGAGTATTGATGGTTGAATATGAAAAAATATACACTGAGAAAAAAAAATTAGTACTCTTTTTTTATTTACAAAATAAAAATTCAATTTGCAATATCCAAAATATATATTTTTTAATTTTTTTAAAAATTTTTTCATACAAAATAGAAGTCATGCAAAAAATTAGAAAAATGGGCCCAAGATGGTAAAACTGTTTTTGACGAACTTTGTGGAACATCGAATTTTTAGGAATTTTTGAAACTTCGAATTTTTATATGTTAACAAACATTTTGAGCCACAAATTATGAATTCTGATGTGATTTAAAACAAAAAAAATTATTATCAATCTCCATCTAAATGTAGCCATTCTCGATATATTTAAAAAAAACAGTTCTAATTTATTGTTTTTTTTTCATAGTAAATAACCCCTTTTAATATGTTTGTCGTGTTATACCGTCATGTTCATGAAATTTTATGAATTTTCTTATAATTTCCAACAACTTTTCCAAATACATCATCATGGTTCATTTTTTGACTCCAGTGTAACTTTTGAAAGGGGCGTATCGATTTGAGTAAGAGAAATCTTTGATAATTTATATCTCAAAAAGTATGAGTCGTACCAAAATAGTGTGTTAGAAAGAGTTATAGAGTATTGTTGGCTTAATTTGAAAAAAATATACACTGAGAAGAAAAATTAGTACTCTTTCTTTTATTTACAAAAAAAAAAGTGTATTTGCGATATAAACAAATATGTATTTTTTTATATTTTTTTCAATTTTTTTATATAAAATAGAAGTAGAAAATTTAAAAAATTAGCCCAAGATGGTAAAACTATTTTTGACGAAATTTGTGGAACATCGAATTTTCAGGAATTTTCGAAACTTCGAATTTTTGTATGTTAGCAATCATTCTTAGCCACAAATTATGAATTCTGATGTGATTTAGAACAAAAAAGGTTATAATCAATCTTCTTCTAAATGCAACCATTCTCGAGATATTGAAACAAAAATTTCTAATTTATAATCTTTTTTATAGTAAAAAATCTTTTTTAATATGTTTGTCGTGTTATACCGTCATGTTCATGAAATTTTATGAAATAATAATTTAATTATAACTATAATTATAATTCAATTTTTTTGATTGATTGAAGTTTGTATTAAGATAAAAAGGATTTTTTAGTTTCGCTACGTTTTGTATCAACCCACATGTCTTCGAATGTTTCGTAACGTAACTCCTAAACATATGTCTTTACCATAACGATGTATTTGGAAAAGTTGTTGGAAACTATAAGCAAATTCATAAAATTTCATGAACATGACGGTATAACAAGACAAACATATTAAAAAAGATTTTTTACTATAAAAAAGATTATAAATTAGAAATATTTTTTTAAATATTTCGAGAATGGCTAAATTTAGAAGGAGATTGATAATAACCTTTTTTGTTTTTTGTGTCACATCAGGATTCATAATTTGTGGCTAAAAGTGAATGTTAACATACAAAAATTCGAAATTTAAAGAAGAATCAAAAATACAAGTTTTTAAAATCTGCATTTTTAGGACGATTTCATTTGGAATTGCTGTATAGTAATAGTTATCTCGATTTTTCACACGTAACTGATGATGAAAATGTTCATTTTGACTAATTTTTTTTACATTGACAGATCATTTAAATGTTTTAAGAGTTCGTTCGCACGAAGACACAAAACTATCAAGTCGCTAATGGGTGCCCCTTTAAAGAACAATTGGTCGAATGGAATATCAGAAAGGGCAACACAAAGTGATTTTTCTTGATGACAATGTCCCGTCACACTGAACAAAACCGGAAAAGCATTTTAGTAACACAATAAAAAGCATATTTTCTACCAAGAATATGTTTTCTGTCAACGCTAGTTTGGGTGTGGTTTGGCTCAAAAGACATTACTTGATAGATGGGCAAAATAGGGTGCTCCCAGTGACCATTACTTTGAAAACAATATTTAAAGCCATCCAAGAACAATAAACGTGTGTTTTGAATGAAAGTATAATACATATTTATACACCTGGAATGTATTCTCATCCGTACATTTTTCTTTTCGCATACCATCTTCTATCAACTTCATACTTAATAGTGCCTGTCGGGATGCACACATTGGTTAGAATAATTTGGACGGCAACTCTCCTTTTCCTTGCTGCGTACACCGTTTGGTTCTTCCAACATATAAAGATGATGATGGTCCACCTTATACCCCTACAAAGGTTTGAGTAGGACAATTTATCTTATCGATAATATTTATTTTCAAACATATCAAGAAGCCAGTATTATAAAAACAAAAACAAAGCGAACTGGCTCTGTTGCAGGCATAAATATCTATCAATAGAACATTAAAAATAGGCATAAACTGCGAAAAAACAAACAATGTTTCTATCCATATTGACATTGACATAGTCATAGTCTCAACTTCAGGCCCAAAGTTTTTTCTAAGGCATGCCTAGAAAAGGGAAGATCCTTGACTGACTGTGAATTGAACCCAATATCCAAAAGTTTCAACATAAAACATAAAAGTGATCTGCTACAATCAGAAATACTCGATATAACCATCTGATGAAAGATAGTTTACGACAATTCTGAATGAGCTATCCCAATTCCAGTTTCCACTTCAGATCCTACATAAAATTTCATTGTGTGTCAGTTTTCTGCCAGTGTTCATTATCAACATTAGTCCAGGATATCCCCGTCCGGGATATCTTAGGTAGCCGGGATCCTGATCTTCTGCTTCATTTATATCTGTTCCTCAGAAACGCCGATGTCAACGTTTAATGATGTTTCCTTCGTTGTGTCCCCGTTTCATATCCCTCCTATCCGATCAATAAACTTTTACTTAGTCGCGGCAGTACATACACACACTCTTTAAAGATACACGGGCCGAAGGTTGTGCAGTCCACTGATCATTTAACTAGAGCCAAAGGTTGTACCGCTCATGACAACTCTACACGAGCTGATGATTGCGCTGGTTAGTGACCATCCTATCCTGGATTCCTCGAGTCGAGAAAGACGCACCATGCTAGATATGGGGTACAGACTAGGGGGGTGTTGCTGATTAATGGTCAGCTGCATCCCAATAGGAAGTATCCCGTGTCGGGCACACGTATAGAGCATCGAAGACTGCAACATACCAATTATGAGAACACTTGTAATACTAACCTCGAGCCAACCGCGAGTAATCGGTTACATATTACTAACATAGTTGTAAGCAAACATTGTCGAAATATTGAACTCCCGGCCCCGTTAGGCTGACGCCATATGAGTCTTAATAAAAATATATATTTTGGATAAATTAGTCCAGGCCCACCGAACGCGCGCGGGGCTCAAACTTTCGTAGACAACGCTCGTTTTTCTTTTTTTAATAAACTATAATACAATAAAAAAAAACATCATCATCATCAGTACAAACATGGCAGTTTGAGATACCTGTAAAATTTTTTAAATTTCAATAATTAGTAAACATAAATAAATTAATTTACAAAAAATTTTCGAAAACCTGTTTACAAAATAGATTTAACGTGGGAAATACACATTCTCTGGATTATTTATATCCAAATTCAGCTTCCGTTCCTTATTAAACTTGATACAATTTATGCATTTCAATTCATTTGATGACCACTCAGATGATTTATGTTTTTCATTACATCTTGAACATATTTGTTCTTTCTCGCAATCTGTACTCTTATGCCCGAATTCTCCACATTTGAAACAGCGCAACACATTAAAGGCCTCAACCACGGTACATTCATCCCTCCCGATGCTTACTTTACTAGCAGTCATCAAGTTTCTGTAAGTATCATGGTCAACTTCAATTATCGTGATTTGGATTTTGATATTCAGCAACGACCTTGACATCATTAATCGAAATGTTTTCATTTCGACTCTTCAAGTTGTCAATGAAAACATCAGAGGAATATCGATCACTCATCCCAATAATTTTCAATTTCGGTTTTATTGGCTGTGGAATAAATGTGCTAAACCCTTCTCCGAGATTGGTCTCAATTCCATTTTTCACTTGTTCAATATTATCCCCTGCTGCACACTCAACAATAATCGAGCCATCTTTCCCGTTTCTGAAATTCTCTATTTTGTGTATTTTAGGATCTAATTTAGTCTTCAAGATTTTTCTTGTTTCCATTTTATTAATATTATTTCGAATAATTTTTTAATTTAAATCATTACTATCGTTAACATTATTTTCTTGCTCGGAGTGTCCAAATTAGCACTAATTGAGCTTGGACTAACCTGTTGCCTCCTATTCATAACAGCTAAATTTTTGTCAACATTTACTTTTTTTCAGAGAAAAAGCTTTTTATATTTTCCAACTTTTTGGCAACACTGCTTTCGAAACATGCCAATTCCTCTTTGAAAATCTCGTCGAAAAATCTTATAATCTCTTAATATTCCCGTTCTTCAAAGAATATTGTAGCTCAACTTATTGTAGTGTGTAGTTCAAGATAGTAAGCGGTTTTTATTATGAAAACTGAAAATAATATTTTTTTTTCCCAAAATATATATTTTATTAAGGCACATGTGGCGTTAGCCTCACGGGGCCGGGAGTCCAATATTTTGACAATTTTTGTCTTACAACTATGTTAGTAATATGTAACCGATTACTCGCGGTTGGCTCGAGGTTAGTATTACAAGTGTTCTCATAATTGGTATGTTGCAGTCTTCGATGCTCTGTACTTGTGCCCGACACGGGATACTTCCTATTGGGATGCAGCTGACCATTAATCAGCAACGCCCCCCTGCAGCTGACCAATAATCAGCAACGCCCCCGCCCCCTATTAATCAGCATTAATCAGCAACGCCCCCCCTGTACCCCATATCTAGCGTGGTGCGTTTTTCTCGACTCGAGGAATCCAGGATAGAATGGTCACTAGCCGGCGCAATCATCAGCTCGTGTAGAGTTGTCATGAGCGGTACAACCTTTGGCTCTAGTTAAATGATCAGTGGACTGCACAACCTTCGGCCCGTGCATCTGTAAAGAGTGTGTGTATGTATTGCCGCGACTAAGTAAAAGTTTATCGATCGGATAGGAGGAATATGAAACGGGGACACAACGAAGGAAACATCATTTTCTTTATTAGAGAAAAGGTTGAAAAACCGAACATTTTTTAATGAGGAGGTAAAGTGGTTACATGTGGGGGGCAAAGTGATCACTCGCACATATAACGCTAGAAGAGATAGATTTATGCGTGTTTTCTTAGCCAAATTTGTTTAAATCATTATTGAAATAGTAGGTACATGTATGAAATGAGGTAGGCCTATTCACCTAGAATCGTGATTGAAATTTTCTAATGCGTACGAAAACGTAGTAGTAAACACATAACGTTTTTCAAAATGAGGTTTGGTTTTGGTTGGGGTGGCATATTTTTCCTGGGTCAAAGTCACCTTAGGAGCAGAAGGTGATAAGGTATATCAGCTTTTGAAAACAGAACGTTGTTAGTAGTAATCATCCACTGACTACTTTGTCCCCCAAACAACGAATTGCGAAATATGCGAGATAACCGCTGAAATTGAACACCATATTTGTTCACCTCCCCTAGAACATGTGACCAGTCGTCCAAACTGTTGATTTGTCGCAAATATCAGGTCAAATAAACTAAATTTCACTAGAAATTCCTTCAATTCGAAACGCACAAAACTACGGCCGAATGGCTACCGAAAGAACGTTTTTTGTTTTTATTTATATTTTGACATGCGACAACTTCACTGTAAAACCTGTCCACGCTAAATTTCGGACACATTTCTTTCAGTGTAGTTTATGACATATTTCACTAATCAATGAAATATTTCACATACATGACAGCTGAAACCCTCCTCTTTATTTCGATGTCCAACATGTTTACATTCTTCTCCAGTTTGGTAAAATGGCGTCGAATCAAGTGGAAGTACGCAAATGCATTTCGCGCGAACGGCAGCAAAATCCAACACTGTCGGTACGCGATCTTGCCAAAAAGCTAAAACTGCCGAAGAGTACCGTGTTTAGTATGTGCAAATCGTTTGACCAGCGCTCAACTGTGGATCGGAAGGTTGGAAGCGGAACAAATCGAAAAGTATGCTCCCGACAGATGGACCGAAAGGTGGTTACCATTATTGAGAAACATCTCAACCTTTCAGTTAGAAATGTGGCTCGAAAGGTTGGAAAATCAAAATCATATGTACAAGAAGTGAAGCAGAGGCATGGACTGAAGGCGTACAATGTAAAAAAAGATGCCCAATCGTGATGATAAGCAAAATTTCACTGCAAAAAGCCGTTCTTAGGTGCTCTACACCCAGTTTTTGCAAAATGTTCAGGCCATAATGGACGAAGAAACTTATGTTCTCGAAGACTTCAAGCAGCTTCCGGGTCTCGCTTTTTATACTGCAATGCGAAGGAATGCCGTAGCCGAGTGTTTCCGGACAAAGATGCAGTCTAAATTCTCCAAAAAATACTTGGTTTGGCAGGCCATATGCAGTTGTGGCCGAAAATCCAAATCTGTCATCTCTACCGGCACTATCAACAAAGATGTCTACGAGAAGGAATATCTCCAGAAGCGGTTGTCACCATTCGTAAGAAGCCACGACTCTCCAGCGTTGTTTTTGCCAGATTTGGCCTCTTGTCACTATGCAAAACCCATCCTGGGATGGTATAATGCACATGAGGTCAAATATGTGCCAAAAACAGCAAATCCACCGAACTGTCCAGAACTTCGCCCAGTGGAAAAGTACTGGGCTCTGGTTAAGCGAAAACTATTCGAAACTAAGAAGAAAGCGAATAGCATTAATGATTTCAAGAGGAGATGTAAAAGCACCGCCGCCAGCATATCTGAGGATACTGTACCGAACCTAATGGCAGATGTTCCCAAGAAAGTTCGTGAATTTTACAGACAACGTAATTAACATCGAAGTAAGCTTTCCTTGTTTTAGATATAAGTCTACTTTACTGAAATAAACTATCGGTTTTGTTGTATTACGTGAATTTTTGTTTTACTGCATCATCTTGGGGTACGAAATTTAACGTGGACAGGATTTAGTGACTCAAAAGTCATGAAATTCTTCAAACATAAGATGACTATCAATACGGTGTCAAAAGTCAATAGTTATACTACCAACCAAGCAGGTGACCACATTACCCCCACTATCCCCATGCCTCGCTTTTCGTCGACGGGAATGATGTCATCTCTATTTTCTCTGTTTGGAATTGATTTTTTGCTAGCTGACCCGGCGAACTTCATCCCGCCCAAAATTATTGTTTTGATATGAATTCTTTAGAACAAATTTCTAAACTTTTTCTCATCATAACATTGTTCTATGGGCAGAATACAACAAATACAACAAAATGAAGACGGCTCAATCGAAACAGATAGGTCCTTTTGAAAAGTTATGCGTGGTTTCATCAAAACGTAATCGGAATATTTTTTAAAATATTTTTTTTCTGAAAGTGCAACGAAAACCTTCATTCTGAGTCCACGACGTTTCATAACTATTCCGAGATAGAGCTGATTTTTTTTGTACAGATTCTAGGTGAAGCGAGATTCAGATACGTTTGGAAGGTATTGATGACCAAAGAATCTGCATATGCCAAGAACGATGGGGAAATTGTGGAAATGTCATATTTCTACATTCATCCATATATTTAATCGCGTTCTTTTTTTTTTTTTTTAAATATTCGATCCAAAATTCGAATGACACACAATTTCGTTCGACATGTTTCGGTTACTGTTCAAATGATAACGATTGAAATGTTATAACATTCATAATTTTATGATAATTAAGTTTTATCTATCGAAGAGCTATCGTTTTGTATCATTGTTCCATGGACTGTGATTTGTCTTAACTATTATCCGTGAATTATGAGCTGTAAAATCACTCCATTGCTGTTTGATGTTCTATAGATAAAATATCAAAACACTGCTTTGGGCATTAGCAGTAGTTTTGTTGTTGATATTCAGCCATTCACCGATTGCTTCCCACTCCCCTCGTCTATTGTTTCAACCCGAAGCGACATCTGCTGGAATAAACCGCAACCTGCGACAGCAAAGCTGATTTACACTGCTCGAGCTTAATTTCGTCATCTGTATCACCTAAGCACAGGCGCTTTAGCACCAGCTGTATCATCTAAGCGTAGGCGCATTACTATGGCTAAAAATTGTGCGAAGTGCTCAGAAGCAATCACCGGCATCGACGTCGTAGTTTGTCGTGGATACTGTGGCGCTTTATTTCATATTAATAATTGCTCCGGGTAACTCGTGCGATGCAATCTTACTTCACATCCCACAAGAAAAATCTTTTCTGGATGTGCGACGGATGCGCGGAGCTATTTGAAAACTCACATTTCCGTGCTATATCGGATGTAGCTGATGATAAATCTCCACTCCGTTCTTTGACGACAGCTATCACCGAATTAAGAACTGAGATCAAAGAGCTGCACTCTAAGCCTGCAGTTCCGCCCTCACAAGCAGCAAGTGTGCAGTGGCCTGCTATCGAACCCCGAAGGCCTACTAAAAGACTGCGTGAGTTTGACACTACTTCTCGTGTCCCTGAATGCCGTGTGGGCCGCAAGAAACCACAAGATAATGCTGTGATGGTTCCCACTTGCAACAACGATATCGACCAGAAGTTCTGGTTGTATCTTTCGAGGATTCGACCAGACGTCACAGTTGAATCCGTTACTGCTTTAGTTAAAGCCAATCTTGAAATCGACGTCGATCCTATGGTGATGAAACTCGTCCCCAGAGGAAAGGAAATAGGGACGCTGTCCTTCGTCTCTTTTAAAATCGGCCTTGATCAGTCGTTAAAAAACAAGGCCCTTGATCCTGCAACATGGTACGAGGGTTTAGTATTCCGCGAATTTGAGGACTACGGTTCCCAAAAATTTCGAGTACCCGAATATCAACAACAACGCATTTGAAGCCGACATTTACAAACACATCATCAAACATGACGCTTTCATCCCGGGACGCAACGATTTTTAGCCACATGGAAGCCCTTTATCCCCCCATCACAGTCGAGCCTACGCTACCACCGATCAGCAGTCGTCCCGGCCCCGTGTTTGGGTATGGAGACGGGGACTTCCACACTGTCGCCACAGGCAAGTACACGTCCGATGTTCGAACGCAATTGATTTTTGTACCTGATACTCCATACGATTCCAGCGAACCGACACCGTCTATTGATCCATCCTCATCATCAGTTTGGATACCGAGAAGCATCCCCGAATCGACCGACCATCCTTTCTCGGTTTATTACCAGAACGTCAGAGGTTTGCGTACTAAAATTGATACGATTTCAGTCCGTAGAAGAAGCGAAGAGGCTTTGAACGCCATCACAAAAGAAGAGTTTCAGCACTGCTTCGAACAATGGAAAAATCGTATGGAAAGGTGTGTGAGGAGCCAAGGGGAGTATATTGAAGGGGAGCATGTCGTTGTACCGTTATTTTAAAAATACATCCGTTTTTCGTAACCAGTCTCGTTATTTGATAGCCATACCTCGTATGTCTAATGATAAAAGACACAACCTTCTAAAGAGAAAAAAAATTGTTGAGATATTCTAAAGCTGCTCTCGACTGCGTAGAGTACAGAGTGGAGTGGATGCAGCTTGATGCTTTTAAAGATCTTCGTTATATTTCGATGCGTTTATGTATGTTCTGTCCATGAACTAAAGCTCTTGTGCTTGTCTTTATTAATGTTGCATCAATGCACATGAACTCGTTATTAACAATCTTAGTTAGTTATACTATATGATAAGTTGAAATGTGAGTTTTTCTTTTTGTGAGTAGAATAGAGAGTTAGTGTTCGGTGTAATTGGATATACTACAACGCTCATCATCACATATGATCACTTATCGTACGTTACAGCAATCATACTCGTACTATCATCCACATGACGCAATCGTTATCAAGCTTTACATCATCGGGCTAGAATCTCGCAAAAACAAATAATCACCGGCGATCTCAGCGGGCGCGAACCGAAAAGCCATTCTCTCTGTTATGACGGCTGTCGCACACATGCAAACGGAAGCCCCAGGTGACGCTATTTCCGCCTCAGCAAATGATTTTCTCAACACAATTGAAAGGACTCAAACCATTTGCCTATAAATAAATTAAATTCGAACCGGACACGAGAAGTCGTTTAGCCTGGAACCGCGAGAATTTATTACTGGCCAGATGGGAGCGATACATTTTAATTGGATTTGTGTAACCTCATAAATCGAAGCTGGTAATTGCAACCATTACCATTAGTGGCAACAGGTGCCGCACAGAGTAATGGTATCGGTTACATGTTTTGATTATAAAATTAGTTATCTGCACGTGATCTTGAATTTAGGATGCAAATATTGTGCTACATTCTCTAACATAACATTCCATGTACACCAACTTGGACCAGCTTTAGGTACATCTACCTTACACGCGAGTGTTTCATAATCCTGATAGTGACGATGCTCCTTGTCGTGATTCCAGGTGGATATATTGATACATATTTATTTGCTCACGCTAACCACCCTTCGGATGCATATTGTTTTTTTTTCATGGGGTCATCAGGCTTACCGATGGAATCGAATCAAGATATGAGCATTATTAAGCGGCTAGAAACTATCCAGACGATTGTTAGTTTGAAGATGACTGGTGTATTTTTAATGTCACGATTGCGATGGGAATATGAGAAAAAAAATCTATTGGGCGTGCCTCTGAACGGTTTATATTAATTTGTTGAATGAATAAATCTGTTGTCTTCTGGACAAGCTATAGTTTGGATGGACAAATTGTAATTTCAGAAAAAATGGAATTCATCTATTCTAAAAATGGCGCGTCCGAAGGAGAATTCAATTTCATATTCATTATATCATATTATATCATTAATTGATCGACAGCAGCGCAATCATAGAAGCTATCACGAACGTTTAAGCCTTGTTCCTATCAATCATCTAAAAGTCAGATAACCATTAATGATTATCAAAGGTTTAAACATCAATGAATATACGATTGTGTTCGAATAAATACTACACATCAACTTTCGAAATCGTTTTTTTATACACATCGGGATAACAAAGTACAACATATCACGCTGTCAAAATATACGTGAACTTTCAGGACTTAGCAAAAAAACCAGAACAAGATTAGAAGCGATTAGATTTTAAAGAAAATGACAAAGACAAACGTCCGCGAATGTACACATTTGAATAAATGAAATAACTTTGGAATCTTTTTCCATCAATAAAAAAACTACTTTAAAAACAGGCATTAAACGTAATACAGGTTGTAGGAACCACACCCGAGTAAAAAAAATGTGTCGTAAGAGGAATAGTAGAAATTGCAATGTGATCATTCCAAGATGACAGTTTAATAAACGTGAACATCGTTCACTCAATGTTGACTGTTATTGTGTTCTGTTTGAAGATTATTATTAAGCTGCATCAGTGGAAAATGACACATCATTCAGAAAAATGGGGATTTTTATGAGAATTGTTGAAAAAACCTCATTGGAAAGTTTTATAAACTAAACCTGTTCTGATTAAATTACCTGAACATGGGCAGACTACTGCAGGGGAACAGTCAACAACTTTCCCTTTCGATGATTAGTAACTGCGTTGTTTATTCCGGTCACATGCTTGTTGCGATCTTCATTCGGTAAATCTGGGAAAAATATTTTTCTTGGGTTATTCCTGAGGATTTTATTATTTTGTTTATTTGTTTATTTGAGAGGAAAAAGCCCACCTCTTATTGTATCAACAGATTACATTCAAACCAACAAATACAATTTACTTAAACTAGCTTATACATAACACTAACATTATTACATTATTACAAACAAGTTATACATTCAATAGTCATGGTGATAAAATATCGTAAAACATAAACTTAAGACTAGCACGAGAATTATTAATGTCAAATGTATAATAACATTTGTTGAATATTTTACACATGCTGGTCAGAGGTTCATTTGCACCATAGTTTGTAGGAGATGCTGGAATATTCAGAAACGAGTGGGAACGTAAATTTATTCGTCTTATATGTATGTTTAACTGTCGGAGAAGTGCAACGCAGTCTATATCTGACCGTAATAGATCAGCAATAAACATTGCCATAGACAGGTCTCGACGCACATTTAGAAGTTGCAGGATCAACAAATCACATCTACTTTCGTAACTTGGCAGGTTAACGGGATCCCTCCAGGGTAGTTTTCGAAGAGCAAAGCTTACAAATCTCCTCTGAATGGACTCAAAACGATTGACTGCATTATTGTAGAATGGCGCCCAAACTACTGAACAGTATTCTAATGTAGAGCGGACTATTAAACAGTACGGTAAAATCTGTTTTTGTGCGAATTTTTTTTGTGCGATTTTTTTTTGTTCGATTTTCTTTTCTTGTGCGTTTTTTTTTGTGCGATTTTTTTTGGTGTGGTATATTTTTTTTCATGGCAGACTTCTTAACTAGGCGAACCTAGCCAGAATTTTCACCTGCCCCCGGGCTTCTGAATGCCAAAGGGGGACTAGGCTCTGCGGAATGCACGTATCTGCATGCTCGTGCTGTTTCAGTCCTGACCGAGAAATTGTCGGACAATCGCGCAGGTGCTAAGGATGCCAGAAGTGTCTTCGGGATAATTCCAGTTCCAGAGAGAACGACTGGAACAATTCTTGGGACCTCCCTTAGCCCCCACAGTTCCTTGAGCTCCACGGCCAATGGTCGGTACTTGCAGATTTTGCGACCGTGGGTCTCCTCCAGATTCTGGTTCAGTGGAATAGCAACATCGATGATGGTGACTTTGCGGTCGCTCTTGTCGTAAACCATTATATCTGGGCGGTTGTGGTGGATCGAGAGGTCGGTCAGAACAGTGCGATCCCAGTACAGCTTGAAACGGTCATTTTCCAGAACAGGTGCAGGCAGGTACCGGTAGTTTGGTACGTTGTCTTCCAGTAGAGCACATTGGAGCGCTAGTTGTCGATGAACAATACGGGCCACGTTGTTGTGGCGCTCGGTGTAGGCTGCGTTGGCCAAAACCGGACAGCCTCCCATGATGTGCTCTATGTTTTCACCTAGTTGATGACACATCCGGCAAATGTCATCAACGTCTTGATGCCAGACGTACCGCCTGCAGTTTCTCGTCGGCATTATCCTGTCCTGGATGGCCATCATGTCGGCTTCTACTACTGAAGAGAGTTCACCACGCGTTAGCCACAGATTAGATGCGGCCTTGTCGACGTGTGGCCGGTCCAGTTGATGGGGGTGGGCACCATGCACTGCCTTCTGCTTCCAAGCTGCAATCTTCTCCTCCACTGTCTGCAGATTGCAGTTTAGTTGGTACTCCGCTTGCGCCAAGTGCAGAGCGCTGTATCCTCTGTCAGCGGCGCAGACAGCCCGGTATAGCGCGTTTTGGTTGGCGCGTTTTGCGAAGTACTCGTGCAGTTGTCGTACCTGGGCAACACACAGTGCAGAAATGTCGACGATTCCAAGTCCCCCTTCTTTGCGTGGTAGTGAAACTCTCTCCAGTGCCGATTAAGGATGGTGCATTCCGGCCTCTTTGAATGCTTTCCTCATCCTCCTCTCAAGGTCCTCTAGGTCAGTTTTGCTCCATTTGACTACACCAAAACTGAAGGTCAGCAGGGGAACCGCGAATGTGTTGATCGCGCGTACCTTGTTCCCCGCGTTGAGGAAAGTTCTCAGGACACAGTTCACTCGATTCAAGAACTTGTCTCGCAGCTCCGTCTTGATGTCGGAGTGGCAAATCCCGGTGAGCTGTCGGAATCCAAGATATTTATAGGATTCGCCACGAACCATGTCTCTTATAAACTCGCCGTTATAGACCTCGTAGCCTCCGGATTCGGTAAGTTGTCCTTTCAGCAGGTGGACACAGCGACACTTGTCGAGGCCGAACTCCATACGGATGTCCCTGCTTATTTCTTCGACAACCCGGATAGCTACACCTAGACGCTGACGTGAATCAGCGTAGACCTTGACATCGTCCATGTAAAAGGTATGGGTCACTTCTTCGTGGGTGCCGTCGCCATACCTTATTTTATAGCCATGACCGTTTCTATTGAGCATCCTACTGAGGGGGTTCAGTGTCAGACAAAACCAAAGCGGGCTGAAAGAGTCGCCTTGGAATATCCCCCTCTTTATCTGCAGCGTTCTAGACTGCAACACATTTCCCCAATACCCGGACGAGAAACGTGTGAGGTATGGAGTCATAAGCCTTCCTGTAATCGATATAGGCCATGCTTAGGTTCCGCTGGTTATAAACCGCCTGGCCGACTATGGCTGCGTCGATGATGGCCTGGTCTTTGCAGCCATGCGTATTTTTTCTGCATCCTTTCTGCTCTTCTGCGATGATATGGTGTTGTTCGCCGTGGGCAGAAACTTTGGCGGTTATGATGCTGCTTAATATCTTGTACAGACTCGATAGGCACGTTATCGGCCTGTACTTTGATGGGTTCAATGTGTTGCTGTCTTTCGGGAGGAGGAATGTGACGCCACGGGTGGCGAATTCAGGGAGATTGTGTGGGTCACGTAGCACCTTGTTGAAGCACTCAGCTATCTTTTGATGTGCGACGGTCAGCTTCTTGTGCCAGATGTTCTGAACACCATCGGGGCCCGGTGCTGCCCAGTTCCTCAGGTACCGCGAGGCTTCGCGGACATCGTTCTCTTCGACGATGATAGCTGGCATCTCTCCAATTTCACCACAACTCTCCTCCTCCCGTCTTAACCACATTTGCCCTTCGCGATGTTGTACTGGGGTTTCCCAAATACCAGCCCAGAAGTTCGTCACATCGCTAATATCTGGCAAACCTTCGCGGTAGTCGGGCTTCTCGTCGCTAATGTGGTCGTAGAACGCTTTTTCGTTATCTCTGAATATCCGATTTTGTTCCTGGCGCTTTGCAGAGTCAGAGTAACGTTTCAGCCGTTTAGTTAGGTCGCTCAATTGCTGTACCAGTGTGTCGAGTTTTTCCGTCAGCTGGTGAGCTCCCAGCTGGCGAAGTTCAGTAGGCCGCACGATCACAGCAACTTGGCGACATAATTTCGCCGATCTGCTGCCTCTTTTGTACGCCATCAGTCTTCCAATTGCGGCGCGCTTGTTTAGGATCCGTTGCTCCAATCTCCTTCGCCATGGTGGCTCACGCCTTTCACGGAGATGTTGGAGCAGTCCGCCTCTTGGCCTAATACGGTATCCTAAACTTTTGGCGGTAGCCACAGCAGCACAGTAAACTTTCAGTTGCAGCTCCTCCATGTTCTCAGTATCAACCAAGTGCAGCGGAAGAACGTGCTCGTTCATGAGCTTTACCGCACTTGTCAGCCTGCGGGAATGCTGCAACTTCGGGATCCTGGGGCGCGACAATGGGTCTGTGTCGCGGAACTGTGAGATCGCCTCGTCGTAGTGGAAAACCAGATCGCGTAGTAGTTGTTGATCTGGCTGTGGGTCTTCCGGCTCAGGGGGTTGTTGTACTGTGGCCTCCACTGGTGCTGATTCGCGTGCCCCACTCGCGAATGAAATGCTCAGCCGTACTGAACTTCGTCTCGACACATCGCTTGCTCTGTTCGTTCTGGAGCTTAGTTCTCTCTGCACCTGCTGCTTGATCTCGTCGACTTGCGTTTGGGAGAGCATGTTGTTGCGTACTATCGCTCTACGCCTCGCGTTCATCGCGTTCTGATCAAGCCTCCCGACGAACTCTGGATACGCTTCCTCGAACATTGTTAGTATTCGAGGGCGACCGCTCATGTCCGTCTCCAAAGCAGTGCAGATGTAATAGGCGCGGATCACGAATTCATTCATTTCGTGTGTCCACATGATCCGGCGCCTAGTGGTACCCACAAGTGTGGACGACTGTCGTCTGGCAGTCGCAACACGTCTCGTAGGCGCAGCGTTTCTTGGGTGATGTCGATGGCTGCTGTTTCCGTGTGGCGGTAGCTCTTCGGGTTGAACCCGGCTGGTGGCCCGCTCTTGCACCTCGCCCTCCAGCCGCTGGCCGCTCGCTCTTACGCCCGTTCCAGGACCAGCTCCAGTTCGGGGACCCTCCTCGGGTGATCGCATTCTTATAACTTTTCGTGATCGTACCCCCTCACTTAGCCCCCTCACTTAGCCACTTTCGACACCCGTTCTCGGAGCCAAGACCAGGTGTGTGTTTCCAGTTCACGCCCGATCTAAAAATGTCGTCATATGATCTTCGTGGAGGCGTGAGATAGGAACATTTGAGACCAACGGGCAGGTTCCTACCCTAGTGTTGATCCCCATTTGAGAACCAATTTTTTTTAAATTTTTTTTATTTTTTTTTATCTGTATTATAGTGATTTTCAACTCATTTGGCTGGTTCGTCACTTTTTACTTCCATTTTTGGAAGAATGTCGGGAGTGAGAATTGAACTCGTGACCTTTAGCGTGAGAGGCATGGATGTTACCACTACGCCAGATCGCCTCCGGTGTGGTATATGAATTGTAGCAAATTTGACGCAGTTATCGTCCATTTAGTTTTTTTCGATGGTTTATATGCATTTCAGTGCGAAAAAAGCATAAAAAAGCAGCCTCTGAATTATCCACCTCTGAAATCATTCCCCTCCTCTCATCAAATGCTCTAAGTTTTACTAAGTTTTTGCAAGACATGATTTCTAACAGCAACACGTTTCGACATGCAACTAAACAGCCACGCGCAACCGAAAAGGCAAAGTGTCCCATCGCAAAGCAGGGATACAAGAGGAAATTGAACGGTGAATGGCGTGGATTTAAGTTATTTTCTTGGGGGAAACTTTTTTTATGCGGTCCCCATCTACCGCACAAAAAAAGTTTTTTTTCAGAATGTGTACCGAACACGATATTTTTAAGCTACTGGTGAAGCTTTGCACGATTTTTTATGCGACTTTTTTTTGTGCGGTCCCTATCCCCCACACAAAAAAAGGTTTGCCTGTACAAGGTTTTCAAACATGCAATGTCTCGAAATCCTTTGCAAAGCGAAATATAAATCCAAGCCGAGAAGATGCTTTGCTGGCAACATACGTGGTGGTTGCACGTGGGACCGGATATATTGGTGGCTTGACTTGGTAATATCCGCACCCGCATGCTGGGACCAATTACGAACTTTTCTGTTGGTCGTGCAATTGTGCCGTTGATTTCATCAATAACCTCAAAGAACAGTGTTTCGCAACAGGACCTTGTATTATTTGTGCGACCATCTAATGTCTCATTGAGAGTAAGGCGATTCAGGTCATGCAAAAACGTTGATTGATGTGTTAGCTTATTTGGTTGATTTTGTTGCTGTTTGCCGTAAATTGTTGAGTTTATTTTGCGAAGATTTTCCCCGAGTATCCATTGAATTTGTTCGAATCATTAGCTCACGTAGAGCTTTCATAATGGTTTTTTCCCGGGTTTAGACGGCATTCTACATGTGAGCATTACATGTCATTGTTGCGATGTGATCACTTGAATATGGATGATAATCAACAAGCAGTTGCTTGATAACAACAAATTTGCAGCGCTTCCAGAAGAAGGTCCTCCTGGTGCGATCAGCAAGAAGAGAACAGTATGAAGTGCCTGCCTTATGTTCCAGCCTTTATGAAGAAATATCAGACGAAGGAGGATGAGGTCGGACCTGGTCTCAGTCCATTATTCCAAGAGATCGCTGGATAAACGTTGTATCAAAGTCCGCCAACCCATCCAAAGAACCCCAGCAGCAAACGACGAAAAAATTTTGGACAAACCTCAAACGGAGGATCTATTCCAATAATTTCGTGACTAAAACGGAGAAGCATCTTATCACCAAGGTCACGAATAAGCTGAATCATGCCGATATTCATCTTTTTATAGGCCATAGGCTAAGGTTCCAGCCAGCTAACTGTGAAGCAGCCCGGCAGGGCAACGAAGCATTTTTTAAAAGGCCCACAAACGTAGGATTTATCAAAAAATTGTGCCATAGAATTATCTGTTTTAGTTTTTTTTCATCTTCATCCGAAAATAGTCCATTTTTAATGTACATCTCAGTATGGTTTTTGTCGTTTTCAGGAAATAGTCGACACGAGATACTAACTACTGAAATAAAGCTGACCATCAATCAGCAACTCAAGAGGTACTCTGTTATTAAAACTACTCTCTCTTAACTCATTTGGTCTCTATTCTCTCTCAACTCATTTTCACACTTACTCTAGTTTACAATTACGATCTGAAATGGTTTGTTGAACAGAAACAATTATGGAAATTATATTGTTAATTAAAGTTCAATGATGATATGCTAAATTAATTGTTCTGTTTTATTTTATGACTAGACGCAACTCTCTGGTAGACGCCATCAATTCCCATTACACCATGAATATTCAGTCGACTTTGACGCACGACCGGGAACTTCCCATGTTTTTTCTGACGAGAAAACCTGTCTTTCATTCTCAACAACGAGGAACGGAAATTCCTTTTCGGTTTCTGTATTTCATAAACAGATACTGAAGTAGTTCATACTAACAAAGTCGTTCACCCGGTTTCAACATGTGCTGCATCCGATTTTCAGTTATCCTAGTCATTCCTTGGGGTTTGAACTGAGAAATGGCTTACTGAGTGACTCCTACTATTGGGATTACGATACGAATGATACAATACAGCATTTTTATTTTTACGTGACGTGTTTCAACGTTGAAACCAGCTTCCGAGGGGCTTCGAAACCATTTATGAGTCTGAGCCTCGGGAACCTTTGAGGTCGGGCTCTCAAGGCCTCTTTTATGTTGGCAAGCTCGAGCTTGAGGTCAATCGCTCTCAGGGTCGGCTCTACTGAAAGTTAGTCAAGGATGTGGAGTATGGAGCTGTTGAGTTGGTTAACAATAAATTGTGTTAGTCCAGAACATTCTTGAAAAAACAAAGTCGATTTTTCATCTCTTCCCGATATTGTTGCCCACTACACCTACACACACTAAGATAAAAATATGTATGTGAAATTTTCCAATACCTGTAGCTTCAAAATGATGCGCATCCCATCGATATGCGTTGATTTTTCATGAAGTTACAGCATATCAAAAATCACTTAAAATTTCCGACTTCACACTCTGTTCCTCTAATTTTTTTGCCAAGTGTATTCCAAACCCTAAATCAGCGGGTCCTAGTCGGACGGAGAGAAAGAGAAATTCCACCATGAGTCTCTTTCCCATTCGAATCCAGCCTGATTTTTTTTATATAGGGGAAATGCGGTTAAAATGAACACCCTAAGGAATATGCTCATTTACTGCGTCCACATGCCGCTACAATCATCGTTCCCCGAAGAATATTACAGTTTAACTAATTGTTGTTTAAGATATCAAACGATTTTTGTTACAAAAAATAAAAATAGTACATATTTCTCTAAAAGAAAAATAGTTGTAAAATTAAACATTTTTTTAGTGTGCTGTGTGCTTATGTGCCTATTCACCTAGTGTAGTAATAAGAATTTTCTCATACCTACAAAAATGTAGTAAGAAACACATAACGCCTCACATATTGAGGATTGGTTTTGTTCGGGGTGGCATATTTTCCCAGGGTCTAAGCCACAAAAGGAACACCTTGAAAGGCAACATGTGATAAGTTATATCAGCTCCAGAAAACTTAACATTGTAAGTCGTTATCCGATGGTGGCTCAGTTTGCCCCAAACAACAAAGTAATTTCGAATGCGAAATAATCGCTGAAATCAAACAACATTTTTCAGTTTACCTCTAATCGAATATGTGAACAGTCGTCCAAACTGATAATTTGTTGAATACATTAGGTCGAATAACCTAAAATTTCACGAGAAATTCCTTAAATACGATGCGCACAAAGTTACATGGCTACCGTGAGAGAGATTTCTGTTTTATTTTTTTTTCTCTACATTTGAGAGTTTCATGCATAGCAGGGTATCTTAAATAGGTTCATATGTTCTAAGAATATGAAAATCAAGAAGTATCGTTTGGTTTTTAGTTAAATTAGTGGAATTTGAGCACCGGTTCATTTTACCAACCCTCTTCATTTTAACCACATTTCCCCTATATACCTGATTCTATCAGCTCCTGTTATTTTATCAATTTTGTGTTTAACTTATAACGACTAAATAACTCGTCAAATTTTGATAAAAATTTCCTACATGTGTTCTTTTAGTGATACTCAGTTTCCGGTCTGGTCAGGAAATTATTGATTCTTTCAGTGATCATTTCATTTGACTTGTGCTGTTCTCACTCTCTTGATCTTCTTTCTCTATCCTTTCCTCTATATATTCATCATTGTTCATCTCTAACCCTATCTCTACTTCCGTTGCACCCTCTCCATTCTCTCATTCCAGCCTTTATTTTAATGTGTAAATGTTACTTAACCTAATCCCTAACGATAGTGTTAAGTATTTTTATGGCATATCTTTTGACACACATAACTCAAAACACTGAAATATTACAAATAAACATTGTCGACAATACAAACGATATGATACCGGAGAGTATTATACAGCGTTATTGGACAAACTGAACGACGAAATAAAGAAAAAATAGTAGGGTCTGAGCCTAGAGACACAAGTTGGACCAACTACGATTCCAATTGGTTGTTCATATTCTCCCGACTTGGCCCCCAGCGATTACTCTATGTTCCCAAACCTCAAGTGGTGGCTCCAGGGAAAGATATTCATATCGAATTTGAATGTCATCGCCGAAACTGAGGCATATTTCGAAGACTTAGACGTTTCGTACTACAGGAATGGAATCGAAATATTGGAAGCTCGCTATTCCAAGTGTATTGTACACTTGGAATAGCGGAATAGCGGTACAAAAAAAAATATTTTTAGGCATTTCGAAATTTTGAGAAAAAAAAGTTACGTTGAGACCCAATTTTACTCTAATTTTTCTTTAAATTATTCTAATTTTTTCTTGAATTTTGAGGAAAAAAAAGGTTTTTTTGACCTTTGGCCATTTTTAATTTACTTTGAATTTAGAGACCCATTGCTGCTCTAATATTTTTTAAATTTTGTTTTTCATATGTCTAAATTTTTTGTGTATATTTAAAGCATTACAAAGATTTTTTTTTCTCGTATCTTTAAATATATGAGATTATCTTTACATTGGATTTAGATGGTTTACCAAATTCATAGGAGTCAGCAGTACGATAGAGCTCTGTGAGAAAAATATAAAGTCCTTATGGAAAGATCATTCGGATTAATGAGAAGAACCTTTAAAAAAATCCGAATTATTTTTGTTTTTTTAATCTTACATTTGAAAACCTCGAATGCAATAAAATAATCGATTTCAAGAAAATAAAAATAATAATGCAGACGATGAAGAAAATTATTGTTGTGTCTCGCAATGCTCTTAAAAATTCAGGAAAAATTACGCCACATTTAGAAAAAAGACACATACGAACACATTTGAATAAAAATTAGAGCAGAAATGGGTCTCAAATATATATTTTCTTCAAAATTTCGAAATGCCACAAAATATATAAAAAAATTTTGTACTGCGTATTTAATTTTTTTTATTATTAGAAAAAATGAAAAAATAGTTTGAAGATATTTATCGACACCTTAGTGAAATGTACTTTCAGGATTTTTTTTTCATATTTTTGTCTCAAAGCTATGGAGAATGGCGTGAAAAAAACGAAAAGGTGCATTTTTCACCATAGATCCTATGGTGTACCATATAAGGACTAAAATGGTACTACTGCCAAAATACTTTATTCAGTACCCTATACAATATTTTCCATACAGCTGGGGATTTGGTTTGGGGGACTTTTTACTCCCTTACTCAGCCAGACCCTTTGGAAATATGGAAAAAAAAAATTTTTTTGTACCACGCAACACTGAAAAAAATCTGAAAAAAATCACACATATCTATAAAAGCCGTAGGAACACATTCAAATATGAATTAGAGTAGTACTGAATCTCTAAATGACAAAAAAAAAATCAAAATTTCAATATTTTTTTAGTACTTAAATTTTTGATGAAATTTTTTTTTTGATAATTTTTCTTGATACACCGTAGTAAGATGCAGAATCAGTATTTCTTTCAAATTCCCGAAGTTTTTGTGGATGGCGTGATTAAAACGAAAAAGTATGTTTTTCACTATAGATCCTAAGTTAAAACACATAGGGGTTCAAATGAACCGCCAAATACTCTTATTTAATATCCTATACAATATTTGCCATATAGCTGGTGATTTGGTTTGGGGGCATTTTTTACTCCCTCACCCGGCCAGGCCCTTTCGTAAATAACTCTTTAGTAAAAAGTTCCAGGGACCCTGGAAAGGTTTAATGGCTTGCGTGGATTTGTAGAATCATTTCGAAAAGCAACGGATTCTTTCTTGCCTTTGCGAGAAAAATACCCATTATTGGCAGTTCTGTTCAGGAAAGCACACAAATGGGCAGAACAAATGTATGGGGAAATGGGAATGCTTCCAATTTTCATCAATTTGAACCATATACAGACTATTGGATTGTAATGTAGAGCATATCAAACAAACCTTAGGAAATTTACGATTTGATTGGTATGTAAATCGTTAAAATCCGTTCGCAGAAAACATAGTTATTAACGTTAACTTTATTCCACAAAAACGTGACCTGTTTTCTGATTTGGCCCCCTAATGTAAGACGTGTCTTACGTCAAAAATTACTGATTCGATATTGACCTACCATTTGGGGTTCCAATAGTTATCAATTTTATAACCAACGTTTAAATAGTTCACTCTTGATGACTTCCACTGTGAGTTGTTTCAGAACTTCTTGTTGTTTTGCTATCGCTTAACTATTCTAGGTAAAAAGGAACTTTGAATAAACGAATCTCCGGAAGCGGGCAAATGAATAATACCGAATTACTGACAGGGTTCGGCGAATATTCGACAGTTTAGAACCTTTAAAAGAAAAATCTATTGAGAGGTTTTGACTATGACTCACTATAATTCGTGTGAAACTCCAGAATCTCCTCATTTCCGAACACGGAACGGCTGGGTTTTGTTGAGCTGAATCAATTATGGAAATTGTTTTCTTCAATAAGGGCAAATCATTGTTTTTTTCATTCCAATAATGGACAGGTCTTTCCACTAGATCATATGCATTATTCATATAATATTCACTTTGATCGACAACTCGTAAACATGGACGGAAACTCCCCATTATTTTCTGCTTATCTATCGAGAAAATCTATTTCTTGTTCGTAGCTACAATGCGAAGCGGAAGTCCTTTCTGTTGCTGCCTTTCTCACGTAGCTGTTGATATTGATTGGTCGCTCAAATGATCCCGGCTTCAACTCGAACTGAATCTGACTTCCTAGCTGCTGAGTCATTCCCTTGGATTTGGAGAGTTTAGAAAGGGCTGATTGTCCGTCAATGGTTGTTCGAATAATTCTGTAAATTCTGTGAATTCAGTATATTTGATTTTTATTATCACGTGAACGAGGTAAACATTCCTCAAGCTTCTAAATTTCAAAAACCCATCCAACGCCAACAATTCATCTACAACAAATCATCGAACGGTCGCTCTGTTCGCCTAATATGGTACCGGATGACTTTTTTTTTTCAAAATTCGAATCACCATTTCAACACACCTGTTTTGGGTAGATAGAACACATAAAGTGAATTCGCGACGAAAACCTGAGATCGGTTCACAAAAAGCTTCTATGAATAATAGATAGCGGTACTCGTTTTAAACAAAAGATTACCAGAGTTCAAAGATAAGAGAAGTTTTTTCAAAAGAAATTAATTCAACCACGAAAGGTTAATGGTCGGATTATGTTTAACATAAGTTTATTATTATTAAGGGAACCATTTCGGGTCCGATACAATAAGGTTGAATGAATTAGAATATTTTCTTTTTGTTGATCGAAACCTGTTACTCTTTTGACAGAGTACTTATATTTTTCCAATAGAATTGCCAAATATAGCTATTATTTGAATTGGGAAGTTGAATCTCTATCATATCATATCTCTAGGCATATCTAGACATAGTGGCTATTTTCCAAAAAACTTATGACATGAAAACTTCTTGTCAGATTAATATGTGGCGATCGATGAAGCTTAGAGTGAATCAACCAGCCAAGAGTTTAAGTTCAATATCCACTTCTTTCATACATTGTATTCGATTTTTAAAACGTTTGATTCAACATAATTTTCGTATGAACGTCACAGTTTTAATACTTTTTTTACTCAAAAGTTCGAGAAACTAATTGAAGCAATTAGACGCTAATGGTTTATTTTGAGACACTAATATTATGATTGATTTTAAAATAATTATATGTCAATTCATAATTTATAGCTGTGATTTCATTATTGTATTTGAATTAAACGCTCAATCTGAGTATCTAACGACTAATTGACTTGGAGATCTGACTTAACTGATTGCACCGTCCTTGACTTGTCATTGGAAGGGTTCTTACAAAGCATACAACAGGTATGGAAGAAAAAAAATGAGCGCTATTATCATGATATCAACTAGGCACATAGCGCATATATTAGCAGATTTCCAGAGCGTTTGCGATCCAGTGGAACACCTGTTGGGCGCACAATAGGCCCAATGCGTAAGCGCCTATCTCGTTTGGTTGTTTCGACGTTTTGCTCTTGTTTTGAAGACGGACCTTGATAGTTGTTTGCGCCACACCACCAGTGGCGCGGTCCCTTTATTGGGTGGCAATATGTAGCCGTTTCGGAAGGATACGAGTAATAACTTTATAGTCGCTTTAACTTTTTTGTTTTGTTTTTTTGTCTCGTAGTTCACGAGGCGCCCTTATCTAGCACGTGTTCGTAGTTCTACCGAGAACAGAGAGATCATCAGAGGGGGTAGTTCAATTACTCGTGAGCTGAATAGCATTATTAATCATCGAGTTTGCGATAATGATACGCATTTTGCGATTTGTTTTATTTTTTATAATAAAATGTTTGTGATTTCAATTAATCCCATCGTTTCCAGATGGTCGACCTTGAATACCTCGGGGATTGCTAGGACCGACAAACTTTGTATGTACCTGGAGGGGGTTGTCTGTTTATTGCATTCTATAAAAACAAGTTACATTGGCCGCAAATTATCCTTTATAATTCAACAGGCGGAACTTGTTTTTGCTCCAGCGGAATGGTATGTGGAGAATTCGGTTGAGTGTGGTATGTTGGGTATAACATGGAGTGCGATCCAATAATCATACATTTCGTTTTTTATCTTGATGTGCAGACTTTGAGTGTAATGTGGAGATGATTACAGGAAACATGACATTGATTGTCGGATCTAAAAATAATTTCCTGCGGAATCACTTGACGTAACCCTAGGTGATGATTAGATTGAAAATGAATTTGCAAATTTGTCTCTCAGGATTTCTCTTTGTACCATTCTATGCAAGGTGTGGAGGAAAGATGGACAATAAAAACATACATCCAATCAAACCTTTTAATTATTTCTAGATTCCTTGACATACTTGAATGTGATATAACAAGCTCGAAACGAGACAGCTATTTTTTAACCGAAAGAGTTAGTTTGTTCTACGCTTTATGATTGAATAAATATAAGAACAAAATGCTGACATTATATAACTATATGCTTCGTTTCATAGCTTTAATGCTTGCAATTTTCAAATGGCGATAAAAACAACTACAAAAGATAATTTAATGGAAATAAAATTATTAAATTATTGACGATGCTACAGAAATATTTATACGGCCTTCCGGCAGTTGACCGAAGTTTCCACCATTGCTGTGGAAAACATTTTTTGTTGGCATGTTTTTCAGTACTTTCTTAGCTTTAATCATTAATTCCTCTTCCGTGTCCACCTCTGAATTGTTGCAGTAGACCTTCCGCTTCAGTTTTGTCCTGAAATTTTCGATGGCACGCAGCTGAGAGACGTTCGGAGGACTGGTGGTCTTCGGAACAACATCTTTCTTCAAGCTGTTCATCTCCTCCAGTGAATTCTTCGTGTAATAAAAGGAGGCCAGGACCGGCCGAAACACCACATCCTCGTTCGGATGATATTTTTGGATGAAGGAGGCAGCTCCCGGCAGGTACTTTGTGCTGTAAATTTCCCCGTTCACCACAAGTCCCGAACGGAAGCAGAGCGGCTTTGACATCTCCTTTTCGCTGATGGTTAGTCATAGAAGCATCTTCTTCAACTGATAGCGCTGTCAAATTTCGAGAAAAAAAAATTGTAATGGGTTGTATCTAGGACACGACCGCAGTTTTCGAGGTAGAACTACGGAATTATATTATTCAATCCACTTGTTTATCGCTTCGGATATCATTTTAGAATGCATCGAAATTTTTGTAATATCTTTTTAGCTATTTATTTTTTTATTACTTCAGTAGACTCGAAAGAAAGACATGAAATATACGTTTATCTACATAAATGCAGTGTAAATCTATATTCCAAAATTCTGGATACTCTTCCATAAGGGCACGGACGGGATCTTGACATAGGACTGTGATTGTGTGTAGTTATTGCATTTAAATTGAGTTTTTCATTGTTCAAAATCTGTATTTTTTTCTCTTTTGATACCTCAAATTATTGCCCTGGAAAAACCGTTCCCTGTATGTACTTGTATACTTTAAACGGGTTAGATGACATAACGTGGTAGAATTCGGTACCGCAATCTGTCCAAAAATGTACACAAAAATATCATTAAAACCATTACTACCCTTTTCTTCTGTTTATTCAATCATGCAGAAGAAAACAAAGAGTCATCATGTATCATTTTTAAACACAAGTCTAAATAGTCAAGACCTACATAAATATAAGCCTGAGTCAAATCAATCTATGACTACAAAAATATATTATAGATAAAAATAGCATTATCTCCTTCGTTACCACGTTGTCCGGAACATTGTTCGTAATAACTTTATAGCCCTGTAAGATCGTGACTACTCAAGCTATCATAATCTGATTTACGTGGGTATACCCTCTCGATCTACTAAATCAGCAGCCATTTAAATTCATTTATTTCATTTTCACATAACCAAACAACATACTCGATATTATGACATCCTAGACCACAATTTCATAAATTGTTAGTATTGAGCCCTACACGATAAAAACATGAATTGAGCACAAATTGATTGGACAACATACAATATAATATAAAATTAATGCCTATTATCGGTAAATGGAGAATAATTCATTTTACGCATCAACTCACATTATGAGCTAACGCCCGAATTTAGGCAAAAAGATTGCTCGTTGCGTCGGGGAGGAAGCGAGTGGATAGTGCCCAATTAAACCGTCAGATTGTTATATTTTTTACTATATTCACTGTTCATGTTTCAAGCAAAAAAAAAATTGCTGTCTAATGATATATAACACAACATATGTCGCAATAACTATTTTGAGTAATATGCGTTTGAAAACTTTTAATAAATCGTTACATTTTTCGTAGAGTGACCCCCCTATAAAGAAATTAAAGACATAGCCCTATGTCAAAATTCTCGTATGCTGCTCTTCTTTGTCGTAGCACATCTTGATACAGAGGGCTTCCTCTCCTTGTATAGAGCTGTGTGTATGTGTGTAAAATCAGCATTAGGCATGAATGATATTCGCTCGTTGTGTTATGCTAGCTCACTCGCATCTATGTTTTAATTCTATTCTATTTTTGGTTTCCGCCTCTAGCCCTGAGAAGGGCCCTTGTGGAAAGAAACTCTTTTTCATACTCCTCCTTCACACGACAAGGAAACAATCCTCTCCCGCTCGACGCTCTGCGGCAACCGTGTTGCTTCGATGACCACCTAACGAGAAGTGTGTGTGTTACGTTAGGTTTTGTATTATAGAGACTTTCAACTTTTTTCAGTTCATTCGTCTCTAGCCTTGAGAAATGCCTTTGTAAAACTTTACTCTACTCCTGCACCACACCTCCACTCTCATTGCCTTGAGAAAGGCACTCGATCCCTCGCCGTTCAGCCCGTCCAGCAACGATGTTGTCCAGTCGGTGTCCACACAAAGAATGACGTGTGGCTTCAACTACTTACTTACTTAACCCTTTCATTACGGCAGTGTGCTCCGCCGAAGTGCTACCCCTGTACGGAGCACTGCGCCGAAAAGTATGCACATCTCGCTGGTGTGATCGAAGAGCAGTATGAATTTCATGTCATCTGAAGACGACGCTCGTACACACAGTTCGTCTCGCGGATGTCGTCTATAGACGGAAGATGATAGTGTCTGTTTTTGAAGCATTGATTTTTATTTTCCACGACTTAGCGTAGGAAACAAAGATATCGAGGCAATTCTGAAGGAAGGTTCGGAAAGTCTGACGTAAAAATGTTAACCCTCCTGTACTCGCGTGCAAAATCATAATACGTATACTCGCGCACGGTGTCACAGACCGAAAATTGAACTTCTCTGTATTGCTGCCATTGTGTATTTTTCAGGCTTTATTGGCATTTATTTGAAGAAGAGGGAATGATTGAATGAAAAAACTCCAAAAAATATGTTTTCTTCGTCTTATTATGTTTTAAAGGTCATTTAATTCAGCCTCCTCAAAACAGAGTAATTTTTGATACTCCAACACAAATAACGAAATTCGAATTTTCCACTGTTATTAATTAAAAGTAAGCAACTGAATATAATTCATGGAAGTATAAAGAGCTATAAAATAACATAAAAACGTATTAATCGATTATGGTTTCGTTGGAGTAAGAATCAGAACATAGCATAACTACGTACTCGAAACAAACATGTTTTTTACATATCATGCAGTTGTTGCGTGTTTTTCGGGTCTTTTATCGAAGAGAAGAATGTATAACGACCTTCTAGATAATTACCAGATGATAACGATTCTGGAATATAAAGTTTGCATATTTCTAATATTCTTTGTCTCTGTATTCTTTGGAAACTAAAATATAATGCCTTTTTTTAGATTGGACATAAAAAGATGATATAAAAGGATTTCTAGGAACTTCTTTTCCTATTTCTTGTATTCTTGTCGATATTGTCCATTATAAAAAAATATCCCCGAAACTGTAACTGTTAAAAATTACCACAAGCCACCGACTAGTTTATAGTTTACTGTTTACAATTCTTCCACAAGTGAAATGTGTGTATATGTATGACCATTATATTTAGCGAATAACCATACGAAAGTCAAACATTTATATTTTGCTTTTGAACGTATGAATCTAACGACGAATATATCGACGAATAGTTAATATATGGATCCGTTCAATCCAGTTACAAAAATAACTGAAATCAAATAAGAATAGTTCGGTAATGATCTTATGCATTATATTCAATAAATATTCCACGCCACTAACATTAATTTATACATTTCATTCAACAATATTCTAGAATATGAAAAAGGCACTTGTCCAAAAAAGTTACTCCTATACTCGCATCGGTGTGTCAGACCGAAAGTGTTAAAAAAGTGGCACACGTCCCCTTTTTTTATCCCATTTGTTTATTTCAGGCTCATTAGCATTTTAGCTGTAACAGAGCCGAATTTTAATCGTGTACATGTCACATATTTATCATATCTATAATTAGCACATTACACAGTTGCCATTTTTCGGCGTTATAGTATTCCTTCTATACTTATGGTACATTACATTTCACAGTAGCCATTTAGGCGTAAGAGTATTCGTTCTGTTCTTCCATTGTCCAGTTAGACCGGACAGCGGAGACAGTTGATATTATCATTGTTGAGTTATTAATAGAATAGCAGCCCGATGTGTCTTGCAGAGCAGAGCCGTTGTATGGATGAATCGATCTTATTTCGACCGTGGATCGATCTCCATCGCTGATGATTGTTGCGTGGACGTAGTTATTCTGTAACAACACGAAGATGGTCAATGAGGGCCCTGAGTTTTGAACTCACGATCGATCCCTTACTAAGCGAACGCGCAGCCAATGTGGCTACGGAGGCCCCCCCACATGTCCCCTTTGTACCAACACATACGATACACTAAACGATGACGAACGACGAGTAACGAAGCTAGAGAGAATCGCAAAGTCGTAGTGTTGATATTTTCTGAAAAAATGAACGAATTATTGATTTCTCGGTCTGACAGACCAATGCGCGAGTATAGGAGTGTTCAATAAAACCGGTCCCAGAAGACTACCTTGGGGACCACCTGCATTGATGAGACAGTTTTCTAACTCAACACTGCCCAGAGAAACTCTGAATGTTCGATTTCGGAGGCAACTGCGGATTGTTTTTACCAGATAAACTGGATCTTTGGAGAGGCAAAGTTTGCAAATAAACCCATCATGCCAAACATTGTCGAACGCCTTTTCAACGTCTAACAATGCCATAGCTGTGGACTTAGATACTGCCTTATGTTGTTGAATTTTTTGTTTGAGTCTTAGCAGTTGATGGATTGTACTGTGGCCCCTACGGAATCCAAACTGCTTTGGGGGAATAATAAATATTATATTATGTTCGTTGGTAAATGCTAGTAAACGGTTAAGAAGAAGTTTCTCAAATAGTTTACTTATAGCCGAGAGCAAGCTTATTGGCCTATAACTCGAGGGAAGTGTGGGGTCTTTTCCCGGTTTAACCACAGGCATGATTTTTGCTACTTTTCAAGCAGATGGAAAGTAATGAAGTTCCATACATCTATTGAATGTGTTAGCTAAGAGTGCGTATACATTGTCATTAAGTTTTTTAAATGACTAAGTTGAAGATACTGTCAAAATCGGGGGCTTCCATGTTTTTAGTGAATTTGATGGCTGAGCGGACCTCATCAGTATTCACTCTTTGATCATTTGGAAGGTGCGAAGGTATTGTGTCAAAATTTTGAAGATGATGCTCAACTTGCTGCTCAAAGGGGCTTTGATAAGCAAGCCGAGTATTGTGCGAGCGAAAGAAATGTTCACTGAGTGCGTTAACGTTTTCTGAAGAAGTAATCAAAATTGAATCACCTGCCTTGAGTGGTGGAATTGGTTTTGGGCGAGACTTCAACACCGTGGACGTGTGGCTTCAAATCGCGGAAGGCTTATTTAAACCAAATATGTTGAAAACGAGCAAAACGAATGTATCAGTTGCTCGTTATTGACAGCTCTGTTCAGGAATGCACACAAATCGGCAGAAAAAATGTATGGGAAAATGAGAATGCTTCCAGTTTTCATAAAATTAAACTGTGTAGGCATTAGTGGTATGTACTGTTTAGTATATCAAACGAATCTTAGAGAATTTCCGATTCAATTGGTGTGCAAAGTATCAGAATTTGTTCGCTGTGAAAATAGTTAATAACGTTAACTTTATTTCACAAAAACGTGACCTGTTTTCTGATTTGGCACCTTTCCTGAAAGACGTAGTTCTACGTCAATAGTTATTATAGTTTCAACTTGCCTCGTAGAGCGAGGTAAGTTTAATGTTGTTTAATGTTTAATGTTTAATGTTCGGTTTTGTTTTTCGAGCTTTGTATAACTGATTTATGAAACACTAAATTGAAGAAATTGCATATTAACTATTGAAAAAAAAACTTGGCACAAGTGAGATGTGCGGGATGAACCTAATACACGTAAAATTGACACTATATACTAGGGATTGATACTATTTCAAGCGCTTTCTTGTCAGAGTAGAACCACTCAAAACGGCCACTAATGAATTTTATGGGATCATTCAAATATTCAAATATTAAAGGGTGTGTCACATCAAATTCCATCACGGAAAAAACGCTGTAGAAATTCGCCCAGTAGACCGATCCTTTTGAAAATTTTAGACAGTAAAATAAAAACTATTAAACAACTTTTGGCAATTTCTTTTTATTCATACTTCGAGCCCAAGCCCGTATGCTCGCAGCTTCCTCTTTACCCCGTCCATAAGGTTCTGTACAACGTCAGGTTGTAGTTTTTTTTGGACAGAAATCCATTTTCTCTTGAAGTCCGCCTCCGATTTGACAACTTTTGGGTTCTTCCGGAGGGCCTGCTTCATAATCGCCCAATATTTCTCTATTGGGCGAAGCTCCGGCGCGTTGGGCGGGTTCATTTCCTTTGGCACGAAGGTGACCCCGTTGGCTTTGTACCACTCCAACACGTCCTTTGAATAGTGGCACGAAGCGAGATCCGGCCAGAAGATGGTCGGGCCCACGTGCTGCTTCAATAGTGGTAGTAAGCGCTTCTGTAGGCACTCCTTAAGGTAAACCTGCCCGTTTACCGTGCCGGTCATCACGAAGGGGGCGCTTCGCTTTCCGCAAGAGCCGATCGCTTGCCACACCATGTACTTTTTGGCAAACTTGGATAGTTTCTGCTTGCGAATCTCCTCTGGAACGCTGAATTTGTCCTCTGCGGAGAAGAACAACAGGCCCGGCAGCTGACGAAAGTCCGCTTTGACGTAGGTTTCGTCGTCCATTACCAGGCAATGCGGCTTCGTCAGCATTTCGGTGTACAGCCTCCGGGCTCGCGTCTTCCCCACCATGTTTTGCCTTTTGTCGCGGTTAGGAGCCTTCTGAACCTTGTATGTACGCAGGCCCTCCCGCTGCTTGGTCCGCTGGACGAATGAACTTGACAAATTCAGCTTATTGGCGACATCCCGGACCGAACTTCTCGGATCACGTCTAAACTGCTTAACTACGCGCTTGTGATCTTTTTCACTGACGGAGCATCCATTTTTGCCGTTCTTCACCTTCCGGTCGATGGTTAGGTTCTCGAAGTATCGTTTTAGTACTCTGCTGACCGTGGATTGGACGATTCCCAGCATCTTACCGATGTCCCGATGTGGCAACTCCGGATTCTCGAAATGAGTGCACAGGATTAATTCACGACGCTCTTTTTCGTTCGACGACATTTTTTCAAATTTACGAAAAATTGACAGTGAAGCATGGCCAACGTGATCTATACACTCTTATCTGATTATATGCGAAAGCTGAAGATATAATTCCTAAAAATTAAATTTCTACAGCGTTTTTTCCGTGATGCAATTTGATGTGACACACCCTTTACGTAACGCACTGAGGAAGGGAGGATCAATTTGATTTGAAAATATCCAAATAAGTCTAAACAGTTTTTTGCAAATGACCATTTGGTACGAAGTAGAAATTTGCGTTACGTAATATGAAAACGACCGGTTGTTGAAAAATTTGACTTGTTCCATGTCCATGGGCCTGATCACGAACATCACTGCCACGAACGCTTTCACGTCACTTACACTTCACTTAATTTTTTTGTGTCTATCATCATTGTCACGGACAGTTGTGTAAAAATGAACTCCGTGAAGTGAAAGTGTTCATTCCCATTTATGAGAGACATGTCGGTTGCATAATTTCGGACGTTTGATCGCTATGTAGGTAAAATTAATACAGCGTATGAGATAATTATCCATTTAATTAATCGTATGTTTTAGAATGACAAGTTTGCGATTATTATTATTTGATATATTAGTTTGCTGAATCAAATGCTGGCTCAAGGAGAGGAGGAATACTTGGTTGCTCGTGAATAATGTAGTTGTTGAACATATAGGAATGTAATTTTACGCTAGAGATAAAACATGACTATCATGTTTAATAATCGAAATCTCGCATACTCTTGTACTTTGCTCTGTCTTGCTCGTTTGAATAGTGAGAAATATTTAGACTCATTTTTCATGAACCGTTTCTACAATTTTGGTGAATAATAATATCTTCTATATCTCAGAACAAACCCGAATTTGTCTACCTCACGATCAGTATAATCTGAGCTACTCACATATGGGATTCTGAAGTTTAATACTCTTATCCTTCCCGTTCTCGTGTAATTTGATATACGGGACATGAGGTTTGATTTAATTATTTAAACAGAAACTGGCTAGCACATTAATATTCCTTCATTCCAAGTATGTCTTCAAAACAATACCGTTGAAAATATCTGTAACGTAAAAAGTTATAACTATCGTCCTGATTCTGGTCTGGTCCGCCAATTGTGAGTGTTTGAATTACAAAAACTAGCTCTGCAATGTTGGAAAAACTTAACAGTTATTATTTTATATTCAAAATATCAACAAATCCATATTATACATAATCAATCATAATGATCGTATTTGGGCCAGTGGCCTCCATTGTCATTTTATGGTATTGCAACTCTCTCTTAGTCTAACCCTAAAAATAGAAAAAAAAAATTTCTGTTCATTCAGGACCATCGGAAATGAACCTTCGCCATGTTTCAATAGGCCTACGGGAGCTACATTTTTAATCCTTAATTACATCCCATAGCGCATTCACCGAATCCAAATAAACAAATTTACGTCCTCTGGATACGTCAGAATTTCGTTCTAAAAAGGCCACCAGGTGGGTAAATTGCTGTTTGTTTATCTTTTGTTTCTTAAACAAGACAAGACAATATTCAAAATGTTAGCAAAAAAGCTAAATAAATACGAAATTAAACTTACTCCATTCCGCGTGACTAGTTTTCACCATCTAAAACACAAGTGACAAATATACCTGTTTTTCTCCGTGACATGACAGTATCGTGGTATTCATAATAACACCGAGTTCATCAAAGTTGTCACGACGGATGAACTCTTCTGGATTCTATACACACGGTGACAACCGTAATAAGGTTGTATACAATTCACTTCGTTTTCACCGTGAAGTGACGTTCGTGATCAGGCCACCTATTTATAAATTACGTACACGAGGAAAAAAAGTAAAAAAAGTTATTTTGTTTTATTTATCATTATGATTTCATACAGAAATTACCGGAAAATAACGTCCGGCACCAATAATTAGCAAAGTATAAAAAATAGTCGAATAGCACTGCTGTTTCAATTTACTTAGGGTTGAAATGAGTTCTATACGTAACTAAGAATTTTAGGTTTAGTTTTCAAAACCACAACACTTATTTATTACTATTTATGGGTTGAAATTCTGACGACATTCTTAATAAAAATTAGTAAACATTCCCATATCCTGGTTACGACCGTCATAAGAAGGGTTGAATAGTTCTGTTTACTGAAAAAGTATATTACGTTAGTACATCATTGCTAGTAAAAGTTATAGCCAGTCATAGCTACCACGACTATTTCTACGACTACCGAGTCGTTGGTGGTAAAATCTCCCCCTCCTAATTTCCATAACACAAGGTACGACATCAACCTTAAGGGCATTATAAACAAGCGCTGAGGTCGGGATTGAATTTCGGCAATGATTTCCGGTGTAGAATGATCGAAAGTGACTGGCTGTTCTGGATGTGCTTCTTGTTCACGAAGTTCACGACTAACAGGTCCTTCATTATGGACAGTTGATGATTCCAAGACTTCTTTTTGAGTATCTATAGGAAACGGTATTTACATCCTTGCCCAAATACGATAAGGCGCTGTTCGACAATTGGTAGTTTTATTCTTCATTCACAAAAAAAATTTTGTTTTTGCTGCACTAGAAATATTGTTTTAATATTGTGCTTAACTTATTTTCAATTACGACATTATTCCGTTTAATTATATACCTGCAATAAAGTTAGCTTACAAGGAAGCCGCAAACTTATTGCCACCAGTGGTTTTGAGGTTAACGGGCAGTAGTAACTATACTGCCACCAATTGTTTCAACCGATTCAATAGTTTTTTTTATCGGAGGCAAATATGTGTTCTTCCTCATGTAAAGATTACGTTTTACTGAATTTTTAGTCGATCTCTTGCATAGTTTCCACGACCTTATAAAGGGTTTAGCTATCTGCGCAACCAGAACATACTAACTCTGATTTTATCTCTAAACTATGTAAATTATAAAACAAAATACAATCAATGACTAATCAAGCAGGACCCAAGCGAACGAAATCACGCGCTGCGACCTCTTTGCGATTGAGTATCGCGTATACGTGCCCTGTTGCAACGTCGAAATAGACGGCGTAATAACCGAAAAGGGTTTGACTCGAAAAGAGATTATCGATGGTGTCGGTCGCTTCAAGAACTCTTCACTAAAAACTGTGAAGATTCTTGCATGCGATCGACTGAAATCTGTGTCACAAAAAAATGACAAAAGGGTTCTCAATCGGACATACTCTTTTCGTGTGACTTTTGAGGGTTCCGCCCTTCCAAACTACGTTGCAATAGGTGCACTTCGTTTACCTGTTCGGTTGTTTGTACCCCGGGTAATGAAATGCAACAAATGTATGCAACTCGGTCACACGGCCGCCTATTGTTGCAATAAAAAACGTTGCGCAGATTGTGGAGAGAGCCATGATGAGAATCCTTGCGCGAAAGAGCACAAGTGTCTTCATTGCGGCGGGACTCCTCATGATCTTATTCAATGCCCGGTGTACAAACAACGAGGGGAAAAACTCAAGCGTTCCTTAAAGGAACGTTCCAAGCGGACTTTTGCAGAAATGCTTAAGAGTTCCGTTCCAACGACTCAGGACAATCCCTACTCCATTCTGCAGAACGACGAGCCTGTTGCTGACGCTCCCAATGCAGGAAGTTCCGGTACATCGCAGGGTGCCGTCAGGAAAAGAAAAATTACTTCTTTTTCTTCACTCCCCAGAAAGACGACCGAAACTTCCCAAGTTGGAATGAAAACTCGAATTGAACGTGCTGAGAATAGACCGAAGCAAGTACCTCCTGGTTTAAGCTGTTCTTCCACGCACCAGGGGTCCTCAACACTTCCCGGAGCAGCACCCACCCGGTCTGTTCCATTTTCGCGGTCGAGGCAACAGCCACAATCTGGTTTGCTTGCGCTTTCTGACCTGGTGGACAACATTTTAAATGCTCTAAATATAAATGACCCTCTTAAAAGCATAGTATTATGTTTGCTTCCGATTGTGAGAACATTTTTGAAAGAAAAATGTGTTTTTTTAGCAGTGTTCATTTCCCTCGATGCCTGATTCAGTGCAAGAGGTCAAGGATTTGACCACTGTAATACAGTGGAATTGCAGAAGCATCATCCCTAAACTAGATCAATTTAAATTTTTAGTTCATAGTTCTAACTGTGATGTATTTTCCCTCTGTGAAACATGGCTTTCTTCAGCCGACGAGCTGAATTTCCACGATTTCAACATTATTCGCCTCGATCGAAATGACTCGTTTGGTGGCGTACTATTGGGGATCAAAAAATGTCACTCCTTCTATAGAGTCACTCTCCCATCGATGATAGGCATTGAAGTTGTCGCTTGCCAGACACAAATCAATGGCAAAGACTTCTGCATTGCCTCGATATATATTCCTCCAAGAACCATGGTCGGCCGCCATCAGTTTTTTGATATCATCGCGGCATTGCCGGAGCCGCGGCTAATCTTAGGTGACCTCAACTCCCATGGAACAGCATGGGGGTCACACTATGATGACAGCCGTGCCACGTTGATTTATGATCTGTGCGACAACTTCAACATGACAGTTTTAAATACAGGGGAAGCAACTAGGATAGCCAACCCTCCTGCACGGGCAAGTATGCTAGACATATCACTTTGCTCTTCTTCATTATCCCTGGATTGCACGTGGAAGGTAATCCAAGATCCCCACGGTAGTGATCACCTGCCAATAATTTTATCGATCGCCAATGAATCAGGTTCTCGTGAGTCAGTCGATATTGCGTATGACCTCACGAAAAATATTGACTGGAGAAAATTTGCAGAAATAATATCTGAAGCACTTGTTTCAATGCATGAACTTCCTCCACTCGAAGAGTATAACTTTATATCGAGTTTGATTTACGAAAGCGCACTTCAAGCTCAAAAGAAACGTGTTCCTGCTACCACTTTCCGACGTCGTCCTCCATCACTTTGGTGGGACAAGGAGTGCTCAAAGGTCTACCTTGAAAAATCATCCGCTTTCAAAAAATTCAGGAAAACTGGATTAGTGGAATGGTTTCGAAAGTACCAAGCTCTAGAAGCCAAACTAAAAGGTCTGATTAAAGCAAAAAAGCGTGGATATTGACGGAAGTTCGTCAATGGTTTGTCAAGGAACTCAATTTTCTCCAAACAATAACCGGAACATGGTGGGGTGCCCATCCAGGAGACCTCATTCAGTTATACAAAACAACGATATTATCAGTGTTAGAATATGGCAGTTTTTGCTTCCGATCAGCTGCCAGGATTCATATTCTCAAGCTGGAGAGAATACAATATCGTTGCTTGCGTATAGCCATGGGGTGTTTGCATTCGACACATACGATGAGTCTCGAAGTTTTGGCAGGAGTACCCCCGCTTACTCTTCGGTTCACAGAATTATCCTACAGATTTCTCATCCGTTGCAAGATCATGAATCCATTGGTGATTGATAACTTCGAAAATCTACTCCAACTGACTCCTCAGTCAAGTTTTATGTCTCTATACCATGAGTACCTTACCCATGAAGTGCACCCTTCACCGGGCATCTCCAACCAAGTTTGCTTCCCATACTTTTGCAATTCCTCTGTCAATTTTGATCTGTCCATGCGACAAAAGATCCATGGAATCCCAGATCATCTACGCTCCGATTACATTCCGGAGATATTTTCGGCAGAATATGGGAAAGTTAGATCTGATAAAATGTTCTTTACTGACGGTTCATGCATAAACGGGTCCACTGGCTTCGGCATCTTCAATGAAAATTCCAGTGCCTCTTTCAAACTCAAAGATCCTTGTTCCGTGTATGTCGCTGAACTGGGTGCGATATATTACGCATTAGGGATCATTGAAACATTGCCCATCGACCACTATTTTATTTTTTCAGACAGTCTCAGCTCAATAGAGGCAATCCGCTCAATGAAAGTTGATAAACGCTCATCTTATTTCCTAACAAGAATAAGACATCTATTGAGTGTTTTGGTCGGAGAGAGCAAAAGGCAGACAATCGGATATCCCCGTCCGGGATATCTTAGGTAGCCGTGATCCTGATCTTCTGCTTCATCTATACCTGTTCCTCAGGAACGCCGATGTCAATGTTTAATGATTTTTCCTTCGTTGTGTCCCTGTTTCGTATCCCTCCTATTCGATCTATAAACTTTTACTTAGTCGCAGCAATACATACACACACTCTTTACAGATACACGGGCCAAAGGTTGTGCAGTCCACTGATGATTCAACAAAAGCCAAAGGTTGTACCGCTCATGACAACTCTACACGAGCTGATGATTGCGCCGGCTAGTGACCATTCTATCCTGGATTCCTCGAGAAGACGCACCACGCTAGATATGGGGTACAGAATAGGGGGGCGTTGCTGATTAATGGTCAGCTGCATCCCAATAGGAAGTATCCCGTGTCGGGCACAGGTACAGATCATTGAAGACAGCAACATCACAATTACGAAAACACTTGTAATACTAACCTCGAGCCAACCGCGAGTAATCGGTTACATATTACTAACATAGTTATAAGGCAAACATTGTCGAAATATTGAACTCCCGGCCCCGTCATAAAATAAATATATTTTTGGATAAAAAAAAAAAAAAAATGACTATGAAAACGAAATTCAATTCTTTTTGCAAGTATAATATTTTTTGAAAGAAAATTAGCTAATTGGCTTTAACTTGATATATCGATCATCTAATCGGTCCAGCAGTTCAAATGTCTGAAATAGTCATTTTTTGAAAAAAAGGGAAAATGGGCATCCAAATGAAAAAATTAAATAAACACAGGTCTAATAGTCTGGATATGGAACAAAACTACAAATTTTCACGAAAATATGGGAACCACTATATAGGTTTAGCATGGAATGACTGTTCAATTTTTCGAAAACTTCCCTAAATCTTCTATACCTAGTATAGCCATTAGTGCTGCTAGTCGTTTTTTCGTTCTAACAAAGCATACGTTGATATACTACAGACCAAACTGAACATGATCCGAAGTCATTTCGGAGTTTCATCAGAGCAAAAACCGAATACCATCCAACGTCGAGTATTGCGGATCTACGGCCAGTACATCATGCGAAGCAGCAAACTTATTTGTCAAATTCTTCAAAAGTGTGTCTACACAAATGCCCCACTTAGAGAATTGTCAACGCGTGACTTCGTTCGATATTCATCTTCCTGCGACTATTGAGGTCCTCCAAGCCCTCAATAAACTTAATGCTTCCAAAGATGCTGGAGTAGACGGGTTACCTCCATTTATCATTAAGGTCTGTAGGTGTGAGTTGTGAGTTGTGAGTTGTGTGAGCAATAACACGGATTTTTAATCGTTCTCTCTCTGATGGTGTCTTCCCAACTATGTGGAAAACTGTCAGAATGGTACCCATCCCCGAAGCCGGCAGCCTGGATCGTGTAGTTAACTATCAAGATATTTCCATACTCTGCTGCTTAGGCAAAGTGCTTGAAACACTTGTTCACCACTACCTATACCATGCCGCTAAACCGATTGTGTCTGAAAAGCAGCATGGTTTCGTTGAACGCTGGTTGACAACTACAAATCTGATGTGCTACGTGAACAAATTATTCCATGCGATAGAGAATCGGCGCCAGGTAGATTCAGTCTATGTGGACTTCTCAAAGGCTTTTGACACGGTACCTCACACTTTTGCCACAGCCAAACTGAAGCACATAGGTTTTCCGGATTGGATAACCAGTTGACTGAAATCCTTAGACCGTATCGGTATTATCGGACCGTAAGGGTTATGTCCAGATTGGCGCAGACTGCTCTACTATTTTTGATATCCCTTCCAGTGTTCCACAAGGAAGCGTGCTTGGACCTCTAGTTTTCATTCTTTTCATCAATGATCTAGATTATCGATTGTCAACAGATGAACTATTCTTTGCTGATGACCTGAAAATCTTCAGGGTCATTGCATCAGATCTGCACTGTATTGCCATGCAAGATGATACCGACGAGCTACTCAAATGGCGTGAAGAGAATGGAATGTGGTTGAACACCAGCAATCTCGTTTACTCGGAGTCACGCTAGTCTGGGACACGCTTATAAGATCGGAACTCTTGAGCGTGTAAATGCCATCCGCGATCTTGGAGTAATCCTAGATTCCAAATTGCGGTTCAACGAACATGTCACAACTATAGTTTCCAAGGCATATTCTGTCCTTTCAACCTGTGTAGTTCTGTTCTGTTGTTTCAAACTGTAGTGTTCTGTTCTGTTCTGTTTGTACTGTATTGCTCTCACTCAAAGTTAATAGCACTAGACTCTTCATTGTTAACATATAAGTATTTAGTTGGTAGTATTAGTATATAAGTAGTTTTATCATGAATTAATAGGGTATTTATGTTTAGCCTGTTAACTTTCTAAATAAATAAATAAAAAATGCATCGTTCATCATTGACGTTTACGCATTGAAATCATGCTCTTGTCCGCAGCATCTTGGAATATGCAACTCCAGTTTGGACGCCGTATCACATGGCTCAGATTGTCAAAATTGAACGCATGACGAATTTCATGCCAACTCGACTGACCGTTGGCAGCACCATCTCAGATAGCAGTGAAGCGTTGTGGGTGTAAAGACATGGGTCATTTAAGCAACTTTGCATACTTGAAATATTCGAAAAATAATTAGACTACTTTTTGGAAAAAGCCAAAATTTTTTTTCTTAAATTTTTACAAAAATTAATAACATAAAAACTATGATACCTACAAAATTCATGTCTAAAGATGAAATGTAGGAAATTGTTTAAATTTTCACAAAAAAAAGACTAAAAAGGTATTTTAAAAATTAAAATTCATTTTTCTCAAAAATCAAGAGCATGTCAATTGCGATAATTTATACATAAAAATGTTACGAATTAAACATTAATAGTATTTAAAAAAAAAAATTAAAAAGTTGTTGGTCGAAAAACTTTTTCCATGTAAATGTGCCCATCTTCCGATGTATGGGTGACTTGTTGTAAATTTAAAGGACTATTTATGTCTATTTTTTTGCAGATTTTTAAAAACACATCTTTTCGAGAAAAACTAATTTTAATTTTCAATTAAATTTTTTCCAAAAATTTGTTTGATATTTTCCTACATTTTATTCTCTGACCAACATTTTGTAAGTCTTATATTTTTTCAAGAATTCAAGATTTTTCGAAAAAAAGTTGAAAAAACTCAAAATTAAAATTTTTTTTATCAGAACTACAAAATATTATTTTCATTAAAAATTATCAAAGATTTTTTTGGCAAAAAATGTTATTGAAAAAAAAATATTTGAGAATTAAAATTCATTTTTCTCGGAAGGATATGCTTTAAAATTCTGAAAAAATAGATGTGAATGCCCCTTAAAATTTCCAATAAGTTTTCTATACATCGGACGATGGGCACATTTACATGGAAAAAGTTTTTCGAACAACAACTTTGTAATGTTTTTTTTTTGGAAAAATGCTATTAATGTTCAACTCGTTACATTTTTATGTATAAATTATCGCATTTTCAATGCTCTGTTAACTTTTCTCTATTTGGAAACATGTCAAGAATATGTCAAACGTGAGAAGAATGTTACGAGCAAAACATAATTTTTTTGTTCAGGAGCCTTCATACAAAAATGACTTATATTTTAACACATATTTTAACAAGACCTAAAACTTTGTCGAATTTACTATATCGCTATCTTGACTTTAAACAAAATTAGGATAAGTTGTATTTTTTTCAAAGAAAACATGAAAAAGTTGTTGTTCGTAAAACTGTTTCCCTTAAAAGTGCTCATCTTCCAATATATAGACGACTTGTTGGAAATTTTAAGGGCTATATATATATATATATATATATATATATATATATATATATATATATATATAAAATATATATATATATATATATATATATATTTTTTTTTTTTTTTTTAAATACATTTTTGAGAAAAAATAATTTTAATTTTTAAAATAACCTTTTTTCAGCGAAATTTTTTTACAAAAATGTTTTGATATTTTTGCGTAAAAATTTAAACAATTTCCTACATTTCACCCTTTGAAATTAATTTTCTAGGTATCATAGTTTTTAAGTTATAATTTTTTGTTAAACAATAATAAAAAAATTTAGCTTTTTCCAAAAATTAGTCTAGTTTTTTTTCGAATATTTCAACTTTGCAAAGTTGCTAAAATGACCCATGTCTTTACACCCACAACGTTTCACTACTCTCTGAGATGGTGCTGCCAACTCCTAAGACGAGTTGGCATGAAATTCGTCGCATACAAAAGTACTTTATTCGTATCGCCCTTCGATAGTTGCATTGGCTGGACCCAGCTAACCTGCCTCCCTACAGAACACGATGTCTCCTGATTGACCTTGAACACCTATCATCCAGACGATTGAAATTGCAACGGATGTTCATATTCGACATAATGACAAACAGAACTGATTGTTCCGCTCTGCTCCAGCAAGTTAACTTGAACGCTCCATCTCGTTTGCTTCGCAATCATAACGCAATCGATATCCCTCTCCACAGGACGAACTACGGGTACAACAACCCACTCTGTACGAGTCTACGAGCATTCAACGATGTTTCTGACTATTTGACTATATGGAAGAACTTTTTCAAAAATAGGGTTAGGAATATAATTTAATAACAGTCTGTAAGATTTTTTTCGAAGACAAAGAAAAAAAAGTATTTGTTTCAATCCGGGTGCTAATGGTAAATCAAAGGCCCTTCTCAGCTCAAATGGGGGCGTTTTAACGTTCTAGGCCCGCTTAGATGTTGTGAATTTTTCTTATAGATTATAACCGTGGTCCAGTATCTTCACCATCATCTCAACTTCCTTGTGCTGCGCTCTACTACTCCGTTTAGAATTAAGGTGGCCGTGCACTGTTTACGCGGAGGTCAAATATATATATTCTTAAAAAGACTAGCTTATCTAAATCGGTTCAATGGTTCAACAGTTATGAATTTTTGAAAAAAAAAGTCGTTTTGGGAATGTCAATATACGACATCTTTCCATCATCCAATAATGTAACTTATTGGGTGTTTTCGATGTCTGCGATGTCATCATATTTCTTACCTATTGCAAATCAATTCCTCGAGGTTACGACGAGTATTACGACACTGCGATGAACGTTACTAGTTTCTTGAAGCACTTGTCGGGACCATGACCAACTCTAACCTATAGCAGCGTTTTCTCCGGATCGATAACCTGACTGAGAATAACCGCTGATCACGATGACACAACTGATTGCATACTCTCAGAACGACAAAAAACTCCCGTCGCTGTGAATCCACCCAAGAACGTGACAGAGGAAACGTAATCCACGGGATGTACCACAAAAAGAAAGTGGTTTTTTTTGCTACAATTTGTCATCGTTGAATTGGAAGAAATGATTTCGCAAGTCACGCGTACATCACAAGTATTGAGTAAGAACTGTTTTTTTTTTTCATTGAAATCAACCGATGAACGACAACAGGAAATTAGGGAACGAAGAAGCGTCCTTGTGATGTACTTATTACCACAATTGGGAGCATAATAACACCTATTGGGCATTGGACAGAAACATAGTTGATATTGTATGTAAACGTTTGTTCCAACTTTCGGAAAATCAGAGAATGGCTAGCAGCAGTTCTATTATGGTCATCTGGGGCACAGAGTTTTATTAACAAACTTATCTAAATTATCGTTTCTACCTTACAATATTTAGATAACAGATTACGTGCCTCGTTCGAAAGTTAAGGGATTTCTTCAGTAAAAAATATTTATTTTTACAGCGAAAAAAAACCCCTACTGAAACTAAAATATAATTGGATGATTCCTCGAATTTCATGATCATCGACCCAGATCACAATCACTGGTGTCACACTCTGTGGAATTATTCATTCAAAATCACCCAATTCTGCTCATTAAATTAATATTCCAAGAGCCACAATACACGGCAAAAAAAAAGTTTTTATCGCAAAATAGGCTCCCTGAATTGGAATGACTGGCTAAGCACTTATTACATGCGTAAATCTTACGCTTGTCTAAGAAGTTTTCTTTTCGGGATGTGTTAATGTATAAATATCTGCTGCGAATAACTGTTTATACGATTTAAACCAAAACCAATCAAACAAAACGAAACTTCGTTTATAGTAGGAACAAAACGATCAAACAAAAAAAAAACACTTAACAAACACGGAAGTATCCCAGTATCCATAGCATAAACAGTGTTGCTACAATAGCTACTTACTATGTCATAAATGACCGAACCAAAGTAAATACTTCAGTTCAAGGCGTTTGTTAATTGTCAGCAGTGGGTTTTACGCTTAGTGAAAGGAATATTCGTTCGCTGTTAGCTTTCTGTGTAATATATCAACACTTGATGTTTTACCGATAGTGCGATACCTATCCCTGAATGATTAATTTGTTACTGTCAGGTGTCAGTCAGTAGTTAACATTCTACTACCATTCTACTAATATCTCTTGTAAAAAATCGTGTTTATGTCTTATTAAGATTATTGATTATGATTTGAGGATCGTGCGTTGCACGATCGATATCTTGCGTTTCGCTTCGATTTCGGGAAACAAATTAATCATGAAGCAATTTGTGGTAGGAATTGCATGAGAAATCAATTCTATTGGTTCAGGATTCAATTCAATTGCAGTTAAATTATTGAAATTATTATTAATTATATAAAATATCGAAAATATTGAACTTGCAAAAAAAAAAAAGATTTAATTTTCGTAATTATGGATTTTAGCTGTTTTATTGTTTTCATGGCTTTGGACCAGATTTTTATATTTTTTTTCTTGAAAGCTGAGGATTTTTACACAACATATCCTGATAGCAGGAAGGATTTTTTTCGTTTTTGAGATATGATTTTTCAAAGTTAACCGGTGGTCCGAAAAATCATTTTCCTCCATTAATTCAAAAATGACTTTTCCTAAAAATTCATTACATTTGAACGACTGAACCGATTTAAATGTTTACATTGAAGCCAATAAGCTAACCTATATAACTATCACACTTGCGGGATGATTGGATTCTAGTCGCATAGGTCTAGTCTTGTCATATTGTCACAATATTAAACGAGGACTTAAAACATGTTAAATTTGCAAAATAATAATTCAAAAATGAAGAATAACGCCTGAAATAAACTTAACGTCGGTATACTTTGCTCAATTCGTGGAGATATTCTGGTTTCATTCGTGAAAGTGTGCACTGAAACACTATTCTGAAAATCTTCGAAACATTTAAGTGTATTCAAAATAATTCGGAGGTAAACTTTTCACTCTGGAAAAGTTCATTCTGTCGATTTACAAATTAAAAAAGGTTAGACAAAAATAAGTACATATAACGAGGTATAATCATTTTTATTAAAGGAACGAGAGAAATTTTTTTTGTGTCATATTTTTGAACCATCAGCTTCATATCTTAGTATACTTTTATGTATGAAACTTTCGTCCTCAATAAATCAACTTGCTATTGATGCATGCAAAGTTCTAAAGTTTTTATTCAAATAAATTCAAATAAATTGTATAAACAATCCAAGATAATAAGAGTAGCCGGGGAATATTTTGACACAGAAATTTCCCACACCTTACACAGGTACATGCGTATTCTCGAATTTGTTACTATTATCAGGATATCAGGGAACCTGCCAAAAAATCAGAGAAATTCCGGAAAACCTGATTTATCAGACTTTTGACAGACTTTTTGGCATATTTCCTGATATTCGGATGATTCGTTGGCATCGATGGTCGACCCATCTGATGGAACTTCGTTTGAAACCATTTTGTATGTGTAATAATAACGAAAACCTAAGAAATAACTGACGAATTTCATGCCAACTAGTCTTAGGAGTTGGCAGCACCATCTCAGATAGTAGTGAAACGTTGTGGGTGTAAAAATATGGGTCATTTAAGCAACTTTGCATACTTGAAATATTCGAAAAACAATTAGACTACTCTTTAGAAAAAGCCAATTTTTTTTTCTAAATTTTTGACAAAAATTTATTGGAAGATGAGCACTTTTACAGTGAAAAAGTTTTTCGAACAACAACTTTTTCATGTTTTCATTGAAAAAAAAAACAACTTATCCTAATTTTGTTTAAAATAAAGATAGTAATACAGTGTTTTCAACAAAGTTTTAGATCTTGTTAGAATATAAACTTTTGTCCAAGACATCAACTTTCTATCTCTTATAGTTTTTGGATTATATGTCATTTTTGTATGAAGACACCTGAAAGAAGTAATGTTTTGCTCGTAACATTTTTGTGTGTAAATTCTCACGTTTGACATGTTATTGACATGTTTCTAAATAGAGAAAAGTTAGCAGAGCATTTAAAGTGTGATAATTTATATAAAAGAAAGGTTACGAATTGAAGATTAATAGCATTTTTCCAAAGAAAAACATGAAAAAGTTGTTGTTCGAAAATTTTTTTCCATGTAGATGTGCCCATCGTTCGATGTATGGAAAACTTGTTGGAAATTTTGAGGGCTATTTATATCTATTTCTTTCAGAATTTTGAAAGCATATGTTTTGGAAAAAAATGAATTTTAATTTTCAAAATATTTTTTTTTCAATGAAATATTTTTTCAAAAAATTTTTTGATAATTTTTAATGAAAACTATAATAATTTCCTACATTCCATTCTTTGACTAAAATTTTGTAGGTCTGATATTTTTTTGCAGTTTTTTTTTCAAATTTTGAGTTTTTTCAACTTTTCTTTCGATAAACCTTAATTTAAAAACTATAACATCTACAAAAAGATGGTCAGAGAATGAAATGTAGGAAATTACTTAGGTTTTCATTAAAAATTATTAAAGAATTTTTTGAAAAAAAATTTTATTGAAAAAAAATATATTTTGAAAACTAAAATTCATTTTTCTCGAAAGTATATGCTTTTAAAATTCTGAAAAAATAGATTTAAAAACCCCTCAAATTTCCAACAAGTTTTATTAATGTTTAATTCGTGACATTTTCATGTATAAATTATGGCAATTTACATGCTCTGCTAACTTTTCTCTGTTCGGAAACATGTAAAGAACATGTCAAACGTGAGAATTTTCACACAAAAATGTTACGAGCAAAACATTATTTTTATCAGGAGTTTTCATACAAAAATGACTTATATTCCAAAAACTATAACATATAGAAAGTTGACGTCTTCGACAAAAGTTCACATTTTAATAAGATCTAAAACTTTGTCGAATACACTATATCGCTATCTTGACTTCCATCAAAATTAGGATTAGTTGTATTTTTAAAGAAAATATAAAAAAAATTTCCCTGTAAAAGCGCCCATCTTTCAATGTATGGACGACTTGTTGGAAATTTTAAGGGCTATTCATATATACATTGGGAATTTAAAAAAAAACATTTTTGAGAAAAATGAATCTTAATTTTTAAAATAACTTTTTTTTCAGCGAATTTTTTTTTCCTAACAATTTTTGGTATTTTTTTCGTAAAAATTTAAACAATTTCCTACACCGTTGACATGAATTTTGTAGGTATCATAGTTTTTAAGTTATAATTCTTTGTAAAAATTTGAGAAAAAAATTTGGCTTTTTCCAAAAAGTAGTCTAATTGTTTTTCGAATATTTCAAATATGCAAAGTTACTTAAATGACCCATGTTTTTAAACCCACAACGTTTCACTACTATCTGAGATGGTGCTGCCAACGGTCAGTCGAGTTGGCATGAAATTCGTCAACTGTCTTTTTTTTTAGCGTGAGACTACGTGTTTCATTTATGGTGCCATATCTGAAAACAGGACACGTTTCTATGAAATAAAAAATAGCAAATGCAGCGTTCGTTCTACGGATAATGTGGATAGGGAAAGTATTGCAAATTAAGCTCAGTCCGTTTTCAATAATTTATAATCAAGCCATTCACGATTCTCGATTCATCATTCATGACCTTTCTCAAGACCGAGAGTTTAGTTTAGTTTTTCAAATTAGCTCTTTTCAAGGTCAATTTCGAATGAACTGATAATTTTAAAGCCTCTATATATTCAATTCATGATGATTATCATTATTCACCTCCGGGTCCGAGGAAGACAGCCCAATGTGCCGGTGAGAGATGTGTTGGCTCGGTTTTACGTTGATTACATCTCCCAAATATATGTGTTCCATAAGGTTAGCGATTTTCGTGTGTGATTGTTCATATAACAGTTCGGCTGAAAAGTCAAACGTTGACGTCTAGATGGCGCCTCTGGCAAAAATCTACTTGACTATCACAAAGCACCAGCTTTCAATGGATACGAATCAAAATTCGCCAGCAATCCGTCGATTGCTTCGTGAGTTACAGCATTGGAAGTGAAGCAACTTTTGTTATTGTAAAAAAAATAATGAAAAAATCGCAAATCAATTAAAACGATGGCAAAATTGCATGAATTGGGCTTCGAATTGCTTCCGCATCCACTGTATTTTCCAGATCTGGCCCCCAGCGACTATTTTCTGTTCGCAGACCTGAAAAAAATGCTCGCTGCCAAGAAATTTAGGACCGATGATAAAGTGATTACCGAAACTGAGGCATATTTTGGAAAAAAAACCGAAAGAGTACTATAAAAATTGTATCTAAAAGTTGCAAGATCGTTATAATCGCTGTATCGCCCTCGAAGGCAATTATGTTGGAAAATGAAATTGAATTTTGCAACAAAACAACAAATAGTTTTACTTTTCAGCCGAACTGTTAGCCTTATACTCTCCTTTTCTTCCTTTGCAAGCAATTGGTCCCCTTGCTATAAACAGTAGAATAAGTTGAAATGTAAATACACAGCAGATATATGGATAGTCCTCTTCTTTTCCTGAAAAAATATGTCACCCTTCTAAACTCGAGTGCACCGCGAGCAATCGGTTTTCCACCTTACTAACCATAGAGTTAAAAAAATTGTTTATATATAGTTTTAAAAATGTATTTAAGAATTTGGCTCCTTTAAACTTATGTAACTAAGCCTGTAAAAATAAACGAATTTTAAAAAAAATCATTTTCCAAGTCACAGTCTTGCTCCAGCTAGCATACGGCAGTCTTTCTCATTGGTGTTGAGCGAAAATACCAGCCGGCAAGAACGAAGTGGTATGACAATCACTTTCGAAAGGCAAACTTCAAACCAAACTATCGAAATCACAAAAATCTTCAAATTAAAAACATCTAAAAAATTTATGAATATGCTTGAAAGTTCATAGAAGTCAAGATCAAGGACAGCGGTTGATGCATGTCGTCGGATGGTGATCTCCCTGGCCAATTTTAGATTTTATTTTGCCACATTGTGTTTTTTTTTTCGCCTCATAATGCATTTTCAAAGTATGCGCGAAGTAAGCATAGTGCAGAGCTTGCACTGATAGGCAGGAGCAAAGTAGAATAGAAAACGCGTTAGTTTTCAGAGCATTATGTGAAGATCGATTATGTATGATTGAATCATACGTACGAATTGTTGATTTTATGCGTTTCCAAATAGATAATAATGGGGGGATTGGCAATAAGGACACAAATCTCATCTATTGTTAAATTTAGAAGCAAAATCTGCACGAATTGGCTTTTTATTGCTTAGTGAAACGTTCGCGCTCCTCATACAGTCCCTCAAAGTCATGTATCAGCCCTTATCTGTGCTATCAAGTGCTTATCAATTGTTCTAAAAAGTTTCATTTTTGATTTTTTTATAATTTTTATAATTTTTTATAATTTTATAATCTTTGTTTCTCGCTGATTATAATTTCGTAGTTCTGCGTTAGCAATGCGATCATGTTTTGGAAATCATGCTTCTTTATTATTTTTTACGGCCTACGACATCGTGAATATTACGTGATTGTGGCCCTCTGGTAAAAAGATTGAGTACCACTGTGCTAGACATCAAAAAAGTTATGTTCAAATGCTATTATCGAAAAAAAAAAGAGATAAAACTCATCCCGTCAGAATAATCATCAAAAACATCAATCATATTCAAAATGCTTTGTGTTTTTATGCATTTTTTTCTCTTACGGAGCGGTTTCGCAAAACGCGTTTGACAAGCAAATCAAATATGCTCGAACTGTGATAAGATAAAAACGTGTACAGAATCAAGCCGTTATCTGAGTTGCCAAAATAGATGCTATTCGGGTACGCTTTTATTGTAGAGTAACAATTTAGATTAGATGGGCTAAATCTGTGAGGATTCGGGTAACGATAGATCTGCGTCTTCAAAAACAGATTTTATCCGACAAATTTAAATATTACAACTATATTCTCCGTTAAACTTTTCGATCTTACGGGGTTTTCCAGTCTAGAAATTTGAAAAAAATGTTTTTGACTTGTCCTAGGTTCATGCGATAGCGGCATTTTTACTGATTCAGAATCTGTTCGATTTATTTTTGTTTCAGATAATCAGAAGAGCTGGAATCGTGTACACCATGGCAGAACTTTTTTTTAACCCTTTCACTTCATCAGCTCATTACTATTCTCGTTATGAAATTTTTTTCTCCGTACAATTTTTGTTTTTCTATTGAAAGATAGATGAACAATGATATAATGAATAGTAAAAATATTCTTTCTTTTATTTTTACGGAGCTCGGAGAAACGTCCGAAATTCGTGTCTCTACACTAGAGTATACCCTTAAGGATTCGATCAGCGAATAAATATAGGAGTAACCACAATTTGAATTTTAAGAAGAATGAGATGGAGCAGTTTGCTGTAAACAGGATATTTTTTTGTCTAGGTTTCAGCAGACATATGGAATCAATAAAATATACTAACGACATAGACGATATATTCAAGCCACTGCAATCTGAGTCAGTATCGAAGACGATAAAAATAGTACAGAAGAAAAATATAACGACAGACTTGCTCAATTGTTTTTTTTATAAGAGCAGCAAGTCACTTTATGATAGGTATCAGATTTGCGTTTTTGTCTTTTTTTGTTTATAACTGAGCGTAATCTGGTTTTTGGATTATTCTGATAACAAATCTAGTTTATGATCGTAATGATCTCTGTTTTTCCAGATCCGTTTAAAGTCCTTTCACAGTATTATCACCGTAAAAGTATAAAAGCCAGCAAAAAATTTTATGAATTGAAAAAATTATACAAGTGTTCACCGAAATTTAACTCTGTCATCATTACTATATATCGACAATTATTTTACGTACGAAAAGAAATATTGGAGCAATGATTAATCGGGCTGCCATCCAAAGAGCATTCAACTGCAATCGCCGAAAAAAACCTGATGCAATAGGCGATAGGATAAGATAAAATTGCAGCACGTAAAGAACAACAGTGTCCTTGGTATTTGCATAACTCGATGCGAGCGGATACTGTTTCTTCGAAATTGTGGTATCGACATGCACCTGCTGTTACCCTGACACTGAGTACATTCAAATTTCGCATTCCATCTGAACAGGTGGTGTGGGAGTACAGAAGGCGAGTATAAACGACACGCGTGACGCATGGAAACATGCAGACATGCGGAACTTTTACACCAAACGGTAGCAGGTTAGCGGTAGTCTCGGAATCACCCGTGTTAGGATATGTGCGCTTGGCTTACAGGTTTGCGTTTCTGTGGGCTGTGGTACGATTTTGCTCAAGTTAAAACTTAACAGGATATTTACAGGATGATATGAGATTTATTATTTTTGAGTGACACTTATTCTGGAAAAAAATAACATAAAAAAATAGTTCCTGTACATAAAAGCTTTGACTATGGTTTATGGATTATCATTAAGCTCTTGATGAGACACATTCTCTATGTGAACTATTGTTAGTGGGGATAGTGGGAACGCATAACGTAATTGTATTTACAGGCAAACCTGTTTTTGTGCGATCGCGATTTGTACAATTCCTACATTTGCCTTCTAGTGAAAATAACTGTGAAAATAATGACTAAAAAACAAAATAAAATTTTACACAAAAAGTTTTTTAGCTTTATGCTTAAAAGATGCCTTGATACCTTTTGTGGAAACAGTGTTAATCTATCACACAATAGTTCAGAAACGCGTTTAGTGGTCATATAATGTTCAAAGGATTACATTGGCCACTTTTAAACTTATTCCGAGTACACCCGGAGAGATGGCCGTTATTACTTAATAAAATTGTTGAAAGAGAATTCTACCTTATGCTTCACTAATGGCTGCCCTCTATATAAACAGGAAAGCCAAAGCTGAAAACAAGGATATGCTAGATGCAGATACTCTAACAAGCTCTAGTAGAATTCAATTCTACTGTAATTGTAAGTGAGAAGGATGAAAGATTGATTGCATCTCAATATGTTCAATAACTATATAATTAGCGAGTAACCATGTGTTCCTTTCTCCATTCTTATATATTTGAGTCAGCGTTTGATTCAGTGAACTGCCGTGCCATATGAATGAATCATGGGATGAGTCCGGATAGCTGATATCGAGATACCGGATCATCAAGCTAAAGGGCGAACACGAAATTATTGCGACACATTCAACAGGGCATAACTTTTTTACCATTGGGTAAAAATCAACCAAATTTTGCACACTTTCTCATTGATGTGTATTGTCTACATGCTGTCAAACTCGAAGTCGTGTTTTTCGATTCAACGAAAATGGAGGTGAACCAACGCGAGTCGAGAGAACAAATTCTTTCCAAACACCTGGAATTTCCTGACCTGTCGCACCGGCAGTTGGGAAAAATGTTGAACATTCACCATTCAACCGTCTCCAGAGTGTTGAAGCGGTTCCAGGAGCGGTTGACGTTGGACCACGGCAAAGGAGCTGGAAGAAAACCGAGACCGGAGAACAAAAAGACGGAGGGAAAGGTGAAGCGGATGATTAAAGCAAATCCCAACGTCTCAAGCCTTGATTTGGCTAAAAAGATCGGCATGCCGCAGAGCTACGTCCAGAATGCAAAGAAGAGAGCTGGACTACATACATACAAGGTACAGAACTTCCCAAACCGTGATGAGCGGCAACAATCGACGGCTAAAACTAGGGCACGGAAGCTCTACGAGAACATGCTGACAAAATATGGCTGCTGTGTGATGGACGACGAAACGTATATAAAAGCCGATTTTAAGCAAAATCCGGGGTTGGAGTTTTTCACCGGCAAGAGCAAGTTCGATGTGGACGACAAATTTAAGAAGAAGAAAATATCGAAGTTCGCATCCAAATATCTGATCTTGCGGACTGAGGAGTGAGCCTTTCGTGACAAAGGGCACAGTAAATGACGAGATCTACAAATCTGAGTGCCTCGAGAAGCGCCTTTTGCCGTTCTTGCAGCAGCACGACGAAGCTCCGCTATTTTGGTCAGATTTGGCATCATGCCACTATTCTAAAAGTGTCCTGGAGTGGTATGAGGCCAATTCTGTCCATTTTGTTCCAAAGGACATGAACCCACCAAACTGTCCGGACCTGCGCCCGGTGGAGCAGTACTGGGCAATAATGAAGCGGGAACTTCGGAAGAGCAAGAAGACAGTCAAAGACGAGAAGGACATGTTAAGAAAATGGAAAAAAAACTGAGAAACTGGTACCGGATGACACTGTAAAGACTTTCATGGAGGGCATCAAGCGAAAATGCGTTCAATTTTACACTCAAGTCTCCATCGATTAACTTTTCTTTTGATTTTTGAAGTAAATATATGTATAAAACTACTCTAAAATTTTGGTTTGATTCAAAACATTATAAGAAAATTGGCATGACATTTTCGGTGTCGCAATAATTTCGTGTTCGCCCTTTATGTTCGCAAACCTATAATTTTAAGACACATGCTTTTGTGAATAGAATAAGACTACATACCTTGTATAAGTTATACCAACAAAAAGTGGCCCGAGTAGTTAGTGTCACACATTATTATACCGAGAGTTCGAGTTCGTTTCTCGTTCTAGCCGAGGAATATTTCGTCAGAGAAATTTCTTTCGGCTTGCATTGTGGTCGCACGTAAATATTCTAGAGCTTGCACTTTGACGCAAGTGAAACCCCGTTCGAAGCGACAAAAGTTCCTCTAGGAACATTGGTGCAAGAAAAACTTAAGGTTTAAGGACATGGGTATCATATACGCATCCGATTTCTCTTGGACATCTTTTTTTCTGGTAGAATTCCAGCATGATCGCAATTTGTGTTTCGATCTTAAGATGAACACTGGATTACGGCTGAGCAGACATTCACCTCGATTGTGTCCAAAACCATTTCCATTAAAACCACCATTCACATCGTTAGCTGGGCCAATCCAATAGAAAGTCCATTGCCTACGCCTTTTCGATAGTGTTTTCAAAGTATTATTAACAGGGTGTAAAATTAAAGTCTAAAAATTCAGCATATAATAAAAAATAATAGTTTTCAACGCTTTCAATTTGACTATAAAGGACTAAGTTTCTTCATGCCCAGAAATGTTACGCGAGGGGCAACAATGGCTGAGTTATAAAATTGTGTCTCTCACATGGGGAATCTGTGTTGTGAACTTGTAAAAATGTTTAAATGTTACTATGTTTGTATATGCTTTCATGTTCGTTTTGATGATGATGGATTTTTTTCGCATTATTGTTGTTGCAAATAAGATTAAAGAAAAGATATATACACTGAAGTCGCTTTTTACGCGGTTTTTAACGCGGCTTTTTTATGCAGTTTTAGGAATTTGCACGGTTCATTTTTACACGGATTTCGGAATTAACGTGGTTTTTTATGCGGATTTCGGAATTTACGTGTTTTTTTATGCGGATTTCGAGAAAATTCGAATTTTTCATCAAATACACCATTCATTTTATGAATAAACTTTAAATTTGCGGATTGTTCCCATAAAAATGTCTTCCAAATAATTGTCGTACATTTTTAGAAGCCCTAAAAAATGGAGTATTGCCAGATAATTTCAGAAATCTTTGGTTGAGTAAAACATCGAAACAATATTCCAAGTGGAGCGAAATTTTTTTTTGGTAGGTGGCAATATAGTTGCCACTGCCTTATAAAGGGATAATGAACTTTCTTTTCTTTATATTATCGATTGATCTTCTAAATGGAAAAAATATGATTTTTTAAAGCAGAATGAGGATGAGAAGTAAGAGGAGAATGAGGAGAAGAAGAAGAAGGAGCAAAAAGAAGGAGAAGAAGAGAAAAAATGTAGAAAAAATCGGGGGGTTGAATCGAGACACGACCGCTAGGACTACGCAATCTTTATTTTTTTGACGTAGGACTACGTCTTTGATTTCTATATAGGAGGGTCACTCTACGAAAAATGTAATGTTTATTAAAAGTTTTCAAATGCATATTACGCAGAATAGTTCTAACGATATATGTTATAATATATACCGTTAGACGGAAAATTTATCGAGCATTTTTTTTCGCCTGAGACATCAACACTGAAAATAATGAAACAAGTGAGCAATTTAACAAATAAAAGAGGTATGTTCTACGAGCGGATGCGAAGGTAAATCATGTATTATGCATTCTTTCTTCCAACTTCGTTCCCATGAACGTTGTATGTAACACAAAATTGCGTGCAATAATTCGTTCTATCTAAAAAATTAGCAAGATGTTAAAGTAATCAGATGCAAGATTTCATGCATCACTCAAACTTCATGCAAAATTTCATCAAAGCAACGAAAAAAGTGTCACCCATACAGTGATCGTTCATTAATTATGAGGAGGCATTGAGATCCGCATCACAAAAATGAAATATTAATATTCTTCATGACTCATATTCATAATTCTCAATGACTCAATTCCTTCTATGATAGATTGAGCGGTAGAACCAATACGACTTGATTGTGATAGTCTGCAAACGAACGAATTATTTCACCGAAAAAGCTACTGCTCCGGATGTCTAATAATAAGAATAAGACAATGGAAAGAAATCACAATACCATAGCTATCCATTAAAAATAGAGCAACTTCGTGATTTCATGTGTATTTTACCTCAAAATATCACAAAATCGTGAGTATTTTCAACTTGTTTTTTCGTTTCGTCCCCATAAATTTCATATTCAATGTGATCATTGACGATATAATTTTTTATTCACCGCTTCTCATATACTTCATCTACCATTCCACCCTGTTATGTGTCAGACTGATATTCATTAATCATTTTCAGTTAGACAGTTGAACTTCCTGCCGGAAGCTTATTGTATTTCTTTGTTTTGTTCATTACAAACCATTTGAAGGTTCTGAGTACATACAACAAATGGCCCTTTTCAGGGCTACTGTTTAGAGTTTCAAAACAGTTAAACTATCAGATTTCTGAACAATGAAAAGATTACATTTAAAATAACCAAGTGTTTTGACCCTTCACGGTCCTACGTCAAACTTCCGTCCGCGCCCCTATGCTCAGACCCTTCTACTTTTTTCAAATTTGTTGGTTTATCATTTCGGATATTATTTGCGAATATGTCGAAATTTCATAAATAACTATTTAGTGAAAAGATCCGGGGACCCTGAAAAGGTTTAATGGTTTGCGAGATTTTGTAGAATCATTTCGAGAAGCATCGATTCTTTCTTGCATTCGCGAGAATAGTACATTAATTGGTCATATGTCGTATTTTGTTTCTTTATATCACTTTATATCGCATTGCACTGAGTATTTAACGAGAGGCATCTTCCGTGCATCGCCATTCAACAAGCATAAAACTGCCGACTAACAGATGCACACAAATGCAGCGATAAAAATGAAACGTAGCGAGAATGACCGTTTATGTAAAATCGTTTCTCGGCTCTCGGTCAAAACCGTCAACAAAGTTAGGAGTTTGTTGCATCAGAACAGAGTCGATGCGCATGAGAGCAAATACGAATGGCAACTGAAAGTATCGAAGGTGTGCTATTCACATGTACAGGAAATGAACCAGTTCTAAGTTTCGGGCAACGAAAACAAGCAACACACACAAAGCCAAACACTGATGGCTTGAAGGGACCTATAATTATTTGTACTCTTCTCTTTTTTCGCCTGCTTTGCCATGGCTCGGATGGTTGTGTTAATTACAATGCCAGACGTACTTCAAGTGAAGTATTCGCTAGCGTTCACAGCTCGAGGGGAAACATAAAACACAAAATTTTCCTCAGAGGAGATGCAATACTTATACGCTAGCGACAGCTTACTTACTATGCAAGGGTGAAGTTTACTTCGCAAATATTCTCTTTTCGCTATCCTCCTTCGCTGTTTCTATTCTAGCGGCTGCATTAGTTACCGGTTATTGACATCTCTGTTCGGGAAAGCACACAAATGGACGGAACAAATGTATGGGGAAACGGGAATGCTTCCAATTTTCATCAATTTCAACCATATACAGACTATGGGATTGAAATGTATAGGATAACAAACAAATCTTAGAATTCAAGAATTTCCGATTCGATTGCATCGTTAAAATACGTTCGCAGCAAAAATAGTTATTAACGTTAATTTTATTTCATAAAAACCTGATCTATTTCCTAATTTGGTACCCTTAATGTAAGACGTAGTCCTACGTCAAAAAAAGAATAAAATGAAAAAGACACGAGAAACCCCAACGTCACACGTCTGTCTTCGATGTCGTCTGTTGGATCGATTTGAACCACTCAAGACTTGCTTCTTGTGATAAACGTAGACCACGTTAAGCAGGGAAAAGTCAATCAAACCAAAATTTGACAGCGCTATCAATTGATTTGCAACAGCCATGATGAAAACAGTCAAGCAACTATCCGCAATGGTTTGTTCGTATTTCCGTTCGTACTACCCTAGTTGAACATCGTGACGCACTCCTTGTTTGCCGGATATTGCCGATCCGATATTCCGATATTCATTCTTTCCCATCCGAAGAAAGGCGAGAGCGTCAGGGGACGGGTTACTCCACGTCCTCCACTAAGTAGGTAAGCGATGACGTCAAATTCATCATTCACACCATGTTCCCGAAGAAGGTCCTTTTGTGATTGATGATCATCGAGAAGGGAATGTCCAAGCCACTGTTCTTCACTTTGGTGCTTGTGGTGAACGGAGAGATGTTGCTTTCGGAAGCTGTTGCTTTCATCAAGAAACATCACGCGAAGGGGGATGTGGTGTGCCCTTGGCTGGAGGAGATGGATCGGCAGAAAGTGAACGTTGTACCGAAGAGTTCCAACGTTCTCCAGATGGGGCCGATAGAGAATTTTTGGGCGGACCTCAAACGGAGGATCTAGCGCGATAATTTCAAGGCCAAAACGGAGAAGCAGTCGGTCGTCAAGGCCATGAAAGAACTGAAAAACATGCCGATATCCTTTATTTTATCAGTTATGGCTGAGGTTCTTACTAACTTCAGCGAGCCCGGGGGGCGTCGAAGCGTTTTGTAAAAGGCCTCAAAATAATAATTGAGGGGCTTAGAATGAAAGGGGTGTAAGTGATTTGATCGATTTCTCTACATCGACTCGATTTGGCAAGTTATTATCAATCGCCATTAGATATAAGTAATTTTTTGAAATTTGTACCTTAAATGCTATTTTTGCGTGAAGATTCAGTAATTTTTATTCCATCTTGTACTAAATTTGGGCTGGTGATTTGATCTAAAGCATAGTCTCATCTAAGTAAGTTTGCAAGAAAGTGTTTGATCTGGCAAGGTATTTGCAGCTGCGGACGAAAAACCCTAGTTTTTGTGACAATCAAGACCATGGACTCCAAAATGTACAAGGAGGAGTGCCTGAGAAAACGTATTCTTCCGTACATTAGATCTCACAAAGGACCAGTAAAGTTTTGGCCAGATTTGGCAAGCTGCCACTACAGCAAAGAGGTACTACAGTGGTATCGAGACAACGGGGTGGATTTTGTCGAAAAGGACATCAACCCACCTGCTCAATTCCGCCGAACAGGGTGTCCAAACTATGATGAGTGGTATTCACCGAAAAGTTCGAGATTTCATCAAAACTGCATAGGAATATTTTTTTTTGTTATTTTTCCTTTAAAGTGCAATAAAAGGCCTACATTTTGAGTACATAACATTTTTATTTCGTTCACATAGCCTCGAGATAGACCTGTTTGAATGCGTCCAGATTTAAGATGAACTATGCTTTATTTATGTTCATAGTATGCACATTCCTGGGAAATTATTGTTTTTATCGCTATTAATTATTATTTATTATCGCGTCTAGTTTACAATGTAGTATAAACCTGTCAAAGGTTTGGGTTTTCCCAAAGTATCATTTTTGATCCCAGAACGCCTGTTATTTCCGTTCTCGTCTCGTTCGCGACAACGAGAGCGAATAAGGGAACGGAACTTCCCCTATAACTAGTTCACTGCAGATCGCACGCATTCGATCAGGGATATTTTTCACTCTCCAGCAAGCTTTTGATCCAGTCTAAACGATAGTTCACCGCAAGAGCAGCCGCAGCATTCGTTGGGTGGATAAATGGCTGTTTTTTCGCTATTCTCTCGATTGGGCTCACATATAAATAACTCCACGTAAACGACAGCGGCGCTTAGTTTACTCTCGTATCCATTAGGCTGCACAGGTGTTTGCCCGCCTCGCGTTGTGGAGAAGCTGTGCAGCAAATCGCGCCAAACCGAAGCCTTCAGCGCGTGAATCGTGCGCCGCAGAGTTTGTTGATGTGAAAAAGATTCGGTAGCCTCCGAGTGGCGGATTTTTTTTTCCTCTGCGGATCTGTGATTCGAATGATTGATAGTGATCTTCATAGTGAATTAATCGTTGGTTACATGTGTGGAGTTTTCAAGTTCATGTGAAATTCCAGAGCGTCACAAATCGGAGCAATAAAATTACCATATAGTATAACAAGATATTTGACGGCTGAGAAGTGTTGTGCATCATGAATGGTTCGATGGATTGCCCGCGGAGACGCGGCTCGATAAGGCGTCGAGTGACTTCAAAAGCGGTGACAGCTTGCCATGTGATGTAAGTGACGAACGAGATCGCATTGAACTTCGTAGAGCTCGAGCTTTGAGTGAGAGAGAGGATTATTCGTTAAACATAACACCATTTCGTACTTTTTTTGTATTAAAATGCGCTTCTGTGGCCTACAATTGCAAAAAAAAAACTATCGGACACGCTATGATTTGTATGCGCGGTTGGAATTGCGCTACGGTGTGACTTAGTGTGGCTGACCGGGCAATAGTGAATGAACTTGAACATTAGTCGGAAACAATCAATGAATGGCACGCTGTTTGTATTCAGTCCACAACTACAGGAATTAGATAATTCGTCAGTTGAAAATTTCGGTTACAAGAGGTCAGATTGAGAGACTGTGCGTATCATCACGTTGACCTATTTGGTGATGATGCGTGATAAGATATGTGCAATCTCGTTATCGTATTCATCATCACACGATACCTACACCTATGGATTGTGGGTTTTTAAAAACGAAAAACACTTATTAACACAGTTATTTGAGGAAGGTGTGATTTTATGCTCAAGCTATTCCCCATAAGTCTGGATGGGAACGGTAGGAAAAACATTAAAACTGGACAAAACTTGAAGCATAACGAAATCGATAAATTTTGCATTCTTTCTGAATTATCACGATCGGAACTTATGAGATTGTGACAATCGGAAGAAGCAAATTTGGTCGAATAGTCGAGGTTTATCCTGGTGCTGAACTAATTAGTCGTGTCTCTACTTGTGTTACGGCCATTCTCCCATCACTGCTCGATTTGAACGCATCAATGACGGCTGATAGCGATCTTTCTATGATTGACTTTGTATTGTGTGGATGCCGCTGAGTTTTGTCTTATTACAAAACTTTTCAGTTTGCGTCTGATGTTGATTCTTTTGGCATTCTTTCTTCGAGATTGTTTAGATAAATCCATAATATTTATGTTCTGTTACAAAGCAAGGCAGGAAACGCCTTCATTGAGCAGAGGTTCACTGGATTACGTTCGATCCTTCATTTGGATTCAAGTTCAATAGCGTGTTAGACTTCGACCTTCTTGCTGAATTCTTTGCGTCTCATACAAACGGGCGCTAGAATGTTTTTTTCTTTTGAGTCACATTCAATTCTTTCACCATTTGTAATTTAGAGTTTGAGCGGGGGTTTCACCAAACAATGTTAGCTGTTGATGATATATTTAACGTTTTTGCTAATTTTCTTTTAGCCTTGTTTTTCACATCAAAATAAAGATAAAAAAGTAAAAATGCTCTGTGATCTTCATCTTTTTAGCAATGTGCTGAGCGTAAGGGTCGAAACCGTGACCATTCACTATGTTCAAACTCACTCAAAAATTTTAGTTATTGGATCGGGATCTTGAGATACATGTGTTCTGAAATCGACTGCATTCGAAGAAGGAAATATATATTTTTAAGTTTCTAATTTAGGTTTGATTTTCAATTACATTACATAGCTAATTGCACTGCAATTTCTTCTTATTGACTGATTCATTATTTCAAAAACAGTACATACAGTCCAAAATGTGGTGCACTTGCTATATGCAAACAGCGACCAATCGAACCACTGCTGATAGTTATTTAATTGATAATTCTAGATTCTCTTTCCGATAGCAAGCAGTTAGCTGAAATAAGCTTATATTTTTTGTGTACTTTGTTCATTTATCATTTTATTAATCATAATAATTTTATTATTATATTTGCATCCAAATATAATATTTCGCAAAAATAAGATCGGTCTCGAACTAGAATTTTGATTCGGTTGGTTTCACTAGTTTGAGACCGTCGATTTATGTTTATAGATTGTTGTAAGATTAAAATTCAAAATATTTTGACCAATTATAAAACTCATTCCAGTTTTGATTTTACTGAATTCCGCTTCTGTTTTGATTGATTCAAAGTTTAATTTTGATTCAAATGATAAGATTTGGCTTCAAAAACAGTTTCCATAACCATATTTTCCTTCGGGATTTATTATTTTTATACTTGTTCCACAATGTTTAACACGTTCCGTACCAAGCTGTTTTTGCCTTACTTGCCGTTCAAGACATTCGATATTTCGACCCACAAAATAACAATTTCGATTTTTTGTGATCATCACACCTTTTGACATCCAACAGCTGGGACCAAGGTAAATCTGAGTCACTCAATTTTTGCCCTAATAGATTCGTCTTGAATAGCCTGAATTCGTTATCCAAGCCTTGCATATTACCTGCTTCAGCGAATTGAGGAAATTGGCGTATCAAATCATTAAGGTTTGGCAGCTTGACGAAAATTTGAGGGTTTACCAAGGCCGCAGTTTTGATAACTGGATCGCTGAAATCAAACCGTTTTGAAATCTGTTTCATGTATTCAATATAGAAGTCACAACAAAGCGGATTGAAGGTCAGCTTCCAAGCTGCATCCTATACTTATTCAGCTTCTTCTTCTCGATGCCAACGTAAACATCCTCAGGCTTCTTCATAAAGTCATCAAAATCTTTCACGTCAAGGTGAGCATCAGCGAAACGTTGCACGTAGCTCTCAAAACTTAAGTTGTCCAACATGATCAACAATAACATTCTTGCCTCATTATAAAGTTCGCAAAATTGAGAACTTTCTGATTAGATAGTGCAATTGACTTTATTGATGGGTGGTAAAACAAAGTTTAGGAACAGCATAATCGGTTTAGTAATAAGATCGTTCAAATGAGTCAATATACGATATACGGATTGATTAGGGTCATACTCAACTTGGAACAAAAAGAATGGTTTAAGCTCCTCAAGTGGCTCAAGATTTCGCTTAACAATTGCCTCCAATGTTGCGTTGTGTTCAACTTTTTCATAAACGAAGGTATCTATGTATGCCCTGTAGCCAATTCAATATTCAAAACTGAATATAAAAAAAACTATAAAATCTGTATTTTTGCTGAAAATCTGTAACCTGTATATACAGATTCTGTATCTGAAATAAAAAATATGTAAAATACAGAATATTCTGTATATGTGGCAGCCGTGGTCTCAAGATAGAACGATATGAGGAATTACATTTATGTGTATATTAGTTTTCGTAAATAGCTACAATTTAAAAAAAAAATTAGGTCATATTTCTTCGTTTCTGAAGATTTAAAAAAAATTTTGTGTCAATTTTCGATTTTCTCTACAGCAACTGAAAAGTTTTGAAGGTAGATCAACTTATTAGGAAGAATGAGAAACTATGGTTCAAATGTTTTTTTAAGGCTAAAATTTCAGTAGTATCAGTTATTTATAGCCCTTTGTGTCCAGATGGAACTGGTGATATTCTTAGAAGAGATCACACTTTTAACATAAAATACATAAATACAATACATAAACAGGGATGCATTCATTTCTGTTCTTGAGTTATACAGGGTTTCCCAACTTTAAATTCCGAAAGTAAATTGAAATAAAACACACTTAGAATTGGAATTTCGATGAAACTTTTATTCCAAATTAATGTTTGGTTTATGCCATTATGTGTGAAATACAACATCATTCAAATGTCCACCTAGGGCTTCCTCGCACACCTTGATCCGGAACAGGTAATTTTCGATGACTTTTCGGCACATATGGGGCGGTATCTCGGTCATAACTTCACGAATGTTGTCTTCTAAATGTTCAACAGTTTGCGGAGAGTTGGCATAGACACGGTCTTTCGCATAACCCCACAAAAAAAAGTCTAGCGGGTTCAAATCGCATAATCTGGACGGCCAATTAGCATCACCAAAACACGAAATTATGCGTCCCTCAAATTTCGTTCGCAATATGGCCATGTTCGGTCGTGTTGTGTGGCACGTGGCGCCGTCCTGCTGAAACCACATGTCATCCGTATCCATATCTTCAATTTGTGGCAAAAAAAAATCGGTTAACATGCGGCCATAGCGCCATTCACAGTTACCGTCTCGCCGTCTTCATTTTCAAAGAAATACGGCCCGATGACTCCACCAGACCATAATGCGCACCAAACAGTGACTTTTGGCGGATGCAATGGCCTCTCAAAATCTCGTGTGGATTTTCTGAGCCCTATATACGGAAATTTTGGGTGTTCACATAGCCACCGAGCTCGAAATGTGCCTCATCGCTAAAGAAAATTTGATGCGAAAATTCAGCATTTTGCTGCTGTTGTTCGTTCACCCAATCGACGTATGCCCGACGCATTCCATGGTCACCACGTTCTAATGTTTGTACCAGTTGGACTTTATATGGATGTAGGTGCAAGTCCAAATGCAAAATTCGCCACAATGATGTGTTTGACAGGCCCAATTGCTGAGCACGCCGTGGAATCGAAACATTCGGGTCATCCTCCACACTGGCAGCAACAGCAGCAATATTTTCGGCCGAACGCACATTACGATGATGCACAGGTTTCACAATATCCGCTACGGATCTAGTTTGTTCTATTTTACGCACTACATTAGCGATTGTGTGCTCTAAAGGCCGTCCATGACGACCAAAATCCGTCCGTAATGCTCGAAAAAACATTTGCCGGTTTTTCATCATTTATATAGTATAATTTAACAAAATTAACACGTTGTGCGATGCTAAAACGATCCATATTGTAAAATGGCAGACATTCAACTAACGATATGACGCTTTGGTTGACAGCTATGTCAAACGGTTGTCAGCGCAGGGCTGTATACTTTCGGAAGCCCGAAATGGAAAACCCTGTATATACAATAGGGTGCCAATGGATGTATGGGAAAAAATCGACCCTAAAATTTCAAAAAGTTGCCCTATACAAAATGTTCACCACCACGAAAAAACACCCTTCGCCAAATTTCAACTCAATCGGACTTGAGGGAGATTGGCGCAAAGCGGTCAAAGTTTGAGTTTTTTGAAAATCGAAAAATCACCCAAGGGGAGAGTAAAGGAAATCGGGGTTTTCGAAAAAAAAATTTGATGCCAAATGTCTTAAAATTGCCTGAAACGTCGAGATCTAGTGTCATCTCGAAAAAAAATTTTTTGTCAAAAATTTCTCTGGGACAAAAAAACATTCTGGGACAAAAAAAACTTATACTTTAACGTTTGTGGCACCAGTAAATGAAGTCCGAATGAGCTAATATTTTGAATAGGGTATATTATTGTTCAAATCAACATTTCGTAGCAAGTTCAGAATGAAAAATCGAGATAACTATTTTTATTATCACCCTGAACCATACTTTTCGTTTTGCATGCCGAAAAAAAACCCAAAGTGTCGATTTTTGGCAAAAAAAAATTTTTCGAGATGACACTAGATCTCGACGTTAAATGCAATTTTAAGACATTTGGCATCAAAAATTTGTTTTTTTGGAAAACCCCGATTTCCTTTACTCTCCACTTGGGTGATTTTTCGATTTTCAAAAAAACTCAAACTATGACCGCTTTGCGCCACTCTCCCTTAAGTCCGATTGAGTTGATATTTGGCATAGGGTGTTTTTTCGAGGTGGTGAACATTTTTTTTGGGGTTACTTTTTGAAACTCGAGATGACCATTTTCATTGGCACCCTAATATACAACCATTCCATGCCAAACCGATATACTGGTTCTCAGATTTTCGTGAAAAGCGGTAATTTTGTTCTTTTATGCAAAACATTAGACCCGTATTTTTCTATTTTTCATTAGGGTGACCATGGGTGGTTCGAAATCTACTTTTTCCCCCTTTTTTCCAAAAAAGATTATTTAAAAATTCATAACTTTTGAAGTACTAGACCGATTCCGATGATCAACATATCGAATTGAAGGCTATTCTTCTTTGAAAAAATGTTATACTTGCAAAAAATGGATTTAGTTTTCATAATTTTTTAATGTATTTGTTTTTTAAAGTTTACATGGTCATTTTCTTGAAAGCTAAGGTTATTTTGCATGAAATATCCAAAATTCAGAGATACGTTATTTTTTGTTCTTGAGTTATGATTTTTCAAAATTAACCGATGGCTCGAAAATTATTTTTTTCCCTTTTTTCCACCACAAAAAAATCATAACTTTTGAACAACTGCACCAATCCAGATGATCGACATATCAAATTAAAGTTAATTCTTGTTCAGAAAAATACTACACTTTTGTTTTCCTTAATATTAATTGTATTTGTTCTTCATGGTTTACATGGTTTCGGGAACAAGGGCACCACATTTTTTATATTTTTTCTTGGAGGCTGAGGCTTTTTCACATAACATATCCGAATATCAGAGAGGTGTCTTTATTCTATTATATTTATTACTATATTCATATCAACGGGTACAATAATAACCCCAATGATGCTTATAAACTATATAAACAAACTTTCGCTGAACGTCCTCCACACGTAAAATGCCATTCTGATAGTATGGTGTCCAAACAACACCTGCATATTCGAGAACCGAGCGGACTAGAGCACAATATATAGCATTCAAGCAATATATATCCCTAAAGCATTTTGTTGAACGAAACATGAAGCCAAGAGCTTTGGATGCTTTTGATGATACGAATGCGATATTGTCGCGAAACGCGAGCCTCGAATCTAGCAGAACTTCGTTTATGAGTTATGATTTTTCAAAGTTAACATGTTTTCAGTTTTCGTTCAAAATTCCTGTGCGACTATACTACATCTGAGGAACTAGAATCCACCTTTAACGCAAGCGATGCATTTTTCCAGAGAACGTTTCATTGGCTCCAAAATGGTATATTGATCATCTGAATCGGCCCTGTAGTTCAAAAGTTGTGAATTTGAAAAAAAAGTCATTTTGGAAAAGGGGAAAAAATTATTTTTTGTACCATTGGTTAACTTTGAAAAATCATAACTCAAGTACAAAAAAAAAACGCCTCTCTGAAACTCAGTTTTCAAGAAAAAATATAAAAAATATTTGGGCGCCCTTGGTCCCGAGGCCATGTAAAAAGAGGAAAAAAAATATTTTTCGATCCATTGGTTAACTTTGAAAAATCATAACTCAAAAACGAAAAAAACTCTCTGGTTTCGACGGTTCCCGGAATAGAGCGCAGGAGAAAACGACTGCAACAGGAACTATCACTTAGAAAAAGTGTAGTAGGCCAGGAATATTGTGATGCGGTATTAAAATTAAAAAGTATCGACCCGGGCAGACGTATGCCGTCCGACGCTCGCTATAGCACGGTCGGACATTGCTAAAGGATTGTATCCTATGTTTCAAACTAACCGGGCAATCTGTGGATCCCAGGTTTGCGTGCGAGACACCACTGCTTCCTAGATGGAGACTTCGTCCCCATTACATTGTCCTCAGAATAAATTTCGAAAACCGAAAACGAGAAAATAAATTTCTAATAGAAATGTGAGACTTTTATACACATGATTTTTTTTGAATTGTACCATCTAAAACGAGCAGCTAAGTACTGTTGAAATATATCCATATCATTGCGAGAACAATAATAGCCAACCAACGTGTATCATTCTATTCAAGGGATAAAGAAAATAGTAAAGATATAAAATTAGTAGTCCTACGTCAAACTTGCGGTTATAACACAAAAATAAAACACCCCTAGTTTTCCATTTTGATAACACCAGATTCAGTATGGTCTCACACGAGTGTCCCCCTCGATATATATTATCTACTAGCTGACCCGGCAAACTTCGTCCCGACCTAAATAGATGTTTTGTTATGAACACTTTCAAACATTCACGTTTTCTTACCAAGCGAACGTTTGTGGGTCCAATCGCAGAACTTTTCATTGATTGATCTTCTAACTAACGCTTTACAATTAAATTTTGTAGTACATACTTCTGCCAAAACTCGTCATTGGATTATAATTTTTTTCAGATACAATTCTCGTTCAAGATTATTCAATCACTTGCAAATAACATGTTACATGGAATACATGTTTGATACAGAAAATATGATAAAATAAATACATCAAATCAGACGATTCCTTCCTAGAGTTCTGCGCTTACCTACACATTTGGCGATCCATTTTGATTTATGTAGACAGAAGAAAAAAGAGTGCGTTTTTTTTTACCAGAAAACCCATTTCCACTCCCGAACAAAGATCAATTTCATTAGCGTAAACATCGAATGGACTAGCATCGCTTATCACGATGTAATTGAAGCACAACTAGGAATTAAATTTTCTGAATTTTCCCGTTTTCCTTCAGAGTATTTCCAAAATTTGCAATTATCATGTTTGATTGGAATATGGTTGGTTGAAATATGTTTTATATTTTTATGGGATCCTTCCCTCTTCCAGAAGAGAGAGGTATGTCAAACCATTTTTTCTTACCCGATAACCCTCTTTAGAAGCGACTGCAAAGTTTGAAGCCTCTTTAATACAAGCGAGGAAAGGTGGAAACCCCTCACGTGCCAAATTTGGCAACAGTGGGCAGTAATTGATCAACATTTCTTACACTTCGTCGATGTGTTTGATGATTTTCAGTTATGACACCCTGCCCCTGTGTTCATCGTGTGTTAAAAACATTCTGTCTAAAAGATAAAGCGACAACCATTTTAGCACGAATGATTCAAACTCGTGATCATACAGTTCTCGTAATTCCTCCCCATAATAATTCCCTTTACCAAAGCTTGACTCAAACACGTTCTCGTGCTAATTGCTTTTCGAAATCCTGCGAAATCCACTCAGTTCAATATACCTTTTGCGAAATTTTGCTAATAGCTGTGATTTATGAATGGACATTTTATCACACTGCAATCAGAGCCGTAAATGATTTTTTTTAACGATGATCAGCTGCAATGCGTTTGCGTATAATCGAAAAAAAATGTCTTTTATCAAACGAAATGATCTCGCTACAATCATGAACACACGTTTTCGATGGGAATTCCTGCATTTAAAGTGTGATATCAATAAACAAATAGAATGGTATGTAGAATTTTTACGTTTCATAAAAGCAACTCGCGTGATTGATTACATTATTAAAATTTATTTTATCAAATCAATTATAAAAAAAACAAGTATTAAAGTGATCCAGTTCACTCAACATGTCGAATACTGAATATTTGGAATAATTATGTGAATAAAACCGCACCTGTAAGCAAGATATTTCAACGACAGATGGCGGATTTATAAATATCTCTTACTTGTATGGAAATTAACAACAACCGGTGTAATAACAATTGCCGGTTAATCACACTCAACTGGTGGCACACCAGCTATTACCTGGGGAAACTGATTTTTTTTCCAACGCCCGATCCCGATTTTTGCGTGACGCCTGGAGCAGAAACAGTTCTCTGTTGTCAACAATTCATTAAAATCTGTTGACTTAGTATAATTTTTAATTGACACTATCAGATGCGTATGATTAATGCACAACTACGGGTTGCTGTAACGAGTGATTGTTTATCTTCCAGATTAATTTTGTTCGCTCTGTCGGCAACGATGTTCGGAGGAGCAAATGGTCAAATTACGCGACGATTTCCAGCGGACTTCCGATTTGGGGTTGGCTCTTCCGCTTACCAAATTGAGGGTGGATGGAACGAGGGTGGCAAAGGCGAATCCATCTGGGATCGAATGACGCACGAGCATCCAGAGAAGATACAGGATAGAAGCAATGGAGACATCACCAGCGATAGTTATCATAACGTAAGGAATAGTAATTAATGTTTAGTTGTAATGTTACCTAACCAACCTTCTTATTTCGTTTGCAGTGGAGACGAGACGTCGAAATGGTACGGGAGCTTGGCGTCGATATTTATCGGTTTTCACTTTCCTGGCCGCGAATTTTACCCAGTGGATTCGTGAATAGCGTTAACAAAAACGGTATCCGTTACTACAGTGGACTGATTGATGAACTACTTCGGTACAACATCACTCCTATGGTTACACTGTACCACTGGGATCTTCCTCAGCGATTGCAGGAATTGGGAGGATGGACGAATCCGGCGCTGATCAGCTATTTCAAAGACTATGCGCAGGTTGCGTTCGAACAGTTTGGAGATCGGGTTCAAATATGGACGACATTTAACGAGCCTTGGCACGTCTGCGAACAGGCGTACGGTATCGATTTTATGGCACCGGCAATGGACTTCCCTGGAATCCCCAGTTATATGTGCGGACACAATCTGCTCAAAGCACACGCGGAGGTTGTGCACATGTACCGAAGGCGATATCAACCTAGACAGCATGGTAGCATTGGGATCACGACCGACATATCGTATCCTGAACCGATGTCCAATAGCGATGAAGATCGTGCCGCCTCGGAAACTAGTCTGCAGTTTTATGTAAGTAACTAGTCTACCAGTGCTTTTCTTTTCTCGAGGGTATTACCGGTATCGTTTCCTACAGGTTGGGTGGTTTGCCCATCCGATTTTCTCCGAGAAAGGCGACTACCCACAGGTTATGATCGATCGGGTAGCTGCGCTCAGTAAGCAGCAGGGATACTCCAAATCCAGATTGCCTACTTTTACCCCGGAAGAAATACAGATGATCAAGGGGACTTCGGATTTCTTCGGCATCAATTCGTACACATCGGTGCTGGTAAGAAAGAACGACAGAAATAATACAGTAGGATTCCCGGTGCCATCGTTCAATCACGACATGGGCGTGGTGGAATCGTATGATCCTAGCTGGCCGACCAGTGGTTCGGAATGGTTGCATGTAAGTATCGTTAAACTGGTTCCCGGAATAAATCGCCACAGAAAACGACTGCAACAGAAACCACCGCTTATAAAATGTGTAGTAGGCTATAAATATTGTGGCGCGGTATTGTATTTCAAAACAAGAATTAACCGGGCAAACGTATCGCCCCAGGCAAACGTAACGCCCCGGGCAGACGTATACCGTCCGACGCTCGCTAGAGCTCGGTCGGACATTGCTAAAGGATCGTATCCTATGTTTCAAACTAACCGGGCAATCAGTGGATCCCAGGTTTGCGTGCGAGACACCGCCGCTTCCGACGGCGGGTCGGCGGTGGACTCGGATTGCGTCATCTTGGCGGCATGGGCCGCCTCGATTCCTTATCCTCGCCAAATGGGGACTTCGTCCCCATTACATTGTCCTCAGAATAAATTTCGAAAAACGAGAACAAGAGAATAAATTTATAATAGAAATGTGAGGCACATGATGTTTTTCCCGCGCCAAATATTTCTAGCCTACTACACTTTTTCTAAGCGGTTGTTTCTGTTGCAGTTGTTTACTGTGGCGATTTATTCCGGTCACCCGTTAAACTATGTTATCTACTTTGTGACAGTACGCAAATCATCTTGGGTCGAAGTTTTAGGGATTTTTTCAGAGAAAATTGAATGTCAATCATCATTGTTGTAACCAAATTAGCTTTCAGAAGTAAGCGTCTAAGAGCGTCATATCGCTTCAGGAAACCGATTCCTGCCTAGAATCCTAAAGAAGTTTTACTATGGATTGACTTTGCGTTCTCGATGTTTGCTCTTGTTAGATTCTATTGCTTTGATCCCACCCACCCATCACGCCAACGAATAGATGTAATATGTTTAGCCCACGTGCAAACTTGACACTTTTTTTCTTCCTACTCGGTTGGACTGGTTTCATTCAATCGTTTTGAACACGTACTTTTTCGTATTAATAAAACTCATAAACAAATTAATTTGTCTGTCATGTTATTGGGAACATTACTTTGAATCAACATACAGCAATAATGGCTTGGGGTTAGAATCGATAATTTGCATATAGCATTCACATAAACAACGTTTCGATTGATACGAGTATGTTCATTCACGCTGTGCCTAAGTGTGATGAGAAATGGGCACAATATTATACATAAATTATCTGCCAGCTGTGAGTGAGTAAATTTTATTTACCTTGTATTACTACACTGAGAGAAATAATTAGTAAATATAACGAATTTTTTGGTAAATACTACCAATCTATAGTCATTTTCGACCGTACTAATAAACACATATGTCAAGCAGAACAATGATTCGGAAGCCCAATATCGGCTACATTTTCTCGCCGAAAATGCACGTATCAGAATTATATCCTTATTATACCTCCGTATTGCCTTATAGGAACAATGAAAATGGTTAATACGCGCTTTTCTAACCAATTTTCAGATATGACAATATCCAAGCTTACTAATGTTATCGAGTAAAATATACTAATCTCTGGTAGGGATGCGGGTTTGTTGACAATATGTACAAAAAATTTGTACATTCTACTAATTTTGCATTACCAAATGTATTTAGTAGTTTTCGACCGAGGATTTTTCTAAGGGTACAACACTTAAAAACAAGTCAAGGTGTTATACGAGGGACAATGTCTTATTGAATCAAAAAAGAAGGTTTGTGCGCTTGCTCTTTCTCTCTCTTTCTTCTCTCTCTCTCGCTCTCTCTCTTTCTCTTTTCCTCTCTATCTCTCAAACGAATTTCGCATATGAGGTATTCCACCAATCAACAGGAATTTTCGAAGAATTTTACAATTACATATTTTTGATTTAGCTAAAACTTTGCCAACTTGTTCGGTATAGTCATAATTTTTTTTTCTGGAAGAAGTCCACACTGTAAAAAGAATTTTTTTTACCGAAAAAAATTGAAAATAGGGTTTCAAAATGAAATATCTCAAAAATTACATTTTTAGAAAATCTAAATTTTTGACGCAATAAAGCCTTTATTGTCTTCAATATCTGGTAAAAATTTGATACTGGGCAAACGAAAAAGAACATTTTTATGGCATTTTAAAATTTGCAGGTTTTTTTTAAGTTCTGATTTAAAAACTATAATACCTGTAAAGTTCTCGTCAAGGGAATTTAGAAATTGTCATACAAACCACCAATAAAATATTTTTTAAATTACACTAAAAAAAATATTTTAAAAATTGCAATTATTTTTTTCTAAAAATGTTTTTTCTTAATTCTGAAAGAATATGAATAATCCTTGCAATTTCCAACAAGTCACCCATATGTCGGAAGATTGACACTTCTACAGGAAGTTTTTCTAACAACTACTTTTTCATATTTTCCTTGAAAAAATTACAACTAATCCCAATTTTGTTTATTGTCAAGATATAGAATATGGATCTTTATCGAAGACGTAATCTTTCTATCTTTTACAGTTTCTTGAATAAATGGCAGTTTTGTATGGACAGCCCAGAAGTAATAATGTATGTCTTTTGTGTGTAAATTCTGTGGGATAAACGGCTTATGCTATATACTATATAGGGGAAATGGGGGTGAGACGGGCATGACGAATTTCATGCCAACTCGTCTTAGGAGTTGGCAGCACCATCTCAGATATTAGTGAAACGTTGTGGGTGTAAAGACATGGGTCATTTAAGCAACTTTGCATACTTGGAATATTCGAAAAATAATTAGACTAATTTTTGGAAAAAGCCAAATTGTTTTCTTAATTTTGTACAAAAATTTATAACTTAAAAACTATGATACCTACAAAATTCTTGTCGAAGGATGAAATGTAGGAAATTATTTAAATTTTCACGAAAAAATACCAAGAATTTTGCTGACCAAAAAGTATTTTTTTTAAATATATATATATATATATATATATATATATATATATATATATATATATATATATATATATATATATATATATATATATATATATATATATATATATATATATATATATATATATATATATATATATATATATATATATATATATATATATATTCCCTAACTCGATGGATTTTATGGTACCTTCGATTTTACAAGCATTCTTCTCTCCATAACACGATACCTCCCTAAATCGATGCCTCTCTTACTCGATGTGTTTTGATTCATTTTTCCATGGATTTTCACCTCCCTAACTCGATTGATTTTCGCGTACATGTTTTTGTGCGTTAGATTTCAATTGTCCTTGAAAGTGAAGACGGAGTGTTCGTGTCATCAAAAAATTTCTTTTCAAGTATGGAAAACCACGAGAAACCTTTCAAGCGAACAATCAAAACGCTAACCATTGCGCAAGGTTTAAGCATCATCGAGCAGGTCGAAAAATATGGACGGAAGGGGTCTGAAGCTGCAAATAATTTCAGTATTGCACAAAGTGCGGTATCAACACTACTCAAACTAAAGTAAAAACGGAATCGGAATGGAAAATTGTATCTAGACCAAAAGCATATAAGGTTGCTCAGAATCGAGAAGCTGGAGCGGTCAATGAATTTTTGTCTTGTCAAGCTAGACAGAATAATTTACCCCTCTTCTATTCTTCGGGATATGGCTTGAGAATTTGTCCAGAAACTGGGAATTCCTAATTTCAAAGCACAACCAACATGGACGGGAGTGATATTCCGCTGGCATAATTAATGCGTCGTGATCTTGCTGATGTCGACGGTACAATACCGTTCGATTGCTCAATGTCTTTTAATAATTAGTGCAAAAAGGACCAAAACGTGATTTGCTGTGATCTGATGCCAGATACCGATATACTGGAAAGTGTTGAAAAACCTGAGAAAAACGCTGAAGATAGTAGTTCTATTGAGATGTTAATTCGAACGTTTAATCAAACCTGAAGAATATGTCCGGAATATTGAAATCAACTGAAAATGTTCCTGTGAAACTATTCGAACATTTCTTTGTGATTGAACAGTTCCTGCGTGATCGTTACAATTCAGTTTGAGTAACATACTTAATCAATATTTTCTTTGTTAACCTAGTGTAGTTTTTTTTTATAATTCAAATATGAATAATTTCAAGAAAAAAAATTAACCTTTCAGCATTAAGGTGAAATTTAAGTGGCTTTTATAAGTACAGTGGGTTAAAAATCGCGATTTTTGAAGATTTTGATTGAATCTTCATCAGGAATTGTTTATATCGATATTGCAGCGAAATTAAGAGAGATAGAAGTTGGGGGTCAAAGAACAAATTGTAGAGAGGTTAGAGAGCATTAATTTTATTGATAGAAACAATCAAGTTTAGTATGAATTTTTAGGATAAAATTAATAATTACAAATAAAAAAAAACTTTTAAATTTTCCACTTCAAAAATGTTTAATCCACTAAATTAGATGTTCCACTACTATATCCTGTACTAAATTTTCTCATCTTTCAAATGAAAGCAACAAAATCGGATTACATGCATACTTTTCAATGTAGAGTCAGTTTGAGCCAACAGAATCCGAAACAAAGAAATAGTTCTATAAGTCTGTCATCGTTGAAATTCTAACATATGCGTAGAAGGATTTTTTTCGTGAAATATAACCGCCTGAAAGATTCTGGAAAAAATATTTTTTTTATATGAGAAAGGTGTTTTTTCACTTTAAGGGAATGAATCAAAAATATAATATATATATATATATATATATATATATATATATATATATATATATATATATATATATATATATAGTAGTCACCTGTTTTGGCGTTGTCCTGATGGAAGACAATGCAGCCTCTGTTTATCAAAGATGGCCTCTTCTTCATGAGTGCTACCTTCAAGCGGTCCAGTTGTTGGCAGTACAGGTCCGAATTGAGCGTTTGGCCATAGGGAAGCAGCTCATAATAGATTATTCCTTGACAATCCCACCAAACACACAGCAGAACCTTCCTGGCCGTTAATGAGGGCTTGGCCACCGTCTGAGCCGCTTCAGCGGGCTTCGACCACGACCGTTTGCGCTTCACGTTGTCGTAAGTGACCCACTTTTCATCGCCAGTCACCATCCACTTCAGAAACGGGTCGATTTTGTTGCGATTCAGCAGCGATTCACATGCGTCGATACGGTCAAAGATGTTTTTTTGCGTCAACGTGTGTGGCACCCATACATCGAGCTTCTTTGTGAATCCAAGCTTCTTCAAATGGTTAATAAAGGTTTGATGACTTATCCCCAGCTCTTGGCCGATGCTACGGCTGCTACTATGCCGGTCTTTCTCGGCTAATTCACCGATTTTGTCGCAATTTTCGTCGACAGGCCTTCCGGAGCGTGGCGCATCTTCGACGACGTCTACACCAGAACGAAAACGTTGAAACCATCGTTGTGCGGTGAAAATGGAAACTGTATCGGGTCCATAAACTGCACAAATTTTATTGGCAGCTTGAGATGCATTTTTGCTTTTGTCATAGTAGTACTGTAAAATATGTCGGATTTTCTCTTTATTTTGCTCCATATTTGTGACACTATAACTCACGAACGACTTAACCAAACAAAACACTGTCAAGGACTATATTATAGCGCGCAAAAATACCTTTCCAACAAGCTATAGTATGACTTGATACAATGAATACAACTAGAACTACGCGCTTACAACGACACCTCGCGGAAATACCGCAGGACTATTGTATATATATATATATATATATATATATATATATATATATATATATATATATATATATATATATATATATATATATATATATATATATATATATATATATATATATATATATACAGGGAAACTTCGATATAACGTACATTTTACCTCGATATAACGTACGCATTTCCAAAGTGTACAGGAAAAAAATTTTCAATATTTTTTTTCCTGATAGAACAATGAATTATCTGTATTGTGATGCTAAAACAAGTTTTGTACCTTCAATCAATCCCGAAATACAGCTGGTTTTGTGAATCCGGATTCTAAATGAATCAAGCTTCAATCAGCAGTACGAAGGGAAACATCATGAGAAAGGCTGGCTTCGTCTGCTGATTGAAGTTGTTCATTAACTTTACTAAAACAGCAACACAATAATGTATTATAGACTAAGGACCGTATCGTTATTTATGGGTACGCCTTAGAGTCTCCGTCTGAAAAAGACTATAGCTTGTTTTGACAGCTGTTTATTTTTCTCCTGTTGTTGACACAGTTAGCGTTCAGTTAGCATTGTTAAAAGATCGTTTTTTCCTAAAAGTGCAATCATGAGAGGGCTAACAGAAGAAAAACGAAAATCCATTGTGACCAGATACTGCTCCGAAACAGGAATATCAATGAGAAAATTGGCGAAGGCGGAAGGAGTAAGCGTCCATGCGGTCCAAAACGCTATCAAGCGATTTGGTATGTATAATACATTGAAGGATCTACCCGGTCGCGGCAGAAAACCTGGGCCATCCAAGCCAAACTTGGATAAAAAGATTTGCAGGCAATTTGAAAGAAAAAAGGAATTATCGATACGGGATTGCGCAAAAAAGTGTGGAACATCAATCGGTATGGTTCAACGTGCCAAAGAACGTAACTCACTGAAGGCATATAGAAAGCAAAAATGTCCCAAACGCAGCCAAATTCAGGCAAGTTCCGTGAAAACCCGTGCCCGTAAGCTTTACGATGGGATTTTAAGCAAACGCGAACTGTGCATCGTCATGGATGATGAAACCTACGTCAAACTGGACTACAAAACTCTTCCTGGGGCACAGTTTTACACTGTAAAGCAAGGAACAGATGTCCCGAACGCGGAGAAGTCAATTTTTTGCGAAAAATTCGGTAAGAAAGTGCTGGTTTGGCAAGCTGTTTGTCAATGTGGCATGAAATCATCTCCTTTCTTCACTCTCGGGAATATGAATGGTGAAATTTACCGGAAAGAATGTCTCCAAAAGCGTGTGTTACCGCTCATCCGAAAGCACACTGGTCCGACACTATTTTGGCCTGATTTGGCATCATGCCACTATGCACGTTTGACCTTGGATTGGTATCGCGAGAATAATGTCGATTTTGTGGAAAAGGAGATGAATCCTCCAAATTGTCCGCAAATAAGACCTATTGAAAAATTTTGGGCTTTGATGAAGGGACGACTGCGGAAGAAGGACAAGGCAGCCGATGACCTTGAGCAGTTCAAAAAGGATTGGATAAATGTGAGCAAACAAGTCGATGAGACGGTTGTCCAGAACCTAATGAGGGACATCAAGAAGCAGGTGCGATCATTGGCGCGAAAATCAGAATCTTGATTATTTTTTACTGTTACTCCTTTCTTTCATTCATAAGATACAATATTTTGATATCAGAACTGAAAAATAAATGCAATATTTGAAATAAAGCTGTGTTTTGAGCGTACCCATAATTAACGATACGGTCCTTACGTTTGTGAGTACTTTATTATGCTTCGATATAACGTACAATTCGATACAACGTACAATTTTGAAAGTGAAATGTACGTTATATCGAAGTTTACTTGCTTCAGGGCGATAACATTCTGGTACATTTTGGCACGGGCCTTAGCCTGCAAGATAACACAGATAAAGTAATCCAGTGGATGAACCCACATTCCGAACCATATTTTTCCTGCATTGGATTCCAATTTCCAGACATTCCCGGACGCATTCCATTTCTCCAGACATTCCCGGACGCACGGTCTGTCAAATACATACCAAGAATTTGAGTTTTTCATGAAAATGCTTTATATATCATCTAAATTTATTTTATTGCCTTCAAAATAGGCTCCTTCTGAGACACTTTTTCCAACAAACAATCCAGTGATCGAAACGCTTTTTATAGCAATATTCTGCAATTGCTTTCAGTTCACGCAGCGAATTCGTTTGTATGTAATTTGAATTTCGGAAATAGGGAAAAGTCTCCCTCATATGTCTCGTTGCCAGTAATTCTGCGTTGAATGAATGTGGGATCAGAAATTGATCGTTCAAGTGTGTCTTCAGTCACTTGATTGCGATGAAGTTTTTGAAAAAAATAAACTCTTTTGGCACTAGTCGTGCTGCGATTTTTCTAATCAAAATATCCAAGAATATCAATCTAAATATTTCGTGAGAGGATTTTGGCGCTTTTTCAAGGTTCGACACAAGAAATTTTATTTGCAAGATGAAATTTCCCACAATATTTTTGACCAAAATAATTATCCACATTAAAAAATCATCGGGCAAAAAAAAGTTAACTTGTTCTTAATGACGATGTAAACAAAGTAAATGACAGATCGCGCTCAAAATTAATATTAAGATCACTGACAATTAAAAATGAACAATGTTCTGCGGGAATATTTAAAATTACCAATTTCCGGTGTATATTTTACAGAATGTAAAACTCCAATCGCGACTGTCCACATGCTCCGTTGACGGAAGAATATTTCATTAACATTATTTCTATTAATTTCATGAGGCCAGTCGATTTTTTCTTGAGATGGATCAAATACAGGTCGTCTAGGTTTGTCATCAGTACCTCGTTTTTAGCTGAAGGCTCCGATCGGTCCAGCTGCAGAAGAGAAATAGGATTGGGAGAGAAGAGCATATTGTTTACGCGAGCGAGATAAATTGATTTCCTTCCTTCCTTGTTTGTATTAAGAAGCTTTTAAACTTCTAATGGATTTCCGAGCCGGCAGCTTATATACAGATTTGTGTGATTTCAATAACCTTTTTTCGAAGCAATTTTTAAGCGATTGAAGTTCTTGGGTCAATAATTAACACGCAAATAACGCGTAGACATTTTATCTTCCGAATGAAGTGATCATCATACCATTACGTTCAGCCGGAAAAGAGCCCAAGAATATCAATAGGCCAATTACGATTTGGAAATCATCCAGATACCAACCTGTCAGTGGTGGGAGCATTGGCGTCCTAAATGACTTTTGTCGAAACCGATACTTCAGGATAAGTTTTCCAAATTGGCTTTTTTCAAGACTAAAGGCGAAAAATCTGCAAAAGTCTCTATAACTCATCACTCTCTCCTCTATTAATCAGTCTTGATCTTGCCAGCGAGTGAACAACATCACTAAGGAGTGTCTATAGTGTGTTGCGTTATGAATGAAATTGTGATGATATTGTGTTCGCAACTTCGAACCCAATCCCAGAGATGAAATGAGATCATCACACATGCTGAGATGAAATGGTACAAAGCTTCGGGTTTCTTGCCGCCTGGTGGGAAACGCTCGCATATTTTTGCATCACATGCACACATTGCTTTCTATGCGTTGACAAATGTAGATTGAAATGATTACCTTTAAGCGGTTTTAATGTTTTCTTTATTGGAAATGTGAAATAATGGTGGTGATGGAGTCTAAAATCATATCAGCAGTGATAAACAAGCTGATTGAATAAAATAACTTCGTGGTCCTACGTCATTCGATAGTATCCTAGACACATCCTCATACATTTTTCTTCATCTGCGGGTGACTATGAGATAGTTTGCGATGGACAAAAATCGAGGAAATCGTCTTTACAGAGTTATACCTAATTTACGGCCAGAACAAGCCATCATGCGTTTTCAACTATTGATTCACTGGTATACTCATTACATGTTTATATTATTCTACCAATAGGAAGCGAGGAACAAAAGCAAAAAATAGATTTTCTCGCGCCCATAGCGTGATAACAGTATACACAATCCTCCATCATTATGCTACTAAGAGCAATGGAGAAAACAATAAAAATTGCTTCCTAACTTAAATAACTACGGGTTATTGATGTTACAGAAATCGTGTATATCTTATCACACTTGCTGTTTTTTTTATTCTTTAAATAGTCTGTATTCATTATGTAGATGTGAACATCTTATGATTTTTTACATTTTCATCGCAACACAAAATAAAAAGTATGAGTCTCGCGTACGATTTTTTTCCAGAATTTTTTTTTGTGATGTCTCATGTACCTAAAAGCAGTGTTTCTCTTATATCTATTCCTGTTATCGGACTGCCCCTACAGATCCGAGACGCAATTGTTCCATCAATGTGTTTAATCGTTCTCTTCACGACAGTTCTCAAGTGCAACGGCATTTTTTATTCTCAAGATCGTCATACATATCATGGTTATTCTAACATCATCATTGATTTGCCATTCTGGACGGGTCCTATCTTGCCAAACCTGCTTGATTATTAATGCGTTTAATTCCACTGCCAACCGAGAGCTGAAAAAAGGCGTTACGGCGATTTGAATCAATCGAATGACCTTGTTCCACAAGTGGAATGGTGTTCGAGTGCTGGACTGCTTGTAATTATTAATTGTTTTATGTTTATCATTCTGTCAGGTTGTGCCCAAGGGGATGAATAAGCTGCTGAATTGGATACGCAAGGAGTACAATAATCCGCCGATTTACGTTACGGAAAATGGAGTAAGCGATCGCGGTGGCACCAACGATGTGAAGCGAATCGATTTCTTCAACTCCTACCTGGAGGCAGTTCTGGATGCGATAGAAGACGGGTGCAACATTCAGATGTACGTCGCGTGGAGCTTGATGGACAGCTACGAGTGGAAGGCTGGATTTACGTGAGTGTTGAATGCTGCTTTAAACTAGACATTTTGGTCATGAAAACATTTATTTGTTCTCTAGGGAGAAGTTCGGATTGTTCCACGTAGACTTCAGCAGTCCAAACCGAACGCGTACGCCAAAGGCATCGGCCAAAGTATATGCCAACATCGTTAGAACCCATCGTATTGATTGGAGCTACCGGCCAGAAGCTGATGTCATAATTGAGGCAATTTCCTATCGATCACATAGTAGTATTAAGGTTCCTGTGATATACCTACTGCTTGTAACATTGAGTATTGTGCTAAAAGTAGTCTACAGTAGCTAGGAATAGGAACAATGTTTGGTGTGCAATTCTCAACATTTCGTTGAGGTGTATGAATTTTGTGTGTCATGCGAGTGTAAATAGTCGTCGTTGGATGAGCTAGATCTAGTTAAAAATAAAGTCAATTTTAAGATGAAATTTGTCACCGATTTGATGATATCCGAAATCTATTGAGAATTGATAACTTTCAGTAGATTAATTTATATAAGTAAACAATCATCGCCGCTATAATCACCGGTTTCACACGCGTAGACACTGCTTCAGCAGCTGAGTATGGTGTATAATCATCCGGCTCAGGCATCAATTCCATATCTATTTTACGTTTTTTGATAACATCCGCGTAGAATTTGGCCGATGACTTCCGGGTTCGAGTCCTATTTGGGTGATTAAAATCGACGTAATATAAACCAAACCGTTCTACGATACCTCCGCGCCATTCAAAATTGTCCATCAAACTCCATGCGAAATAACCTTTGACGTTGCATCCCTCCCCAACAGCGTCCAATACTGCGTCCATGTATTTTTTGAAATACTCGACCCGATTTGTGTCCCTCATGTCACCATGATCACTGTATCCATTCTCGGTGACGAACACATCCGGATTGTCATACTCCCTGCGGATCCATGTTAACAAGTTGTAGATGCCCTTGGGGTGTACTCGGAACCAACTGGAAGCTGTTTCGGGCCAACTCGTATTTGGATATTCTACCACTCCACTATCATGATTAAATGATGGTTGGGGAAATATGTTCGCATTTTGTTCGTCCAGTTTATGTACCATGTAAGATGTGTAAGTGTTAAACCCGAGGAAATCCGATGATTCCTTAATTTGGCGTATTTCATCTGCGCTAAATGTAGGCAAGCGGGACTTTGCAAAGCCTTGCTGGGCGCTAAAGTTTCCGATCCTATCAATCATGATTTGTGGATAGTTCCCGTTGGTAGAGAAGATAGGATGGGCAAACCAGCCAATCTAGAAACGACATACATTTCAAACTGAATCACAATAACAACTATGAAGCTTACGATGAATTGTAAGTTCATTTCAGATGCTTCGCGATCGTCAGCTGAATCACTTCTAGGCTGCGCCCAAGCCGAACTCAAAGAAATCCCAATCTTACCTTTCGGGAGAAATCGGTTATCATCGATAGTGAAAAAAATAACAAACCTACCCCCTTGACTCGATTGGTAATGAAGACGATAGAGCTGCACCGTTTCTGCATGAGCCAGCAGCAAATTATGGGCGCAAAGATAACATGGTATGCCCGGGAAATCATATCCAGGGGCCATCGCATCCTGTTCATACGATTCTCTACATATCTGAACCGGTTCATTGAATGTCGTCCACCACTTAACTCGATCTCCGAACGTCTCAAATGCAAATCTTGCATATTCTTTGAAGCGCCCGATGGTATCTCTATTGATCCAACCTCCCATCTCTTGTAGCCGTTGGGGAAGATCCCAGTGATACAGAACCACATACGGTGTAATGTTGTTCGCCAGCAGAGCGTTGATGAGACTGTTATAGTATTCAACGCCCTTAGGGTTCACCTGATTGCCAATACCCGTGGGCATGATTCTCGTCCAAGCGATCGAAAAGCGGTAGGTGTCAACACCCAGTTCCTTTAACATTTCCACATCACGATGCCACTGAAAATGTTACGTTAACTTCATTTTATTTTATAATTTTGAACGCTCTCCGGATATTAACGAGATGATAACTGTCGCAAGCTACATCACCGTTCGATCGGTCGCGAATCTTCTCCGGATGATTGTGCACAAGATGATCCCAGATAGATTCCCCCTTGCCATCCTCCGACCACGCTCCTTCGATCTGATAGGCAGATGACGAGACACCAAACTTGAAATTATCTGGAAATTCTTTCTGTCCTTCGACGGAACTAAAGGGCACAGTAATTAGAATTATTTTCGTCAATCACAAATATCGAAATATCTCACCTAGTTAATGGTAGCAAAATTATCAACAAGAAATACGACATTCTCGAGAAATGCTACTCTTTCAAGTGTGCGCCGTGCGCGATATAATTTGCCTCATCAGCTTCGCTGAACAATCAAACTGATATGGGAATCAGTAATCCGTCAACCAATATTCAATTAGACACGTCAGTCGCTGATAATTATGAGAGGAAAAAATCACAAACGCAATTTTGCTAAATAACAGTACTTGTTGAGCAACATTGATGGGGGTTGTAGATGGATTATAAATTATCCATTACGTTTACCAGAATTTTCAGTTCCAAATAATAATGTGAGTATGCCAAAACCGGAGAGGATGGTGGATGCAACAGCATTTCCCAGCCTAGCTTTGCGAGTTGCTGGCAAGTGCTCAAGTTGCTGGCAAGTGCACGGTCAATTACATCCTTCGCGCGAAAACGATTGTCTTTGGCAATATGAGGTCGAGTATTGTCAATCTGAAAATCACTCTTTATGTTTTACGGCTGTTGGTAGTTTGATGCTCGACTCAAATTGCCTGTTGCGTATTTTTAGTCATCATAAATCACGCCCAACTCGTTCCATCATCTACAGAACTTGACCTTGGAGATGTAAATGCTTGGTTCAACCGTCGATGTCGAATATGGAAGCTATCGGTTCGCAGATACCAACGTGGTTCAAACGAAAATTTCATTGTCGGTGCCCTAATCCAGCCGGGAACAACGGGATTTTTTTTATAATTTCTTCATTTTTACAGACTCAGTTACATAAGTTTTTAGGAGTCGTATTCTTAACTATATTTTTATAACTATGTAGAAACAATTTTCGTAATTCTATGGTTAGTAAGGTAGAACGCCAATTACTTGCGGTCGACTCGAGTCTAGAAGGTGAAAATTTTTTTCAGAAAAAGATGGGATATGAGGAGATTGTAACAATGTTCATGATGGCACAAAAAAAATCAGTTATCACAACTTTGTAATAGTCACTATCAACTGTTTCGTTTCAGCCCAGCAGTATTGTTGGAGTAAAAAAGAAACCAATGATTCCACCAGTCCTTGAAGCGCAGCAAGCGACCCTGACGATGCGCGTTAACCCGACGAATGACTATGTCACCCGTAAATGGACGATGGAAGTATTTAATCGAACCGTGATTTTCGTAAAATCAAAATCTGTTCAAATCTTAGGCGGTGTTCAGGTACCCGTCTATTCATGATAAAATGACACATTGAACCAAACACTAAACCTGAGACGAGATCTGACAACCGGCTCCTTACTCTTCGTTTTGATTTTTCCTCGACCAAGTGCAAACCACAGGGATGCCAAACTATGAGAGATGTCAAAGCTTCTAAATGTTATAAGATTTCTGAACTATTTTATCATCCCTGCAACATAATGTATTACGCTTAATAAACGTATCATTTGGTTGATATAGTACAACAATGTTCATATTTTGCGACAAATTGTATTTTTTCTGTTATTTTTCGTTATCAAAATTAGTTCGAGAGTAAGTACCGCAAGTACATTAGGTAAAAATGCGCTTTCAAGTATTGTTGGCAATACTGGGGAAACATATTTGTTTAAAACCATTAACTGATCTGCAGCTGGTTCGAGTTGGGCAGTTGATTGGTCCGGAATCGAACTCTCTATTGGTTGGTCTCATCTCAGCACAAAACGGGTAACAGATGTAAAAATGGAACCCATATTATAAAAATGTTAACAACTTCAAGTTCTCTATCTCTATTAAAACAAAAGATAGGTTAGATAAATTTATAATTTCATTTATTGGAAGTAATTCTTCTTCTTTATTGGCACCAGTACACAATACCAGGAGATGTATTTAACCCTCCTGTACTCGCGTGCAAAATCATAACACGTATACTCGCGCACGGTGTCACAGACCGAAAATTGAATTTCTCTGTAATGTAGCCATTGTGTATTTTTCAGGCTTTATTAGCATTTATTTAAAGAATAGGGTATAATTGAATAGTAAAACTCCATAAAATATGTTTTCTTCATCTTCATTCAGTTTTAGTAGTAATCTAATTCAGCCTTCTCAGACTAATTTTTGATACTCCAGCACCAATAACGAAATTCGAATTTTTCACTGTTATTGATTAATAGTAAGCAACTGAATATAATTCATGGAAGTATAAAGAGCTATAAAATAACATAAAAACGTATTAATTGATTGTGGTTTCATTGGAGTAAGAATCCGAACATAGCATAACTGCATGCTCGAAACAAACATATTTTTTACATTTCATGCAGTTGTTGCGTGTTTTTAGAGTCTTTTATCGAAGAGAAGATTGTATAACGACCTTCTATATAATTACCAGATTATAAAGGTTCTGGAATATAATGTTTGCATATTTCTAATATTCTTTGTCTCTGTTTTCTTGGTAAAGTAAGAATTAATGCCTTTTTTTAGATGGGGCATAAAAAGATGATATAAAAGCATTTCTACGAATTTCCTTTTCTTTTTCTTGTATTCTTGTCGATTTATAATGGACAATATTATAAAATAAATATCCCCGAAACTGTAACTGTTAAAAATTACCATAAGCTACCGATTAGTTTATAGTTTACTGTTTACTATTCTTACACAAGTGAAATTCTTTCACAAGTGTGTATATGTATGACCATTATATTTAGCGAATAACTAAAGGGTGTGTTACATCAAATTGCATCACGGAAAAAACGCTGTAGAAATTCGCCCAGTAGACCGATCCTTTTGAAAATTTTAGACAGTAAAATAAAAACTATTAAACAACTTTTGGCATTTTCTTTTTATTCATACTTCGAGCCCAAGCCCGTATGCTCGCACCTTCCTCTGTACCCCTTCCATAAGGTTCTGTACAACGTCAGGTTGTAGTTTTTTTTGAACAGAAATCCATTTTCTCTTGAAGTCCGCCTCCGATTTGACAACTTTTGGGTTCTTCCGGAGGGCCTGCTTCATAATCGCCCAATATTTCTCTTTTGGGCGAAGCTCCGGCGCGTTGGCCGGGTTCATTTCCTTTGGCACGAAGGTGACCCCGTTGGCTTCGTACCACTCCAACACGTCCTTCGAATAGTGGCACGAAGCGAGATCCGACCAGAAAATGGTCGGGCTCTCGTGCTGCTTCAATAGTGGTAGTAAGCGCTTCTGTAGGCACTCCTTAAGGTAAACCTGCCCGTTTACCGTGCCGGTCATCACGAAGGGGGCGCTCCGCTTTCCGCAAGAGCCGATCGCTTGCCACAACATGTACTTTTTGGCAAACTTGGATAGTTTCTGCTTGCGAATCTCCTCCGGAACGCTGAATTTGTCCTCTGCGGAGAAGAACAACAGACCCGGCAGCTGACGAAAGTCCGCTTTGACGTAGGTTTCGTCGTCCATTACCAGGCAATGCGGCTTCGTCAGCATTTCGGTGTACAGCTTCCGGGCTCGCGTCTTCCCCACCATGTTTTGCCTTTCGTCGCGGTTAGGAGCCTTCTGAACCTTGTATGTACGCAGGCCCTCCCGCTGCTTGGTCCGCTGGACGAATGAACTTGACAAATTCAGCTTATTGGCGACATCCCGGACCGAACTTCTCGGATCACGTCTAAACTGCTTAACTACGCGCTTGTGATCTTTTTCACTGACGGAGCATCCATTTTTGCCGTTCTTCACCTTCCGGTCGATGGTTAGGTTCTCGAAGTATCGTTTTAGTACTCTGCTGACCGTGGATTGGACGATTCCCAGCATCTTACCGATGTCCCGATGTGACAACTCCGGATTCTCGAAATGAGTGCGCAGGATTAATTCACGACGCTCTTTTTCGTTCGACGACATTTTTCCAAATTTACGAAAAATTGACAGTGAAGCATGGCCTACGTGATCTATACACTCTTATCTGATTATAAGCGAAAGCAGAAGATATAATTCCTAAAAATAAAAATTTCTACAGCGTTTTTTCCGTGATGCAATTTGATGTGACACACCCTTTATACGAAAGTCAAACATTTATATTTTGCTTTTGAACGTATGACTCTAACGACGAATATATCGACGAATAGTTAATATATGGATCCGTGCAATACAGTTACAAAAGGGACTGAAATCAAATAAGAATAGTCCGGTAATGATCTTATACATTATATTCAATAAATATTCCACGCCACTAACATTAATTTATTCATTTCATTCAACAATATTCTAGAATATGAAAAAAGGCACTTGTCCAACAAAGTTACTCCTATACTCGCGTCGGTGTGTCAGACCGAAAGTGTTAAAAAAGTGGCACACGTTCCCTTTGTACCGACACATGCGATACGCTAAACGATGACGAACGACGAATAACGAAGCTAGAGAGAATCGCAAAGTCGTAATGTCGATATTTTCTGAGAAATTGACGAATTGTTGATTTCTCGGTCTGACAGACCAATGCGCGAGTATAGGAGTGTTAAGTGGAAATTAGTATTTAAAGCTCGACAGTTATTCTCTAGACAAAAACTGTCTTCGACAAAGTTGTTACATACGATAGAGCGCGCGTTTTTATGTTATCAAAAATAGGATGACCAAAATTGTCGATGAAAAAAAAAAACTTTCTTATCTTTATAGATAGAGGTAAACATTGATCGACAATGTTATAGTCCTAGTCATTTGAGAAATTTTTGTAGAACAAAGTTTTTTTTTCTATCTCTTGAAATAACCGATATAGCGCCTTTTTTCTAAGTTACGTTAGGGTCACAACTGTTTTTTTGCTCTAACTTTTATATTTCAAATTCTACACACAAACTGTCTTCGGAAGACTCTTTGAGCTTAATAATACAAATATTTTGCGATGCAGAACTCGTCAATATCTCAACTTCACTCAAAGTTATTGATATTTCTTCCCCAAAAACACATTCTCTTCAATTGTTTGTAATTCTTTTTGAGGCAAACATAAACAAAGTTTATTTACGGCATTTGAAAGAGCATATTTCAATCTACATGGTGTGTGATTTTCAACGCTATGTTATTTTTTGTGTTTGAGTAAATCATGAGTTTTAGGGTAAACAAAAATCAATAACTATAAATACGATCAAAACATTGACAAGTTGTGCATCGCAAAATGTTGGAAATAATAAGCTCTAAAAATCGTACCGTTTTCGGTAAAATCGGACAGTTTTGATGTAGAATTTGAAATATAAAAGTTAAAGGAAAAAAAAGTTGATGGGTCTGAGCCTAGGGGCACGGACGGAATTTTGACATAGGACTGTGATTGTGTGTAGTAGTTTCAATTAAATTGAGTTTTTCAAAATCTGTATTTTTTTCTCTTTTGGTACATCAAATGGATGCCCTGGAAAAACCGTTTCCTGTATGAACTTGTATCCTTCCAACGAGTGAAATGAGATAACGTGGTAAAAACCACATTCTGTTCAAAGAACAACAAAAAAATACCATCAAAGCGATTACTAACCTTGTCTTTTGTTTAATCAATTATACAGAAGAAGACAAAGAGTCATCATGCATCATTTTTAAACACAAGTCTAAATAGTCAAGACCTACATAAATATAAGCCTGAGTCAAATCAATCTATGACTACAAAAATATATTATAGATAAAAATAGCATTATCTCCTTCGTTACCACGTTGTCCGGAACATTGTTTGTAATAACTTTATAGCCCTGTAAGATCGCGACTTCTCAAGCTATCATAATCTGATGGACCACAATTACACAAATTGTTAGTAGTGAGACCTACACGATATTGAGCACAAATTGATTGGACAACATACAATATAATATGAAATTAATGCCTATTATCGGTAAATGGAGAATAATTCATTTTACGCATCAACTCACATTATGAGCTAACGACTGAATTTAGGCAAAAAGATTGCACGTTGCGTCGGGGAGGAAGTGAGTGGATAGTGCAAACGAAAGAAAACATACCCAGTTAAATCGTCAAATTGTTAACTTTTTTTTATTATATTCACTGTTCATGTTCATGTTTCAAGCAAAAAAAAAATCTGAATAAATTTCCAGTCTAGTGATATATTATATAACACAACACATGTCGCAATAACCATTTTGAGTAATATGCGTTTGAAAACTCTTAATAAATCGTTACATTTTTCGTAGAGTGGCCCCCTATATAGAAATCAAAGACATATTCCTATGTCAAAACACCGTTTTTTCATGGTCACCCTAATGCAACTTAGAAGAAAATGCTGAATCGATTATATTAAAAGATAGAAAAAAGCTTTATTCTACAAAGTTGTTTAAAATGACTGGGGCTACAACATTTTTTTTTTTTTTTCCAAAATATATATTTTTATAAAGGCTCATATGGCGTTAGCCTCACGGGGCCGGGAGTTCAATACAATTTTTCTTATTATCTATGTTAGTAATATGTAACCGATTACTCGCGGTTGGTTCGAGGTTAGTATTACAAGTGTTTTCGTAATTGGGATGTTGCTGTCTCCAATGCTCTGTACGTGTGCCCGACACGGGATACTTCCTATTGGGATGCAGCTGACCATTAATCAGCAACGCCCCCCTAGTCTGTACCTCATATCTAGCGTGGTGCGTCTTTCTCGACTCGAGGAATCCAGGATAGAATGGTCACTAGCCGGCGCAATCATCAGCTCGTGTAGAGTTGTCATGAGCGGTACAACCTTTGGCTCTTGTTGAATCATCAGTGGACTGCACAACCTTCGGCCCGTGCATCTGTAAAGAGTGTGTGTATGTATTGCCGCGACTAAGTAAAAGTTTATCGATCGTATAGGAGGGATATGAAACGGGGACACAAAGAAGGAAACATCATTAAACGTTGACATCGGCGTTTCTGAGGAACAGGTATAGATGAAGCAGAAGATCAGGATCCCGGCTACCTAAGATATCCCGGACGGGGATATCCGATTGTCTGCCTTATGCTCTCAGTGCTCTAGAGAGCTGAGAGCGAGCAGCATGGAACCGGATACACGACCAGACAACATGCTCGATGTCGTGGTAGCCATCGCCACAATCACAAAGATTGTTTGCTGCGAGCCCAATGCCCAATGCGATAGAGATGCGCGTTTAGGTTGTAGTGATTGGACATAAGCCGAGATATCACGCGAATGAAATCACGACCTACATTCAATCCCTTGAACCATGCACTCGTCGAGACCTTAGGGATAATCGTGTGTAACCAACGACCGAACTCATCTTTACTCCACATGCGCTACCAACTTACGAGCGTATACTGACGAGGAATGTGGAAAAATTCATTATAAGCAATTTGCCTTTCAAAAAGTGTGCCTTCTGCAGCGCCCACCTTAGCTAGCGAGTCCGCTTTCTCATTCCCCGGAATCGAGCAATGAGAGGGAACCCATGCTAAGGTAATCTTGAATAATTTTTCAACCAAAACACTCAATAGTTGTCTTATTCTTGTTAGGAAATAAGATGAGCGTTTATCAACTTTCATTGAGCGGATTGCCTCTATTGAGCTGAGACTGTCTGAAAAAATAAAATAGTGGTCGATGGGTAATGTTTCAATGATCCCTAATGCGTAATATATCGCACCCAGTTCAGCGACATACACGGAACAAGGATCTTTGAGTTTGAAAGAGGCACTGGAATTTTCATTGAAGATGCCGAAGCCAGTGGACCCGTTTATGAATGAACCGTCAGTAAAGAACATTTTATCAGATCCAACTTTCCCATATTCTGCCGAAAATATCGGCGGAATAGAATCGGAGCGTAGGTGATCTGGGATTCCATGGATTTTTTGTCGCATGGACAGATCAAAAATGACAGAGGAATTGCAGAAGTATGGGAAGCAAACTTGGTTGGAGATGCCTGGTGAAGGGAGCACGTCGTGTGTAAAGTACTCATGGTATAAAAATTCGGCTCTGTTACAGCTAAAATGCTAATGAGCCTAACAAACAAAAGGGACAAAAAATATCTTGACAAATATTGTGAATACTTTTGAAGGCTACGAGCCGTTTAATAGGAGACATATTTCCACAACTTCCAATGAATAATACTTAACTGTAGTACAAATAGTTATTGTTTAATAATTCATCAATGTTTGATGTGTTAATATTGATAGCTATAACACCTCAGAAAAAATCGCATGCTCAGCATTACACAGAACTACTAAAATTGTATATATTGGATAGGATTATTCTTGTCAGATGAGTCATTACTGGTTTTGAACATTAAAAAAAAATCCATTCGAATTTCAATATTTTCGAAATAATCTTTTATTTACACTGAGTGGGGGTGAGAATGGGTCAAGCACAAAATTTAATTCCATGCCAAACTGATATAGTGATTGTCAGATTTTCATGAAAATTGGTAGTTTTATTCCTCATCGTAAAATATTAGACCCGTATTTTTTTTCAACAGCTATTCCCATTTTATGGTGGTCCGAAAAATCATCTCCCCTTTTTTCCAAAAAATGACCATTTTCAATAATTTATAACTTTTGAACTACTGGACCGGTTTGGATTATCGTTATATCAAATTAAAACCAATGAGCTAGTTTTGTTTGAAAAACATTACACTTAAAAAAACAGATTTTGTTTTCATAGTTGTTGATTGTAGTTGTTTTGTCATGGCTTACATGGTTTCGGAACTAGAGTCACCATATTTTTTATATTCTTTCTTGAAAGCTGAGGTTTTTTTACATAACATATTCGAAAAAAAAAGAAAAAAAAGGGAAAAAGATTTATCGGACCATCGGTTAGTTTTGAACAATCATTTGATGAGTTATGACTCATCTCTGAGTTTTCGATATGTTATCAAAAAAAAACTTAGCTTTCAAGTAAAAATATAAAAAATATATAGCGCCCTTGGTCCCGAGATAATGTGAGCTATAAAAAAATACAATCAATAATTACAAGACCAAAGTCCAAAATTTCTGCAAGTATAATATTTTTCCAAAAGAGACTAGCTAATTGCCTTTAAATTGATACGTCGGTCATTTGAATCGGTACAGTAGTTGAAAAGTCATGAATTTGAAAAAAAAAGTCATTTTCGGAAAAATGGGAAAAAATGATCACCCTAATGATAAAAAATGCAGGTCTGATGTTTTCCGATAAAGAACAAAACTACTACTTTTCACGAAAATCTGAGAACCACTTTATCGGTTTGACATTGAATGGCTGTATATAAACATTTCCATCGCATTTCTAGGTGGATTGACACTATTTTCGTAACTAAAGACACTTACATGTTGTTAAATTTTCTTGAAATTATTGAGAAATTGATTTCTAAACACAATTCTTAATAGAAAGTAATATTCACTACTTTGACCCATTGTCACCACCTCTAAAGGTGGGACCAGAATGCCGCGCTATGCGTCGCGTTGCGACTATTGTGCTTTGACACTTCATTTTAAATATGTGTGTTTCCATTTAGTCGAACACAATAATGCGTTGCGTCATTAGCATCTTTGTACTAAACGCTAACATTTGTTCTAAACTGCTTGCGCCGAATTCGCGATGACAGTGGCATGGTGTCGACGTCTGGTGGCAAATTCAAATTTGGGCCATAATTTGGATCCCAAACTTTTAGTGTAATCGCTATCACATTAGAAGACACGAAGCCGGTTTTAAAATTCTAAAATTTGAATGAAAATTTTCACATCATATTATAAGATTACTTGAAACACGTGTTTCTGACTTTCATTCAACCATATGGCTAAACAATTCCAACATTGTTGCTGCATTTTTTCATCATAATATAGAGTTGTCTTCATAAACAATTGACGTATGAGACTTTTTAACCACCTGCAAACAAAAATGTTTTTCATTTAAATAGAATATTAGTTTGATATGAAAAAGCTAATTTTCATTTATAAATTTAATTTTGAAAACGTGTTCATTCCGATTGAAAATCAACGTTCCCCTAAACTAGTAATCGAAGCTCAATGCCGCCAGCACGGATATGTCAATGTGTTGTTTTTAGAAACATTCAGCTGATCCGTGGTCACAACAAGAACAAGATTTTCATACGAATATTATTTTGTTTTTGTTTACATGAAAAGTGGAGACGCGAATGCTAGATTGTGACTGCAAATCAACAGACTGCGTCGGGCGAATGTTTTAGTACAAAACGCAAGCAATGACAGCTGATGAGAAGCAACGCACAACGCGGCATTCTGTTTCCACCTTAAGGGGTGAGATTGAGCCAACTTTCATTTAATCGTAGTTTAGTAAAAAATAAATATTATTCAACAATTCCTTGAACACTTACGAGTGTTCATCATTTTCAGAGAACATTTCTACGTAATCAGAACTGTGTTTTACTCTAATTTACGATAGTTATTCAACAAAATGTTCGAAAACTACCTTTTTTGATCCATTTTCACCTCCATCGACGGTAAATCTAAACATTTTTATGCAAATGATCATCTGTTACATGTTATGTAGGTAAGAAGGAGTCTATAATAGTTAACACATTGTGTTACGTAATATTCGAACGACCGCTAATTGCAATATTAACAAATTTGACTTGTATTATGCCTGTGTATTCATAAATTATGTAGAACATACTGTGTAACGAAGTATGAATAATTTTGATTTTTTTAATTCATCATCATTCATTCATATAGCAATCACCGACAAATAACGTCCGGCATCTACAGCAATGTTTGAGAAATAATCGATTTTAAGTGGTCACAACTTACCCCAGGGTTGAAAAAAAACATGGTGTGAGTTAAAATGCTCAGAGCTATGCGGAAAAAGATTTTTCCGTTTAGTTTTCAAAATCACTGTACTTGATTATCTCTATTTTATTACCTGGCGTGCAATTCTAGGTCGGACTCGATTATCCGGAGACTCGATTATCTGGGATTCGATTATCCGGAATTTTAGACTCGATTATCCGGAGTATTTTATTTTGGGAAATTTTGAATAATTTGTATAATAATTCCATATTGAATAGCTAATATGGGTATCAAACGAAAGGGCTTGACTAGTAGAACACAGTTATTTATGAAAAATGCAAATCCAAGATGGCGGCCACTACAAAATGACGGATTGCATATTTTCTCAGAACTTCATCAATATGGGTATCCAATGAAAGGGCTTTTGGTGCTCCTTTGGCCGAGTGGTTAGCGTCATAACTAACATGCCGGGTGTTCGGGTTCGATTCCCGTTCTGGTCGGGGGAATTTTTCGTCAAAGAAATTTCCTCCGACTTGCACTGTGGTCACGCGTATTCTAGAGCTTGCCACTCAGAATGCATTCAAGGCGAGTTATTTGGCATAGAAATCTCAACTAAGTACTAATAAAAATGACGCAAGTAATACTACGTTGAGACGGCGAAGTTCCTCTAGGAACGTTAGTGCCATTGAAGAAGAACAATGAAAGGGCTTGACTAGTGGAACACAGTTATTTATGAAAAATTCAAATCTAAGATGGCGGCCACTACAAAATGCGGGTAACTTAAATTTTCAGAACCCCATCAATATGGGTATCCAATGAAAGGGCTTGACTAGTAGAATACAGTTATTTTTTGAAAAATTCAAATCCAAAATGGCCACCACCACAAAATGGCGTCATATATATTTTTTTCACAACCCCATCAATATTTGATACCCATGAAAGAGTTTGACTAGTAGAATACAGTTATTTTTGAAAAATGCAAATCCAAGATGGCGGCCGCTACAAAATGGCAGATTACCTATTTTTTCAGAACCCCATCAATATGGGTTGGCTTGACTAGTAGAACACAGTTATTCATGAAAAATGCCCAAAAATGTATCAAAAGAATGTTCTCGACTAGTAGAACATAGCAGATAATGAAAAATCCTATTCCAAGATGGCCGCAGTCCCCAAACAACTAATTTCTTTTTGAATGGTTTCATTCAGCTTGACCTGTTTCTATGTATGTTTGAATGTTTGTTGGGTTGTCACACATTAATAGAAAATTGACCCCGTTCCTGTTGAATGATTGATCTGAAATATGGAACAGACATTAAATTCTACTGTCATTATAAAACTGCGTATTCCATGATCTTGAAAAATTCAATTTGGCCGCCGCAAAAAAATTGCTGAATGGCTTGATTTGGAGAATACATTACACTATGAACAACATAAATTCGAAAAGGTCGCCACGACAAACTGGTCGACTATGTATTTTTTGCAATCCCCTCAATATTGGTATCAAATGAAATGATTTGACTAATAGAATACAGTACAGGTCGGACTCGATTATATACAATTTTGGACTCGATTATATTCAGTTTGGAAAAAAATATTTTTTTTATATTTCAAATATGGCTTATTTCATGAAGAAATGTAACTTTTCAACGTTAAGGTGAAGTTTAAGTGGCTATTACATGTACAGCGGGGTAAAAATAGTGATTTTTGAAGGTTTTGCTTGAATTTTCACCAGGAATTGTTTATATCGATATTGCAGCCATATTATAAAATATAGAATTTGTGCTTCAAAGAATAAATTGTGGAGCGGTTAATGAACTTCAATTTATTTGATAGAAACAATCTAGTTTAATATAAATTTTTAGGATAAAATTAATAATAACACATTGAAAATTATGACCTTTTGAGTGTTTCACTTCCAAAATGTTATTAAAATTCACTAATTTAGTTGTTCCACTACTATATCCTGTACTAAATTTTCTCATCTTTCAAATGAAAGCATCAGAATCGTTTCCCGTAGCGTACTTTTTAATGTAGAGCCAGTATGAAGCAACAGAGTCCGAAACAAAAAAAAAAAGGTCTGTAACTCTATCATTGTTGAAATTCGAACATATGCGTAGGAGTTTTTCATCAAATATGATCGTCTAACACCTCCTGAGAGAATCTGGATAATTTTTTTTTTCATTTGAGAAATGTGTTTTCTGACATTACGGGGAAGAATCAATAATCAAATTCCTCTTTTATTTTCAAACAAACGAAAAATACATGCAAAAAAACCAAGTAAAGAAAAAAAAATTGTTTTGACTTGATTATCCGGAGTGAAAAAAAAAATCAAATACCTGTAATATTTTTGAAAAAGAAATCAATGTTTTCGGACCGATTGAGTCAGCGCGCAAAAATGTTTGTTTTGATTTCACGGAACAAGGAAAAGTAAATAAAGGCGCGGATTGCGTTAAAGCATTCCAATATTCTGGTAATGGCTGTCATAAGGTGGATTGAAAGATTATGTTTACTATGTATATTTTTCCACCATTCCTAGTAAAAATTATGGTTTACGTTTTAACTTACTCCGAATTTCAACTTGGCCCGGTGTACCTTATATATCATTATTTTCTGGTGGCGACCATTTTGGATTTGCATATTTCATCAATAACTATGTTCTACTAGTCAAGCCCTTTCATTTGGGTTTTGAGAAAATATGTAGTCCTCCATATTGTAGCGGCCAACCTTTTGGATTTTCAAGCCAATAGAATACGCAGTTTTATAATTACAGCAGAGACAAAAGTTTGTTCCAAATTTTAGATAATCGGTCAACAGGAAGAGGGTCATATTTCTATTATTGTGGTACACAATGAACAAACAATGGACAAAGTTACAAACGGATCAAGCTAAATAAAACCGTTTAAAAAACAACAATTTTATGCAATTGGAGGACAATCAGCATCACATTTTTATTTTAGACCCTGATTTCATGTATACTCCTACCCATCTCTTATCCTTGACAGATTTTCGAGTGTCAAAAAATCAAAGCTTTGAGCGCTTTGAGGCACCCTTGAGTCATGTCCGATAGAGCTGATTTTTTTTTGCCATATCGAAAGGATCGTTTATGATAAATCATCATCCATCGTAAGCTCTAGAAAAATGCATCATTCAATTTTTCATTAACCCATTAACGACCAAGCTGTAAAAAATATTTTTTTGACGAAAGTCATTGGTGTAATTTGGATTATTGATGCTAAAGAAACCCCAATGTTCAAGAATTATTTTTTCTCATTTTCCATTTTCCGGGAAATGACTGTTCTAAAAATCGAACATTGGCCGAAACCCGCACTTTTTTTGTGCAACCACAAACATACTGCGAACTGAAAATCAGTTCAATTAGCAAATATACGGTATTCATAAATGAATCAATTTTATATTCACGAACGAACAAGAACAGGAGGATAGAGGTCTCTAAGTATAAACCTAAATTAATCCACCTAAGATGAGATGTGACATTTCTTATTTCATGTGATTTCAACTTATTACTGGCAGGCATATGCTGTTATTTTTATTGTTGGCCGTGGAGAAATGTCTATGCTTAAGAATTATTTCTTTCTAATTATCCATTTCCCGAAAAAAACATTTTCCAATACCTGCAAAGTACCAAAATGATGCGAAAAAACAATGGAATCGACGATTGGGTGGTTATTATTCGGTCCGGCGAAAGAATATTTACACCAGCAATCTCATTAAAATCCTCGTTATACGTACTGATCATTTCCTCCAGCTTCTCCACACACGAAATTCTACGCCCACCATTACCTAAGGTTATTACGGACAAAAAATTATACAGATTTTCAATAATATTTACTGAATTAATTGATATTTGCAAACATTTACAAATGAGAATGCAAAATCAAATGAAAAAAATATAGGAGGTTGTGTTCAAGATACGACCGCATTGTGACGTAGAACTACGCTGTTATTTTATATAAGTGCCTTGTTAATAACTTCGGATATTATTTTATAATGCTGTGAAATTTTAGAAATAACTGTTTAGTAGAATGGATTGATCGCCCTGAAATGTTTTTTTTTTTAATTGTATAATCAATTGACGATAATTGATTGATGATTCATTCTTGCCCTCGCAGAACAATACACTAGCTGATCGTTTGTCGCAATTTGTTTCATGTTAATACATTGAAAATTTACCTCGAACGATATTCCGCTGGCCTTTTTCGCAATTGACATAGACTCAGCAACAGTCGATTATATACTTGTTGTAACAGCACCATTATTCCACATCTCATAACTACATCAATATAACATTGGCACCGCATGGAAACAAAAACAATGACAATACTTGCAAGTATCAAATATCATGCTACATATTATTCAGTATTGCCTCAGTGGAATCGCACCTCTAGACATCATTCGTACAATGTAAACCAAGCGCCAAACAAGCGTTCGTCATAGCATTCAAACAGAGACATAGATTGGAGGCTTGAAGCTTCTAAGAATATAAAAATTTCTCATCATTTTGAGTTATTTTCAATAGAAACGCTTCTGCTAATATTACCGCCAATGTGAAACCAAATTCCAGAACATTTATTTCCTTGGTGGGCAGACGATAGCCTAGCTTGATGATTCACCACACAATTGCGTAGCTCAGAACCTTAATGTAATGGTGTCAGTTTGATGCAATGATTGTAATGCCAGAGACATCAGCGAATGAATAACTTGGTCGCGTCCACAGCTCAACTCGAAACGAAGGTATGTGATGACGCAAAACAAGAAAGAACAAGCGATGTTCATTGCTTTGAAAACAGACCGAGACTGAAAGTTTGCCTCAGCGAGATCCACTGTTTATACCCTAGGCAAATATTCCTCTTCATTCTTCTTCCTTTCCTTTGTTCACGGAGACTTTATATCTTACGATTTCCCCTTCGTTGCTCGTCGATAAGCTGCTCGTTAATGACAGCTCTGTTCGGGAAAGTACCCTAATCATCAGAACAAATGTATGGGAAAATTTTAACCATTTGCGCACCAGGGGATTGTGATGTATATAATATCAAACAAATCCTAGGGAATTTTCGATTCGTTTGGTATGTAAATCGCCAAAATCCGTTCGCCGCAAAAATAATTATTAACGTTAATTTTATATCATAAAAACGTTACCTGTTTTCTGATTTGGCACCCTTAATGAAAGACGTAGTTCTACGTCAAAACTTTCATCTTCCAAAGTAAATAAACCAAATCGCGCTGCAGAGGTTAGATGTGTTGGTATTAATTCATCAGAAAAAAAATGTTCGTTATGGCCAACGTTCGATTTTTCGAACACTCAATTTTCCCGGTTGTTATTTTCCTGTACCAGGCTCAATCGATCGATACAAAACTGAGTAAACTTGATATTAAGTGGTAGCTAATAAATTAAGCTATCTTTTGGTGCAAAAACATTACCATATGGTAGCTTTCCAAAGACATGAAAAATTATCAAAGTTGCTGTTCGATTTTTCGAACGCTTGGCCTAAAATGGGTTAATGCACTGAATAGCGTTTCAACCCCAACGACGGTCACTGTCGTAATAAAGCGAAGCTTCTAGTGCTGACATCGTACGGCGGGCAGTGAACGAAATGCAAAATTAAGCACAATAAATATGATATACGTTTGAGCTTTTCGGTTTGAGTCTTTGATCCATTTATCCGATACAGTAAAGCTTCGACAAGCGGTTGATTGGCGTCTCTCGCCCTTCGTGTTATGACATTAGCTCTGTTTCATTTGTTCCCCATCTTTTCAACTGTTAAGGTGGCCGTACACTGTTTGCCCAGAGTCAAATATTTGATATTTTTTGACAGATAAAGTTTGATTTGATATTCGTACAAACACTATTTTGTTTGCCACTCTTCAATTTTCAACAGTGGTAAACAATATCAAACACCGAACATGGAAAAAATCAACTGAAATATTCAAGGTAACCTAACCATGTACCGACAGGTTCGAAGAATAGAGTGAAAAAAATATTTTAGGCATCCAATAATTGAATATTTGCTTGTCATGTTTTGTGTAGAATATATTTGATCAGTACACGTTGACCAAATTTTATTTGTCAAAAAGAGTCAAATATTTGACTTGGGTCATACAGTGTATGAGCACCCTTATATTCCTGTTGTCGGCATTGAGCTTTGTTGCTTTGGCGCCAAAGATAATAATTGATTTTCAGGCAGAATGGCAACACGTTTTTAAAATGAAAATTATGAATGAAAATAAACTTCTGTGTATCAAATTAGTATTCTATTTAAAGGAAAAACACTGTAGGCGGTGAAAAAATCTCATAAGAAAATTGTTCTTGAAACGACTTAATATTATAATGAAAATTCTCAGTAAAAATGTCGGAAATGTATAGACAAATGGTTAAATAAAAGTAAGGAATACGTGTTTCAAGTAATTTAATAATATTATGTGAAAAATTTCATTCAAATTTTAACATTCTAAACCTGACCTCTTGTCTTCTTATCTGATAAAGATTACACTATCGAGTTTGGGACCCAAATCGAAAGTCGCCACCAGACACCGACACTGACAACTGAGCTGAAGAGCTGTTCATAAAGAATAGCTCTCTTAGATGAGCTGAGCTGATCTGAGTTGATCATCATGATGAGCTGATTTGCACGCCTTTAGTGCCAATAGTTGAATGACAACCAGGGTTGCCAATAATTTTTTCCAAAAAAATGGAAGATTGCTTTTAAAAAAACTGGAAGAAAACTGGACTTTGAAAAATTGTTTCATTTTAAGAAGTTCGGCTTTGATTTTGTTACCTGAAAAGAAAAGAATACCTGGAAAGAAAGAAAACCTGAAAAGAAAGAAAATACCTGGAAAAAAAAAGATTTAAATTAAATGAATTTATTATATACACATACACATAAAATTACCATACGCACCTGAAATTTCATTTACCTTGATCCACACAAAAACACACAGCCCTACAACTGTCAAAACTACACTTCCGCTATATTGTGAAAAGGTCATTCCAATAAAACACATCGAGTAAGACAGTTCACGTAAAGGTTTCTCTAAAAGTTCTTCTATAGTTGGATCCGAAAGGCGGATATTAAATTCACCTCGAGTTGGTCGGTGAAACGATAGTGACGGAAAGTGTTATGTACAAGTTTTCGATCCTCCAATCGTCGAAATCATCGCCGAAGTAAACATTGTGGTGCCGAAACCCGGGAGATAGTTGCAGCAGGAGTTAACCTAATTCCCACGTGGCTGGAAAGTTCCAGTTAGAAGTTGTCACATTTTCCCACTATTATTCATTGTCATCGTCGTCGCAAATCGGCCGAAGCAGTTCGCCGGAAGGTAGCGGAAGCATCTTCCCGCTATTCTATTGTCATCGTCGTCGCAAACCGGCTGAAGCAGTTCGCCGGAAAGGTAGCGGAAGCATCTTCCCGCTATTCTATTGTCGTAATCCACGTCGCAAACCGGCTGAAGCAGTTCGCCGGACAAGCAGTGGAGGAAATTTCTCACTAGTATTTTGTTGTCGTCGTCGTCGCAAAACCGGCTAAAGCAGTTCGCCGGAGAAGTAGCGGAAGCATCTTCCCACTATTCTGTCGTCGGCATCGCCGTCGCAAACCGGCTAAAGCAGTTTGCCGGAGAAGTAGCGGAAGCATCTTCCCACTATTCTCTCGTCGTCATCGCCGTCGCAAATCGGCTGAAGCTGTTCGCCGGAGAAGTAGCGGAAGCATCTTCCCGCTGTCATCATTGTTGACAGTTTTTAATCTATCGACCAGCAGATATTCGCCCAGCAGCAATCATCATCGTCGTCGTTGCCGTCGCCGATCATATTCGGCTAGCAGTAGCAGATTTTGCTTTTCATTGCTGCCGTCATCAAGTAGCAGCTAAATTTACCAACCGTACAAAGGCGGAGTATTCGTCGCATCACCCGACATCGACATCGCTTCACAGCCAGAAGCAGGAAGTAGTTATCTCTATCCCGTTGGTGGAGACAATCAGACAATCAACTCGACGTCGTCAACCATCGGCGACTACAAAAAAGAAGGAGGTACGTGATACGTGGATCACGTCATTGCCCGCACGAAGGAAAGAGGTCGGATCATTCCAGAAGAGGTTAGGGTAAGGTGGTACACACAAGCAGAAGACAGGTACGTGGAATTTTGTTTTCTTTGGTGAATTTTATAAATAAATATGACGCCCCCGAAACAAAAGACGACGAAACAAACGAAGTTGAAGATACTGTATCGTCGGCGGACGAACATTATTGGTTCCGCGAATTTCATCAAAACTTTTGACGATGATTTTGATTCGTCAAAAATGGCTCAAGTGTCCATTCGCATTCAACGTCTTGATGCGTTATGGCGAGAGTTTGAAGAAACTCAAGATGAAATTGAGCTTCTTGAAGATGAAGAAGATGATTTCACTCAAGAGAGGCAAGATTTTCAAGCCCTTTATTATGAGTTGAAGGCATCGCTGCAGAGCAAAATTCCTGTGCAACCACCCGTACCACCCCCTACTCCTGTATCAACATCGTCTGCTGTTCAAATATCTTCGAATGTTCGCCTGCCGGAAATAAAATTGAAAGAATTCTCTGGGAATCTTGATGACTGGATTTCTTTTCGTGATCTGTACGTTTCGCTTATCCATTCGAGCATGCAACTTACGGCGGTGCAGAAAATGCATTACTTGCGAGCTACACTTTCTGGCGAAGCAGCTCGTATCATTTCATCTCTCGAGATTTCAGCCAACAATTATCTCGTAGCGTGGAAATTATTGAAGGATCGTTTCGAAAACCCTAATTTGTTAGTGAAGCGACATGTTTCTGGCCTTCTTACGATTCCGTCGTTGAGAAAGGAGTCTGCGCAGGGACTTGCAGACCTTGCTGACGATCAAGGTCTGCAAGTCCCTGCGTTCACGTTCAGATGTTGGATAAAATTAAAAATTCTGCGAATCATTGGAATGCCTTTCTAGTTGAACGACTGAGCCAGTGTCTTGACGCCGTTTCACTCCGTGAGTGGGAGACACGGGTTTCAGAAAGTGATAGATACCCCAAATATGAAGAACTTTTGGAATTCATCCATAGAAGATCGCGAATTGTGCAAACTCTCTCCCAATCGACAAACACCCAATCTCACGTAGAATTGAAGACGAAGTCTCGCTTCACCGCCGCCCACGTTACTTCTGAGAATGTTAAGAAGTGCCCTAACTGCAAACAAGCGCATTTCTTGTTTCAGTGCGAATCTTTCAGAAAAATTTCACCGCAACAAAGATTTGAATTTGTGAAGAAGCACGGGCTTTGCATTAACTGCCTCAAGGGCGCACACCTCGCTAAGGATTGTTCCAGCGGATCGTGCAGAAATTGTTCCAGAAAGCACCACTCCTTGTTGCATTTACCACCGATTTCTTCGTCATCGACGCCGGTGTTACGTGCAGAAACAACCAACCCTTCAACACCTGCGTTGGTTGTACAATCTGCTGAAACAATCGACGTGTCGCGATGCGCCTCAAACGCTGTCGTTTATCCGTCGTCGGTTGAAAACGTTGCTTCACCACTCGCGAAAGCGTTCCGTACAAACGCACAATCGTTCTCGGTCGGTATAACCCTTTCCACTCCGCCGGTTAATGTCTTAGTCGATGATGATTCACCTCCCATTTCTTCCTGTCAAAGTGCTGAAGTGAATGAAATCTGTAGTCGTGGCACTGTTATGCTGTCAACTGCGTTAATAAAAGTTAGAGATGCTGACGATAAATATCACCTCGCCAGAGCCCTACTAGATAGCGGCTCGCAGCCAAGCTTCATCACCGAGTCACTCTGCCAGAAGCTTCGTCTAAAGCGCACCAAGGTCAACGTGCCGATCAGTGGGATCGGCCAATCAACAGTGAACGTCCACTATAGAGTCACGTTGTCACTCACCCCACGTTACGGAGATCATCACTTCAGCCTAGATTGCCTCGTCCTGCCGAAGTTGACCATGTCACTACCCAATCAACACATCAACATTACGCGATGGAAGATTCCGCGTAACTTACCCCTGGCTGATCCCAAGTTCAACATCAGTCAAGGTGTTGATATAATTATCGGAGCTGAGCTGTTTTTCTCGCTCATAGAAAATCAGCAAGTCTTCCTAGCCTCTGGGTATCCTTCTGCTTCTGCAGAAGACGGTTTTGGGTTATATCGTATGTGGAAAGATTATTGATCCTGCTCCAGATCCACAGGCCATCCAAACCAGCCATATATGCATCGACGATTCACTCGATCAGCAGCTCGAACGCTTCTGGGAAATCGAAAACTTCGATGTCGGGAAGACCTACACCCACGAAGAGCAGCTCTGCGAAGACCATTTCCAACAAACCGTTGGTCGCGACCAAGATGGAAGATATGTAGTCCGTCTTCCGCTGCGGGAAGCGATGCTTCCGTTGATTGGAGATTCCTACCCAGTTGCACTTCGTCGATTTCAATCCATGGAAAAGAAGTTTATGGCCGATGAAGCTCTTCGAAAAGCATATCAAAGTTTTATGATGGAGTATGAAGCACTTGGTCATATGGAGGTGAATCCTTGCGCGTCGCGTGGCCCACAGTTCTTCCTGCCTCACCATGCCATCCACCGTCCTGAAAGCTCCACCACGAAAACACGAGTAGTGTTTGATGGATCCTGTCGATGTTCCAGCTTGTCGCTCAACGAAGCTCTTTTTGTTGGTCCCACTGTACAACCAGCTCTGTACTCCACAGTTGTAAACTTCCGTATGCCTCGCTACATAGTTACCGCTGACGTTGCGAAAATGTTCCGGCAGATATGGATCCATCCGGATGATCGAAGGTACCAGCAAATTTTGTGGAGGTACAATCCATCAGAACCGATACGAACATACCAGCTAAAGACCGTTACATACGGCCTCGCCAGCTCCCCGTTTCACGCTGCTCGGGTGCTCAATCAGTTGACCATTGACGAAGAAGGACGTTATCCGTTAGCAGCTCAAGTCATTCGCAACGGGACATACGTGGACGATGTACTCACAGGCCATGATAATCGCGATACACTTGCCGAAACATGTAACCAGCTAATGAAGTTGCTTGAACGCGCTGGGTTCGTGCTGAGGAAGTGGGCAACAAACGACATCGCTGTCCTGTCTACCGTTCCCCGTGAACTATGGGAAACATCGCTTGAATTCGAACTGGATCGATCGCCTACCGTGAAGACATTGGGGCTTCTCTGGTCCTCAGAAACGGACACATTTAAATTTAAAATTCCAGTCCTGTCGCAACTGGATGTCGCTACCAAACGCATCATCGTGTCTGAAATGTCCCAATTATTCGATCCTCTTGGCCTGTTGGGACCCGTGGTGATAAAAGCGAAGATGTTTGTCCAAGTACTCTGGGCAGAACACATACCGTGGGACCAAGAACTGTCCGAAGAGTATACCAAATGGTGGAAATCGTACCGTGCGGAACTCAGTCTACTCCAGTCACTCTCCGTACCACGCAGAACAGTGTTGAATCACCAGTACAGTCTGCACTGCTTCTGCGATGCTTCGAAATTAGCCTATGGCTGTTGCATTTACGTCGTTTCTTCTGATGACTTCGGACAGCTTCAATGCCGCTTGCTGACAGCCAAATCTCGCGTTGCTCCACTGCGCGGTCAAACCATCCCTCGGTTGGAACTCTGTGCTGCGTTGCTCGGCAGTCAACTTGTCGACAATATTCGTCAAACTACGAAGTTCGTCGAACCCCCAACATTTTGGGTAGATTCTAGCATCGTGCTCCACTGGATAAAGTCGAAGTCGAATGCCTGGAAGGTTTTTGTCTCAAACCGTGTCGCTGAAATACAGCGCCTCAACAAAGGCTGCATATGGAGACACGTTCCAACTGAATTAAACCCCGCTGATTGTGTTTCAAGAGGGATGATGGCTGGTCAGCTTTTGAAGGATGATTTGTGGTGGCATGGTCCGAGTTTTCTCAAAGACCCCGTCGATTGTTGGCCTGAGTGCGTGGTTTCGATGCCCGATGCTCAGGAAATGATGAAGGAAGCGCAGCAAGGGGTTGCGTTGCACAGTCGCGTGGTTGAATCTTCCATCTTCGAACAGTTTTCCGACCTTGGCAGATTGGTCAAAGCCACAGCGCGCTGCTACCAATTCATGAATAACGTCAAACTGCCGAAGAATTAACGAAGTTTTGGTCTACTTTCCCCAGAGGAGTACGAACACGCACTCAAAGCTCTCGTTCGCCAAGCTCAACGAGAGGTATTTCTTACTGAGTTCCGTCTATTCGAAAAGAACCAACAGACAACAGAACCTAGAATCGCGCATAAATCACCACTGAAAAACTTGAATTTGTTCCTGGATCAGTTTGGATTGCTCAGAATCTGCGACACTCGCTGCGACACTCGCTTCCCGATACTGTTGCATGCTAAACACAGACTCAGTTGGTTGATTGCCCGATCGATTCACGTCCGCACACTTCATGCCGGACCTTCTCTGCTGTTCGCTACCATACGGCAGCGCTTCTGGCCACTCCGGGGTCGTCAACTCGCACGAAAGGTGGTTCGCCAATGTGTGACCTGTTTCCGATGTCAGCCACAGCCAACTCAGCAGATTATGGCACCTCTTCCGTCTGTTCGAGTTACACCTGCTAGAATATTTGAGTTCTCAGGAATGGATTACTGTGGGCCGTTCCTCGTTCGTCCGTTAAGTGGAAAGGGTGCGTCGGTTAAAATGTACGTCGGTCTTTTCGTGTGTTTAGTGGTGAAGGCAGTGCATTTCGAGATCATCGCTGATCTTTCATCGGCCGCGTGCATCAACGCCGTCAAGCGATTCGTCGCGCGTCGCGGTCGTGTGCGTGAACTGCATTGCGATAACGGTACCGCGTTTGTCGGGGTAGATTGAGAGCTCCGACTGCTGCGTAAGGAATTTCTCCGCCAACTTGACGCTGAAGAATGGACAACCTACTGCCTGGAGAGCGGAATCATATTCCGCTTCATCCCGGCTCGATCACCGCATTTCGGCGGAATCTGGGAGGCTGGAATCAAATCATTTAAGTTCCATTTTCGTCGCATCATGGGCAACCGTTCTTTCTCCGTGGACCAGTTCCTGACCGTAGCTGCTCAAATTGAATCCATTCTCAATTCCCGTTCTCTGTCGCCACTTTCCGAGTCTCCAACCGATTACTCCGCTTTAACGCCTGGCCACTTCCTGATTGGAGAGCCACTCTTCTCCATACCTGAACCAGATTTGACCGATCAGAATCCCAACCGACTCAACCGATTTAAGGAGATGACACGCTCAGTCCAGGACCTTTGGCGTTGTTGGAAGAGAGATTATATCAGTCAATTACATCAACGAACGAAATGGAGAGATTCGTTTCCCAATGTGCGAATCGGTCAACTAGTGCTTCTCAAGAAGGACAACTGTCCACCGCTACAATGGCCACTGGGTCGGATTGTGGAGACCGTTAACGGAAAGGATGGGAGAGTTCGCGTGGTTGTTATCAAGACCATCAGTGGAACATACAAACGAGCGATCACTGAGATTGCTGTTCTGCCGATTGATCCTGATGAAGCTGAGAATGGCGACAAGACTACAACTGCCTCCGATCCTATCCAAACGCCATGAAGGAAGCAATGGTTATAGTTGAAACGGGCGGTTTCAACGGCGGCCGGCATGTTACCTGAAAAGAAAAGAATACATGGAAAGAAAGAAAACCTGAAAAGAAAGAAAATACCTGGAAAAAAAAAGATTTAAATTAAATGAATTTATTATATACACATACACATAAAATTACCATACGCACCTGAAATTTCATTTACCTTGATCCACACAAAAACACACAGCCCTACAACTGTCAAAACTACACTTCCGCTATATTGTGAAAAGGTCATTCCAATAAAACACATCGAGTAAGACAGTTCACGTAAAGGTTTCTCTAAAAGTTCTTCTATAGTTGGATCCGAAAGGCGGATATTAAAATCACCTCGAGTTGGTCGGTGAAACGATAGTGACGGAAAGTGTTATGTACAAGTTTTCGATCCTCCAATCGTCGAAATCATCGCCGAAGTAAACAGATTTATTTAAAATCATTTTTTACCTACTCCAGTGCTTGATAAAAAGAATTTACTTCGAAGCATCTTGTCGTATTACATTCAGTTCATAAAATAAACTATTTATTAACCATTCTTTTCCCACCACTCGAGCATTACAGTAAAACAATATTTGAGGATCTTGTCTTCTTGAGCCTCTAGAAAATACGGTTTTATTTGGATAAAACTTTAAAAATCTCATATGTATTGCTCGACAATGTGATTAATAAAGATACTTGGGGACATGGTTTCTGATTCTAGATCACTACATTAAACCTAACCTAAATCATCGTTTCTTTTACTTTTAACTCAAATTTTGACATTTATGTAGTGTCGCTATTGGTTACTATCTTTTTCGCACTCACGAATAATATAGCCTCATTCGATTTCGGACTAGGAAACGAAGCTTAAAATAATTATTTTGTAAAAACTTTTTTTTTAACTTATAGAAAAATAAAGAATTTGTACATTGACAAAAAAAATATGTGGAATAAGAAAAACTACGCCGGCAAATGACGGATCTATGTACGAGCATGTCCGGAAAATAACTTAAAACTATTAGGAACCATAGCAGAGGGCCCAAAGTCCTTAAGAAGGACGGTTGTAATAGCTGTTATCTATGGCTATTACGTAAAGAAAGATGACTTCGCCGTCGCGATTGATAACGGAACATATCACCGGGAATATTGGTTATATAACTCTTCTCAAGGTAACCAAAAAATAACGCTCCTCCCGCATAATGGAACATATTTCCAGGACGATCGTTTCTAGAGGAGCTCTCTGCTACTCAAATTTCCAGAAGATTTTTTGTAGATTCTTACCTTTTCTAGCTCTTAACAAAACAAAACAACAAAACAATGTTTTATAATTGGTTTAGACGTTCTTTGTTTTTTGCAAATGCGTAAAATTATATATATATATATATATATATATATATATATATATATATATATATATATATATATATATATATATATATAAAACTAAAAAACGATAAAAAAAACTGGATAAAACTGGACAATATTTGAAAAAACGGGAAGATTTTAGGGTTTAACTGTTTGACTGGATCGAGCAAAAAAAAATTAGTGGGTTATGTCTATGATATAACCGCAAGGTTGACGTGGGACTACCTTAGCTTAGCAATTCTTTGATGGGATTGATTAATTTCTTGATTGAATGCAACAATTTCCGAATTTAATTGAATTCAATATATTTGCTTTGTGAGTAAAAGGATTTAACAATTGCCATGTAAGGTTAGTTCATAGATTATGCTCTTCGTTACAAGTAAATTTAATGATAGTCCTTTTACGTTTGGTATGATGCATAGGACAAAATATGTGAACGGGAAAATTATCAAACGATTATTTTATTTTACATTTCCTTCTAAAGTTTGCATCTCTCAAGTGTACGTACTTCTCGAAACGCGAATTTGCTTGAAATTTGAAAGTTCATTCGCCTTTATTGTATGCTTGATTTTCCCAGATTCCTAAGTTTAGAAGACCGTTTTAGGGAAATATATTCTAGTCTGCACAGAAGCAAGCGAGTACAAAAGTACTCACAGTTTCCATTTAATTGCAAAGCCGATTTTCCCAGACACTTTGGTTTTGAAGTCTGTGTTAGGGAAACACATTTCAGTCGGAACAAAAATGCTCCTGACTCGCACCTATTTGCAATGCCAATTTCCCCACGCTCCATGGATTAGAAGTCTGTGTTAGGGAAACATTTCAGTCGGAAGAAAAATACCCCCGACTTGCATGTATTTGAAATGCCAATTTCCCCACGCTTCGTGGATTAGAAGTCATTTCAGTCGGAACAAGAATACCCCCGACTTGAATGAATTTGCAATGCCAGTTTTTCCACGCTCCATGGATTAGAAGTCTGTGTTAGGGAAACACATTTCAGTCGGGACCAAAATACCCCCGACTTGCACGAATTTGCAATGCCGATTTCCTTCAGGCACCAAGGTTTAGAAATCTCTGTTAGGGAAACATTTCGGTGGGATCGAAAGCTCCCTATACTTTCACGTGTTTGCAAAGCCGATTTCTCCAACGCTGCTTTGTTTTGAAGTCTGTGTTAGGGAACACATTTCGGAGAGAACAAAAGTCCCCATACTTTCATGTATTTGCAATGTTGAATTCCCCTAGGCTGCTTCGCTTTGATGACTGTGTTAGGGAAGCTGTAAATCGGGCCAATCAAAACGAGGCAGTTAGGGCGTTTAGATAACGCTAAACATTTTACAGTAATTCAATTGTTAATCTAATGAAGAATAACATTTTATTAATTGCGATAGATGCGTAGAAATATTCCCTATCAATTGATGCAAACATCTTTCCGATCCAGTAAGTAATGTTCGAGTTATAAGCATTCGAAATCTTTCATTTTTCCCTGCATGTTCTGTGGTTTTCATTTTACCCCCCATATATTCCGGTTAGACGTAGTCCCACGTCAAAAAAACTGGAAGATTCCAGTTGTGGCACTATGCCTTCCAAAATTGAACTTTCCCACAGATCACCTCCAACACTTAAATTACGAATGTTTCATCTCATTTCACAGTTGGTGAAATTCAATTATCCGAGATCCCAAACCCTCTTTAACCACAGGTCATAAATTGTTTATCACCCACCAAACAATTTATGACCGCAGAAACAACATTCCCACCAAAGAAGTAAACATGATACTTGAACCGTGTGTACAATTCGTCGTACGACGCAAGCGTCAGTGTTTTATTTCAATGACCCACTTGAGACATGCTTGTGCGTGCAAGGCGGAAACCCAATTGCAAGCACAAGAACATTTCTCCGTCCTCGTTCTATCTCTTTCACTTTCTACTTGCACCATTTCCCTGTGCGATGCTCCGCCCAGTAAATTACGTTACGTTTCGTGTAGAGTTAAGAAAATAAGTGTAAACTAGTATTTAAGCAGAGTCATGGAAATAAACAGCAATCTTAATTGACAGTCAGTCAGACCCAGAGTTTCTTTTAGATGATACACAGTTTAAACTGGAACATTGGCAACACTGATGACAACTGCTTCCATGCAGTATTTCATATTATATATGCGTGTGTGATGCAAGGATGCCATGTGATTTGTCGAGATGTGTCCGTATCCTACTAAAAATCATCAGGGTTGGCATATATTTTTGTCATTGTCTGCGAAACCAAAAATGAATTCTAAAAACGCCGCTTCCGTTTATATCAAAGGTCTACCCAAAATGTCTTCACAAATTGAAATTTCTTCACAAATAGTGTCGTCAAAATGAAGACATCTTTACATCTGGCAACTCTGGTGTAATATAAACACTACACTATTTTTCACCATGGCTTCATCACATTGGAGTTTCGAAAAAAACCGTAAAATTCGCGAAATTATATCGCGAAAACGAAAATCTATGGATTGTTTCTAGTCCTGACTATAAAAACCGTGAAGCGAGAGCTGTTTCGTTGCAGACCATAGCCGAGGACAGGGGTACCAAATGTACCGCACCACGACTGTATTCTGACGACTGTCACCATCATTGGCCCGTAACAGTCGTTAGATCAATCTATTAACGACAATCACACAGTGAAAATGTCGTGCGACATTTATATTTACTGTCGTGTGCTGTACACGGCTGCATTTCCATATGTGAGTATTTTGTTCATTCGTCTGCGACAGGCCTGGTTGCTAACTAGTCATGTTGTTTGTAAATTCGGAATGCAATCGTAAATGCATTGCTACTGTCGTGAATGATTTTTTTCCCTCGTGCTGATGATGTCGGGTGTCTTTGTATATATTATGCAACGTCGTTCGCTTACAAAAGTGTGTTCTTCATTCACCAGTATTTTATTCATTTTCTCATTCGCAAACTATAGGTTGTAGGCTTTGAAACGGAAGATAATTTTCAGTTTCTGGTGAATTCTGCAGCATATTCCGAAATGGAAAAAAATTATTTGTTGGTCGATGACGCGGCTATTATATGTGGAGAGCAAGTGAGCAGTGTGAGCAACAGGGGAGAATCTGTTGAAAGAAATGCGAGAGGAAGTGTTGTGGGTGGAATTAGCGTAGATCGAACGTTTAAAGTTGGCTTCATTTGTGTTTATTGAGGCGATTTGAAATTGATTTGATCGAAATAAGGCCAAAAATGCATTGTTATATATTAATCTGTCACCACAATTATTAGTTTCCTACTTGGAGGATAAATCTAAACATTCCAAACACTGAGTATTTCCCGATGTCATCAATATATATACAAAGAAACTCTCGCCTAGAATCATTAGGGATCCGTGCTTTTTTCTCCTATGAATTGCTGCTCATTTGTGTACCTATCTTGATTCGGCCATCCCAGCAGTACATCATTCTCGATACAGCCGATCTAAAATTGAACCGTCTGTCTCTGTATATACGTAACTTGTGCTCACAACCACATCCCAGAGCGTACTGGTGAAAATGCACAAACGCATAAAATAAAGGCTTGTTTTACGATCGCGATTTCTTGGTCATGACATTTTTCTTGCGACAGTCAAATTTGACAGTAACTCGGGTAAACCGATGATATTCATCGCATCGTGAGCGACTGTTACAGCGACAGAATTAATGGAGTAGCAGACACGAAAAAATGGAAAATGAACAGTACGTTTGGCTCACTACGATCGGGCCCGACAAATCAGACAAATTCGACGAAGCACCGATAGCAGTCCAGTATCCAGTACAGGTTTATTTTATTCATTCGTGCTCTGTCGCTTGTATGCGAATGTAGCGCGCACACAGTGAGTCTCGATTTTATTTCATACCGACTGTAATGAAAATGCAGTACTTTTGGGACGCCTGGCCGAGGATATGGAAATTTCCGATTTTACGGCCAAGGATGTCCCGAGAAAAATAAAATCATTAAGATCATGCTATAGTTTGAAGCTACAGAAGATTGAGAAGAGTAGGAGAAGTGGAGCTGGATCAGGTTTGGTACATAAACCAACATTGCCATGGTTTAACGACATGGCATATGTTCTGCGCACCGCTAACGTGAGAGAGAAAGAGACGGAAAGCAATTATGTGAGTAATCACAAAAATATTATATTGAACTGTTGATTTAGTTTTAATATATTTTAATTACATCATTAATGAAATAAATACCTTCTCGCTTGAATCGGCATCCATGTCGGCCAGAGTCTTTGGAGATGGTGATTCGATGAGCGTGTTGCTCAACTCGAGCTCCGGTGGAACGATTGGTGTGTTCAGCTCTACCTCAATACTGAACAGTACACCCAAACTAGCGTTGGCAGAAAACATTTCATCTTTGGCAGAGATGATGCCATTCCGTGTGCTGGCGAATCAAATGCGCAAATAATGAGCTGTTTTAAAAGCTTAAAAATGATTTGTATGTATGCGTGCAGACATTTCTTTCTGTTTTCTTTTCTCATTTCATTTGGGATTGTGCAAATAAGAAAAGTCAATACGACATCAATGGGGATCGAACCAAGGCCGGCTGGAATACAAAGCTATTTTACACGACCACGCTATCCACATGGCCAATAATGCTTCAGCAGTTATTCAGCAAATACGTGATAATATTGTACCTGTATGATTATAAAATGAAGTTGGGAAGTGTTTTCTAAGAGTGAAAAATCGACGGCTTGTATCTAAGACACGACCGCTTAGGACGTAGGACTACGCAATCTTTTTTTAAAAATGGTTTATCATTTCGAATATTATTTGCGAATGCGTCGAAATTTCATAAATAACTCTTTAGTAAAAAGTTCAGGGGACCCTGAAGTTGTTTAATGGCTTGCGTGGCTTTGAAGAATCATTTCGAGAAGCAACGATTCTTGCTTGCCTTTAAGAGAACAATACACTAATTGGTCATATACTGTTCGTTATTGACAGCTCTGTTCGGGAAAGCACACAATTGGTCAGAACAATTGTATGGGGAAATGGATATACTTCCAATCTTCATCAATTTATACCATATAAAGACTATGGGATTGTAATGTATAGCATTAAAATAAATCTTAGAAAATTTCCACTTCGATTGGTATGCAAATCGTTAAAATCCATTCGCAGTAAAAATAGTAATTAACGTTAACTTTATTTCATAAAAACGTGACCTGTTTTCTGATTTGACACCCTTAATGTAAGACGTAGTCCTACGTCAAAAGGAGCGCATAAAGGAGAACAATATATATCTCGGTCTGGGCCGTGTATGTGGCGAAGTATGCGGAAAGCTTGTTTGTCTTTTGTTTCGCTCGCTCGTATTAATCTTATTTTGCTGTACCATGTATATTATACAAATGCTTTTCAGTATTTGTGAGTCAAGACATTTTCTGTTATGTTATGTCTCTTTTAAGGTGAAGGTGGAAGCTAGCCATTGTAGTAGTACAGGTAAACCCACGTGTAAAAAAGGGGTAATAGCGTTTCTGAGAGAAGAGCATAGCACACGTAAATAGATCAACTCACCTATCAGACTGTGCGGCGCTTCATTGACACGAGTCTTTGAATACATTTGAAAAAAAAAACAGGAAGTGGGTTATATCTATGGTATAACCGCAAGGGTGACGTAGGACTATCGTTGATTTAGAGATCATTTGTTTGAAGCAGAATCTAAATCCATTCTGAATGAATGAATAAATGAATATTTGGGGGACTTCGAAAACGAGAGCGTTACGTTGGAGGCACAAGGATTTATGCATCCAATATAGGATACGAAAAACCTTGTTCTGAAGAATTTTCTTCAGAAGCTTTCCTGCTAACTGTACTTGAGTGACAAATCACAAACCCAAATGTATTATATGGATATTTTATGGATAGAAAACAATAAAATAAACTCTTTCGCTTGAATGTAATTTTCAATTCCAAGGGGAACTAGCAGATTATTTTCCAGCAACGATTAGATATTTCCACATTTTTCTCGATACTGGAAGCCCACCAGTGGTTAATGCTAATTCGATAACCACCTGTTAATAGCACTTGATTGAAACATATTTGGTCACAGTGTTACATGGATAGAAAACATTAAAATAAACTTTTTCACATGAATGTAATTTTAAATTCCCAGAGGAACTGGCTGATTATTTTCAGTAACGATTAGATATTTCCACATTTTCCTCGATACTGGAAGCCCACCAGTGGTTAATGCTAACTCGATAACGATCTGTTAATAGCACTTTTTTTTTTTTATCTTCGCTTATTTTTCGTCGGCCTATTTCCGCCACTTTAGTGCCAATCACCGACATCAGGGAGGCGACTCCACCTGTTCCTACCTATCAGACTCAACAACTCATGAGCCGGGCCAACTTCTTTTACTTCCGCTCCGAAGGAAGACGTAACCAGAGATTTTTCGCCTCAGAAAATCCCAACGACGCCAGCTGGGATTGAACCCAGGCCGATCGGATTGTGAGGCTGTTACGCTAACCATACAACCACTGGCGCCGTCGATTAATAGCACTTGATTGAAACATATTTGGTCACAGTGTTACATGGATAGAAAACATTCAAATAAACTCTTTCACATGAATGTATTTTTCAATTCCCAGAGGAACTGGTCGATTATTTTCCGGATCTTTCTCGATGCCATTCATCCAAATGAAAAGAATTCCGTGCGTGTATGTGTGTGTAGCGGCTGCTTCGATGGTCACCTTCTCTTCTCCTGAAGGGTCGGCTTCTCTGTGCTCCCTCACAGTTTCAAACAATCTGCTTGCGTTTCAGGGGAGATCTCGATCCTTCGCTGTCCAGCACTCTCAGCAACAATGTTGTCTTGTCGATGTGCTCACGAAAAATGAATGCGTCTCACCATCAGAATATCGCTTGAGTATGCTTTTTGTGCGTGATTGAATCGAGAGAAGGCGTGGTTTACGATGGCAATTTGGAAGGCAAACTAGAGGGGAATGAACTCTCTGAGCTCGGAACTTTCGACGACTGAGCAATAATCGATTGCGGGCGCATACAATATTGGATACGAAAATATCCTACTGATGGGGAAGAATAATCTTCTGAGGCTATCCTGTTGATTGCGATTGATTGAAAAACCACAAAACCAAATGTATCTGATCACAGTGTTACATGGAAAGAATACATTCAAATAAACTCTTTAACATGAATATATTTTGAAAATTCCCAAAGGAACTGGCAGATTATTTTCAGTAACGATTAGATATTTCCACATTTTCCTCGATACTGGAAGCCCACCAGTGGTTAATGCTAATTCGATAACCACCTGTTAATAGCACTTGATTGAAACATATTTGGTCACAGTGTTACATGGATAGAAAACATTAAAATAAACTCTTTCACATGAATGTAATTTTAAATTCCCAGAGGAACTGGCTGATTATTTTCAGTAACGATTAGATATTTCCACATTTTCCTCGATACTGGAAGCCCACCAGTGGTTAATGCTAACTCGATAACGATCTGTTAATAGCACTTGATTGAAACATATTTGGTCACAGTGTTACATGGATAGAAAACATTCAAATAAACTCTTTCACATGAATGTATTTTTCAATTCCCAGAGGAACTGGTCGATTATTTTCCGGATCTTTCTCGATGCCATTCATCCAAATGAAAAGAATTCCGTGCGTGTATGTGTGTGTGTAGCGGCTGCTTCGATGGTCACCTTCTCTTCTCCTGAAGGGTCGGCTTCTCTGTGCTCCCTCACAGTTTCAAACAAACTGCTTGCGTTTCAGGGGAGATCTCGATCCTTCGCTGTCCAGCACTCTCAGCAACAATGTTGTCTTGTCGATGTGCTCACGAAAAATGAATGCGTCTCACCATCAGAATATCGCTTGAGTATGCTTTTTGTGCGTGATTGAATCGAGAGAAGGCGTGGTTTACGATGGCAATTTGGAAGGCAAACTAGAGGGGAATGAACTCTCTGAGCTCGGAACTTTCGACGACTGAGCAATAATCGATTGCGGGCGCATACAATATTGGATACGGAAATATCCTACTGATGGGGAAGAATAATCTTCAGAAGCTATCCTGTTAATTGCGATTGATTGGAAAATCACAAAACCAAATGTATTTGGTCACAGTGTTACATGGATAGAAAACATTCAAATAAACTCTTTCACATGAATGTATTTTTAAATTCCTAGAGGAACTGGCAGATTATTTTCCGGATCTTTCTCGATGCTGAATGGCATCCAAACGGAAAGAATTCCGCGCGTGTATGTGTGTGTGTAGCGGCTGCTTCGAGATCTTCCCGGGGAACCGTTTGTGGCATCACTCTCCTCCTAATGGATTCCCTTCTGGCCTAAGGTGCACAAACAGGCTCTTGGTGACACCGTTCATCCGCGCTTTCATGATAAATGAAGAGCTTCACCACAACAGCGACAACATGCTCCAATCGCTGTTCAATTAGAACTGAGTGGATTTCCGAGCGGCGCTCGCTTATATACCGATTGGTGATTTCAATAGCCTATTTTGAAAGCAAATTTAAGACTATTGAAAGAAGTTTTTGGATCAAAAAGTAACAAGAATAGAACGCGTAGACATTTTATATTTCGAATGAAGTGTTTATCATACCATTTCGTTCAGTTGTTTAGGAGCTATTAACACTCAAAATCTCGGTCTCCGGCGTAACGCTTTCGTTTTCGAAACTTTGATTTTACACCCCGGTATAGAAATGAAAGACGTAGTCCTACGTCAAAAATATAATAAAGTTAGAAGTTTGGCTACAGAAAACCTATATAGTTGAGCTGCAAAAATAAACGGATTATGAAAAAAAGTATTACGGATTAATAATAATAATAAAAATAAAAACGGATTAATGAGAAGAACACTTAAAGAAATCCGAATTATTTTCATTTTTTTTATTTTAATCTTGCAATTGAAAACTACGAATACAATGATATAATCGATTTCAAGAAAATAAAATAATAATGCAGACGATGAAGAAAATTATTTTTGGGTCTCACAATGCTCTCAAAAATTCAAGAAAAATTACGCCTCATATAGTAAAAAAAAAATACACACGAATTCATTTAAATAAAAATTAGAGCAGAAGCGGGTCTCAAAGTTATATTTTTTTCACAACTCGAAATGCCAGAAAATATATTAGGTTGTCAAAAAAGTCCTGCGGTATTTCCGCGAGGTGTCGTTGTAAGCGCGTAGTTCTAGTTGTTTGGTTAAGTCGTTCGTGAGTTATAGTGTCGCAAATATGGAGCAAAATAAAGAGAAAATCCGACATATTTTACAGTACTACTATGACAAAGGCAAAAATGCATCTCATGCTGCCAATAAAATTTGTGCAGTTTATGGACCCGATACAGTTTCCATTTCCACCGCACAACGATGGTTTCAACGTTTTCGTTCTGGTGTAGAGGTCGTCGAAGATGCGCCACGCTCCGGAAGGCCTGTCGTCGAAAATTGCGACAAAATCGCTGAATTAGACGAGAAAGACCGGCATAGTAGCAGCCGTAGCATCGGCCAAGAGCTGGGGATAAGTCATCAAACCGTTATTAACCATTTGAAGAAGCTTGGATTCACAAAGAAGCTCGATGTATGGGTGCCACACACGTTGACGCAAAAAAACATCTTTGACCGTATCGACGCATGTGAATCGCTGCTGAATCGCAACAAAATCGACCCGTTTCTGAAGCGGATGGTGACTGGCGATGAAAAGTGGGTCACTTACGACAACGTGAAGCGCAAACGGTCGTGGTCGAAGCCCGCTGAAGCGGCTCAGACGGTGACCAAGCCCTCATTAACGGCCAGGAAGGTTCTGCTGTGTGTTTGGTGGGATTGTCAAGGAATAATCTATTATGAGCTGCTTCCCTATTGCAACGCTCAATTCGGACCTGTACTGCCAACAACTGGACCGCTTGAAGGTAGCACTCATGAAGAAGAGGCCATCTTTGATAAACAGAGGCCGCATTGTCTTCCATCAGGACAACGCCAGGCCACACACTTCTTTGGTGACGCGCCAGAAGCTCCGGGAGCTCGGATGGGAGGTTCTTTTGCATCCACCGTATAGTCCGGACCTTGCACCAAGTGACTACCACCTGTTTTTGTCCATGGCGAACGAGCTAAGTAGTCAGAAGTTAGCCACAAAAGAGGCCTGTGAAAATTGGCTATCCGAGTTTTTTGCCAATAAGGATGCGAGCTTCTATAACAGGGGTATTATGAAGTTGGCATCTCGTTGGGAACAAGTCATCGAACAAAACGGCGCATATTTGACTTAAAACAGATGATTGTAACTAATTTTATGAACAAATGAAAATTCAAAAAAAAAATACCGCAGGACTTTTTTGACAGCTTAATATAATTTTTTTTTGTACTGCGTATTTGATTTTTTTTATTATTAGATTCTTTGATGAAAAAATAGTTTGAAGATATTTATCGATACACCTTAGTAAGATGTACTTTCAGTATTTTTTCATATTTTTGTCTCAATTGAGAATGGCGTGAAAAAAACCAAAAGGTGCATTCTCACCATAGATCGCCAATGCATCGCTAAAGTGAAACAAAATTTCTGTTCACCTCTCCTAGAATATATGAACAGTCATCCAAACACATTAAATGAAGTGATTTTTATCTAATACGATCGAATCAATGCAGCCGGAAAGTTACCGTACATTATATGTTTACATGCCGTGGTAAAATACGAACTGTCATTCAACTCTGTTCCAAATGTCGTATCACTTATAGCTAGAGAGAAAATCTCGACCAAATGGTCTTTGTTATCCAAATAGAATGACCAAATCGGTATCGCATTGATACAAAGACAGCAAGACACCGAATTTAACCGATCGGAAAATTATCTCATAAACAGTCGTCTACAATCTAGATGGTATCAATTTCGATTCCGAGTTCCCACAACACAATTATTAGTGAAGTTTTCCCTTTCCACATGTTCTACCGGCCGCTCCCCCGGAACGAAGTGCTTTATTTGTCTCGCCAGTCTCCCCTTTTTGTGGCTGTAACCTTTTGGGACCAGACGGCCCATTCATTCGGAGATCGGGAGTTCGGGAGAGAAAGATACGTTTGATGTGATCAGTCTGGACCCTGTTCGATGGCAAACTTTGTGGCACTAATCGACTGGAAGCTAGTTTCCCGTTGCACAAAGAAGCTACGAGATGAGAAGTAACGTGACTGTCTGTTAATGGTAAATGTACACCCGAAAGGGTAATTCATGAATGAATTTGCTAGATAACAGCATAATGGTTCTGTCAGGTTCGTTGTCCTATGCTATTAGTAGTATACAGTTTTTTTTCGCAAAAAAAAGGTTGAATGTGTAGCAACAGTAATCCATATATTTTCCATTATATTTTTATGTTTATGATTTTTTGAATATTATATATATCCTATATTATATTTGACCATCCTTTTTAAAATCCTATTCAACTTGAACGCGAAAAGTGTTACACGGTAACGGCTGCGCTAATAATCGCAGATAATTTGCAGACTCGCGAGTGTGGTGTACCAGTAAAGACTGAGTAAATGTTGAATACTCCTGACATGAAAACTACTATACTGTAAGTGTATATCGAATGAGAGTGAATAAAAGAAGTCAGTTTTAATTAGTGAACTGAGTACGTGAGGTGTCACTCTAAAAGTTGTGTTACTTTTATTTTTTTTTATCCAAAATATATATTTTTATTAAGGCTCATATGGCGTCAACCTGACGGGGCCGGGAGTTCAATATTTCGACAATGTTTGCCTTATAACTATGTTAGTAATATGTAACCGATTACTCGCGGTTGGCTCGAGGTTAGTATTACAAGTGTTCTCGTAATTGTGATGTTGCTGTCTTCAATGATCTGTACCTGTGCCCGACACGGGATACTTCCTATTGGGATGCAGCTGACCATTAATCAGCAACGCCCCCCTAGTCTGTACCCCATATCTAGCGTGGTGCGTCTTCTCGAGGAATCCAGGATAGAATGGTCACTAGCCGGCGCAATCATCAGCTCGTGTAGAGTTGTCATGAGCGGTACAACCTTTGGCTTTTGTTGAATCATCAGTGAACTGCACAACCTTTGGCCCGTGTATCTGTAAAGAGTGTGTGTATGTATTGCCGCGACTAAGTAAAAGTTTATAGATCGGATAGGAGGGATACGAAACAGGGACACAACGAAGGAAACATCATTAAACGTTGACATCGGCGTTTCTGAGGAACAGGTATAGATGAAGCAGAGGATCAGGATCACGGCTACCTAAGATATCCCGGACGGGGATATCCGATTGTCTGCCTTTTGCTCTCAGTGCTCTAGAGAGCTGAGAGCGAGCAGCATGGAACCGGATACACGACCAGACAATATGCTCGATGTCGTGGTAGCCATCGCCACAATCACAAAGATTGTTTGCTGCGAGCCCAATGCGATAGAGATGCGCGTTTAGGTTGTAGTGATTGGACATAAGCCGAGATATCACGCGAATGAAATCACGACCGACATTCAATTTCTTAAACCAAGCTTTCGTCGAAACCTTAGGGATAATCGTGTGTAACCAATGACCGAACTCATTTTCACTCCACATGCGCTGCCAACTAACGAGTGTGTCCTGACGAGGAATGTGAAAAAATTCGTTATAAGCAATTTGCCTTTCAAAAAGTGTGCCTTCTGAAGCGCCCACCTTAGCTAGCGAGTCCGCTTTCTCATTCCCCGGAATCGAGCAATGAGAGGGAACCCTTGCTAAGGTAATCTTGAATAATTTTTCGACCAAAACACTCAATAGATGTCTTATTCTTGTTAGGAAATAAGATGAGCGTTTATCAACTTTCATTGAGCGGATTGCCTCTATTGAGCTGAGACTGTCTGAAAAAATAAAATAATGGTCGATGGGCAATGTTTCAATGATCCCTAAAGCGTAGTATATCGCACCCAGTTCAGCGACATACACGGAACAAGGATCTTTGAGTTTGAAAGAGGCACTGGAATTTTCATTGAAGATGTCGAAGCCAGTGGACCCGTTTATGCATGAACCGTCAGTAAAGAACATTTTATCAGATCTAACTTTCCCATATTCTGCCGAAAATATCTCCGGAATATAATCGGAGCGTAGATGATCTGGGATTCCATGGATCTTTTGTCGCATGGACAGATCAAAATTGACAGAGGATTTGCAAAAGTATGGGAAGCAAACTTGGTTGGAGATGCCCGGTGAAGGGTGCACTTCATGGGTAAAGTACTCATGGTATAAAGACATAAAACTTGACTGAGGAGTCAGTTGGAGTAGATTTTCGAAGTTATCAATCACCAATGGATTCATGATCTTGCAACGGATGAGAAATCTGTAGGATAATTCTGTGAACCGAAGAGTAAGCGGGGGTACTCCTGCCAAAACTTCGAGATTCATCGTATGTGTCGAATGCAAACACCCCATGGCTATACGCAAGCAACGATATTGTATTCTCTCCAGCTTGAGAATATGAATCCTGGCAGCTAATCGGAAGCAAAAACTGCCATATTCTAACACTGATAATATCGTTGTTTTGTACAACTGAATGAGGTCTCCTGGATGGGCGCCCCACCATGTCTCGGTTATTGTTTGGAGAAAATTGATTCTTTGCTGGCATTTCTGTTTCAAATACGCAATGTGTATTCCCCAGGTACATTTAGAGTCAAAATATACTCCAAGGTATTTGAAAAACATCGAGTGCCTGATCGCTTTGCCGGATAGGTGAAGCTGGAATTGGGAGGGTTCGTGCTTCCTAGAAAAAACGACAATTTCAGTTTTCTCCGTAGAGAATTCGATACCCAGCTTGAGAGCCCACGTGAACAGGTTGTTCAGGGTATCTTGCAAGGATTTTTGCAGAACGGCGGGATTAGTACCCGTGATGGAAATAACTCCATCGTCAGCAAGTTGTCTCAACGTGCAATCTCTAGTTAGACAATCATCTATATCATTGACGTAAAAACTGTACAAGAGGGGGCTTAGGCAGGAGCCTTGTGGCAGGCCCATAAAACTGTAACGAGAAGATTTCAAGCTGCCATGATTGAAAAACATGTGCTTTTCTGAGAGTAAATTGTACAGAAAATTATTCAGAATTGGCGAAAGTCCACGATTATGAAGTTTCTCTGAGAGAATTTCCATGGAAACTGAATCAAATGCCTTTGATATCGAGAAAAACGGAAGCCATTTGTTCTTTGCGAGCAAATGCGATTTGGATTTCAGAAGATAGCAGCGCGAGACAATCATTCGTCCCTTTACCTCGGCGAATCCCTATGTCCCTATGTCTTGAATTATATGCAGATAACTAAAGGGGTGAAAACTGTGGTGTACCAGTAAAGACTGAGTAAATGTTGAATACCCCTGACATGAAAACTACTATACTGTAAGTGTATATAGAATGAGAGTGAATAAAAGAAGTCAGTTTTAATTAGTGAACTGAGTACGTGAGGTGTCACTCTAAAAGTTGTGTTACTTTTATTTATCGCATAAAGAAACATAAAAGTGGCGACGAGGGAAAAGTTTTATTCAATCCTATTGACGAAAGTTTTTTTTAAGTGAAAAACTTAATTGTGGGTAACTGTTGAACAGAACACTAAAAGTAGTGTTCTCTTTAAGCGTTTTCAGTGTGTAAAGCTGAATGTTATATGTAAAAAAAAATCATTAAAGGAGAGGAGCAAATATTGTGAAAACACATATAAAAAGATATATTTTTTTTTTGTTTTAATCTGTTTCATTTATTGTGTTTGATCCTTCTTTTGTTCGGTTATTATGCTAATTGTGTCTTTTGTTGTGTTCTTTTAGCCCTTCATCAGTGTACACAAAAGGACAGCGGAAAAGTTCACTCACTGGCGGTGAAAGCAGTGAAAGTACTCATCGTTCTCATATTCTCGTGAGAAAGCCTTGAGAAAACCGAATTTGGCGAAAAAGCTTAAATTGATGAGAAAGCTCAATTTGGTGAGACAGACAAAAATCTGGTAAGCGAATTTTGTTTATTTTTTTTTCGTATCGGCAGTCGTGGATATACATATATTGTTTTTTATTTTCCTTTTTCTTAATATCCTGCATTTTGTGTATAGGCTATCATAAGCAATGCCATCAAATACGATATCGATCATTGACCCATATGTTTATGGTACCTCATTCTGTAACTGGGTTGAGCAGTTAGAATTTTATTTTCAAGTCAGTAAGACTCCAGTGGAAGACAAAAAAGCTCAACTCATTTACCATAGTGGTCAACAAGTCTTCGATGAGCCTCAAGCTGAAATCGAGATATGATAAAACTGAGTCAAGTTCTATGCAGCGTTTCAGAGTCCACAGCAGAGTACAGCAGCCAAATGAAAGTTTAGAGGACTTTATTCTGGCTGTGAAATTGTTGGCCCAGGAATGTCGGTTTGGTGAATTCAAAGAAATGGCCTTATGTGATCGGTATACTATGGGAGTGTTCGATAAAAATTTTCAGAGACGATTGCTAGAAGAGGAAAATATCACGGCTACTTTAGCGGAAAAGATTATGTACACATGGGAATTAGCAGCTAGTAGATCAAAATTAATTAGTGAAACCAATCATCTGGGTCAAGTGGCTACTATTCGTGGTTCGATAAAAAACCGTTTGGGCTTCATAAAATCTCGGAACGAACAGCACATTATGAACAGAAGGAATAAAACATCTTATAATAGAAGAAGTAGGAACGGATACGATCGTGGAAACGATAGTTTTGTGTCGGATGAATGGCAAAAATATAAGAATGACAAAGGAAGCGGTATGGTCTGCGATTTTTGTGGCAAATATGGTCACATAAAAAAGAGATGTTTTAAATTGAAAAATTTGAAACGGGATGCTATTAATTTTGTGGATAATGTCGCTGTTAACGACGGGCCAGATTCTGACAAGAAATTATCTGAATTACTCAATCGCATGAGGGCTAACGAAGATAGCGACGACAGTGACGGTGATTCAGGTGATTATTATTGTATGTTAGTTTCATCCTTAAATAAAAAATTAGCGAGCCATGTTACATAATGATATCGATCGAGGGTAATTCTGTGAAGATGGAAGTCGATTGCGGTTCATCGGTCACAGTAATGAGCAAAAGCTTTTATGTTAGGCTATTGAACAAGCCGCTTATTCATTGTAACCAAAATTTGTCCAAAGAAACCGATTGTGATTGTGTCGGATGCGTCCAGTTACGGATTGGGAGGCGTTATAGCTCATGATATAGATGGAATAGAGAGACCAATAGCATTCACTTCATTTTCTCTGAATATAGCTCAAAGATCACACCCAATACTACACTTGGAGGCGTTAGCCTTAGTGTGCACAATAAAAAAATTTCATAAGTATCTATTTGGTCAACATTTTTTAGTGTATACAGATCATAAACCTTTAGTGGGTATTTTTGGTAAATTAGGAAAAAATTCTGTATTAGTGATACGTCTTCAAAGGTTTGTTTTGGAACTATCCATTTATGACTTTGAAATAAGATACAGGCCATCATCAAAAATGGGGAACGCGGATTTTTGTTCGCGATTTCCTTTAGACCAGAAAATGTGTGTCTGAATGTGTAGCAACAGTAATTCATATATTTTCCATTATATTTTTATGTTTATGATTTTTTGAATATTATATATATCCTATATTATATTTGACCATCAAATTCCTTTTTAAAATCCTATTCAACTTGAACGCGAAAAGTGTTACACATATGGTGAGGTGTGCAGAACCAGAAAAGTTTGATCCTGTGTTGATTAATAACATAAATTTTGGTCATGATTTCCCAATCGATTGTATGACAGTAGCTAAGGAAACATCAAAGGATGTTTTTCTGCAGAAGGTTATTGCCTTCTTGCAAAAGGGTTGGCCTGAGAAAATAGAGAAACAGTTTAAAAATGTATTCTCCAATCAGCATGATTTGGAAATAGTAGAGAACTGTTTACTATATCAAGATAGAGTGATAATTCCTCTATCAATGCATAATCACATTTTAAAACTTCTACATGCTAATCATGCAGGGATCGTCAAAATTAAGCAATTGGCACGTCGTTCCATATATTGGTATGGGGTTAATGCAGACATAGAACGCTATGTTGCATCATGTGATAAATGTAAAAAAATGGCGATAGTTCCACAAACAAAAATCTCTTCTTCATGGATACCTACTACGAGACCTTTTAGCAGGATACATGCAGATTTTTCCTTTTTTGCAAGGCGAAGTTTCCTGTTAATTGTTGACAGTTTTTCTAAATGGATTGAGGTGATGTGGATGCAACATGGCACGGACACCTAGAAAGTTTTGAAGAAATTTGTTGAATTGTTTGCAAGATTTGGTTTACCAGACGTGATAGTTACAGATGGTGGCCCTCCATTTAACTCTTTTAGTTTTGTAAGTTTTTTAGAAAAAAAGGGTATCAAGGTGATGAAAAGTCCACCTTATAATCCATCTAGCAATGGGCAAGCTGAGAGATCAGTCCGGATTGTGAAAGAAGTATTAAAAAAGTTTTTATTAGAACCTGAAGTGAAGAAACTTGACCTGGAGGACCAGATTAATTTATTAATTATTAATTTAAGTATTAGAAATACTTGCTTGACAGGGGATGATCGCTTTCCGTCAGAGAGGATACTCTCATTTAAACCCAAAATGATTCTTGACTTAGTGAACCCAAAGAGGCACTACAGAAATTATTTAGATCAATCACCGGGAATAATTGGTAACTGCGAAAAGTGTAAATATCCAATTCAATCAGGAAGATCCATTGGATTGAAAATTGGGGATGATCTGTGGTATAAACATCACAACCCTCATGTTACTGCCCGGTGGGTGCGAGGAAAGTTACTAAAAAAGATTTCTTCTAATGTTTTCCAGATCATTCTTGGAGACATAAAGGTGACAGCTCACAGACAGCAACTAAGAGCGGATAAAATGATTGCTAGGCGAGTTGTTGTCAATCAAAAAACTAGAAACCGAAAACGAGCGAGGTCTCCGGCTGATGATGAAAAAGAAGATGATGAATAAAACGATTCCTTCCGAGGATTTCCGGCCAAGGAGAGATTTTTGGCTGAATCAAATGTTGAAAATTCACAGACTACCGATCGTACTATAGCCTTGAGGCGTTCGGAGAGAATAAAATCGAAACCACTAAAAAAAATATGTGAAATTTTAGAGGAATTATTATTTCCTTCGAATATTTAATCAGATTTTAGAATATAGTTGAAATCGAAACAACTCAAGAAAAGTCTTGTGATATTGGAAAATGACTATTTTCTTTCAGAATATTATTGGGATTTGAATTGTATAAAAAGCATTGTGCATAGTGTAAATCTGTAAATATTACTTTGAATTATATGCAGATAACTAAAGGGGTGAAAACTGTGGTGTAACAGTAAAGACTGAGTAAATGTTGAATACCCCTGACATGAAAACTACTATACTGTAAGTGTATATCGAATGAGAGTGAATAAAAGAAGTCAGTTTTAATTAGTGAACTGAGTACGTGAGGTGTCACTCTAAAAGTTGTGTTACTTTTATTTATCGCATAAAGAAACATAAAAGCGAAGAACTAAAAACCTACATCATTCGAGCCAAAATATCAGCCGAAATGAATGGAAAATAAACCAAAATTACACCATGAAGATTCGTTTATTGATGATTTGAAAAAATGTTACACTATTTAATTTCCATTGGAGTTTTAAATTTTCTTTTATTATTAGGAAATCCGATGATTAGATACAGCCCGAAAAAGCTCATGTTCAAACGAATAATTTCAGATAGTTCTAATAAACACAAAAACACAGCTATTTTACTGAAATATACCGGTTTATTTATTTGTAATCAACAGGCCTGAACAAGAGTGCCCTAATGATATATTTAAATCTAACCTAAATTCTACCTAATATCTAAGGGCATTAGAAACAATCTTTATCAGATGTGAACGGGTCAAGTTAAAATCGTACGAAGTGTACGAGCGGTTGAAAACTCGGCATTAGTGCTTGAAGAGGGGACACAAATGAATGTATGAGAGCGCAAAGTTCGTATCCTTATATTAAAAGTAATTAATTGGAGAAAATTAGAATAGTCGATGTTTGAGAGGATCAGGTCTGATACGAAAACCGCTTTAGCGACGTCTCTACGTAGATTTATTGAGTCTAGTCCAATCAAATTAGAGCGATCTTCATATTTTGGAAGATTTGAAGGATCGTTCCAAGGCAAATTTCGTAAAGAGAAACAAACGAATTTGCGTTGAATCCTCTCGATTCGCTGAACGCCATTTTGATAATAAGGCGACCATACCACACAAGCATACTCGAGGATTGAGCGGACCAAAGCACAATATAGAGACTTCCAACAATGTGTGTCCCTGAAATATTTCGTAAGGCGAAAGATGAATCCTAGAACTCTGGATGCTTTACTGGTGATATAAGCTACGTGTTCTTCAAATTTTAATTTAGAATCGAGAATGACGCCAAGATATTTGATGGCCAAAACACGGTTCACAATGACATTTCGTAATTTATACGGGTAGACAATAGCTGAACGTTTTCCGCGAAAAGGTGATAATTGAGCATTTTGCTGGATTCAAAATCATCTTGTTGATGTCACACCATTCATCAAAAATGTTGAGTTGCTGCTGCAGGTATGCTGCGCCATCAAGACAATTAACCGTGCAGAATAGTTTGAAATCATCTGCGTAAGAGAGTTTGACACTTCAGACAGAAATTAACATCGTTGAGGTAGAGTAGGAAGATGTAAGGGCCAAGGTGACTTCCTTGAGGTACGCCAGATGTAACTCGAAATGGAGAAGATACAGTGTCACCGATTTTTACTGACATCACACGATCGATCGGGTACGAAGGTAGTCAGTTCAGACGGCAAATTCATGGTTTATCTTGTCAAATGCAGCTAAGAAATCTGTATACACAGCATCAATTTGTTGGCGTGACTGTAGAGAGCGAGCGCTGAATGAGGTATACAATACTAGATTTGTGGATGTAGATCGTTTGGGAACGAAACCAAGTTGTCCATCAGCGATGTGATTGCTGCAGGCATGGGAGATGTAGTCCAGAATTATCAGTTCAAAAAGTTTGGAAATCGAGCAAAGGCTAGCGATCCCTCTATAGTTAATGAAATTTCTTTTGCAGGAAAACAAAAGAATTTTTTCATGCCTTTGGAAAAGTTCCACATGATAGTGATTGGCTGAACAGGAGGCTCAGAGGCGACGATAGACTGCTGGAGTACTTTTTGTGCACTATAGAAGGGATACCACCTGGTCCAGGATTTGTGGTATTTTTGATAAGGTGGCAGGCTTCTTATAGTCTGCTAGAACTTATAGCAGCCAATGTGCAGACAGACGGAAGGCATGGCACATTTCTTATACAGGGTGGGCCATTTAAAGTGGAAGGATTTGCTTTTGCAATAGCAAAGTAAAGAAGTGGAATTTTTTTTTGAAATTCATTTATTTTGGTCCAAGGAGATTTGTTCTAACTACTTTTTGATTATGATATCTCGTAAATGACCGCCTCTGGCCTTGACCGCAAAATGTGCCCTTTTTTCGGCATTTTCCATCACCTTGCCCAATGTTTCGGCCGATATGGCAGCAATTTCTTGTCGGATATTGTCTTTCAGCGCAGCCAGGGTCCTTGGTTTACCAGTGTATACCTTGGATTTTAAATATCCGCATAAAAAAAAGTCAGGAGGCGTCAAATCAGGTGATCTCGGTGGCCAGTCATAATCGCCGTTTTTCGATATTAATCTTCCGGGGAACATTTCGCGCAATAATTTGGTCGTGGCAGCCGCTGTATGGCATGTAGCGCCGTCCTGTTGGAACCAGTAATTGTCCAATTCATTTTCACGAACAAATGGCAATAAAAAATCGGTTATCATTGTCCGATAACGCTCACCATTCACGGTTACCGTTGCTCCATTTTCGTTTTCAAAGAAATACGGGCCGATGACTTTATTGGCATAAATGCCACACCACACAGTAACTTTTTGGTCGTAAAGAGGTTGCGTTTCGATGAATTGAGGGTTTTCAGTAGCATAAAACCGACAATTTTGTTTATTCACTCCTCCATTCAAGTTGAAATGCGCCTCATCAGACATTATGATTTTTTGCCAAAAGCCACGTTCATTTTTGGCCATTTCGATGGTCCATTTCGCAAAATCAAGTCGACGTAGTAAGTCAGATGGGTTAAGTTATTGAGCCATTTGAATTTTATACGGAAACATTTTCAAATCAACACGAATTATTCGTCGGAGAGTGGTTCGAGCGATGCCTAACTCTTGCGAACGATGGCGACCTGATGTCGATGGAGTCTCTGCAACACTGGCTCGAACGGCATCAATATTCTCGTCGAAACGTCTTGGTCGTTGTCTGGACAGATGACTGGCATTACCAACACTACCAGACGATATAAATTTGGCATATAATCGACGTATAGTGTTGTCTCCAGGCGATGTTTTAACTTTATTTTTATTTTTCCACGCACGTTTAGTTAACACAATTGAGAAGTTATTTTGAATGTACAGCTGAACAATTTCAGCGCGTTGTTTAGGTGTGTATTGTTCCATGGTTAAAATTGTACTGAAATGACGCTTCCAACGCGGTATGACATTTGTTAATCTGACATCTCTGTCAAAAGTTATGGGGTTGCCAGATGCTTCCACTTTAAATGGCCCACCCTGTAGCTGCGATATACCAATATACAAAAACATATTTTAACATGGAAAGTATCGGGGATCAGCAACAACAGAACCCAATATTATTTTGTTTACGATAACTTCTATTCAACATACAGCATGCATCTGACGATATATCTGAAAGGAAAGCCATGTTCCGCATCCAATCGATAAGCAGCAACAATCACTTGGGATCGTACGAAGCAAGAGCTGACGTGATTCTTCTCGAGGCTTTAGTTTCATTTTGCATGATAATACTAGCGGTTCTAACGATGAGCTGTTATTGGAAACTGATCCGTTCCAGCGTGACGAACGTGTTTTTATGTTTTTTCGTGTTTTCATGCTCAAATCACACGATTACCAAGAAGTAAACGATGTCAAAGTAACATTGAAAGAAATTCCTACAAGAATTGGTAGTTGGGGAATATTTTATAGTTAAGTTCACTTGTTTGGCATAATCTGTGACAAGTGTCTTGATTTTTAATTCCGACCAGGATTTATGGATAGTTACAATAACCCAACTCAAACGCAATTGCCTTCTCTACTCTAGAAACTCTAGACACAGACTCTTCCATTTTTATATGTGAATTTCAGAATAATCGTAAATAAATAGCTTACCGCCACATTTACAAATTACGCTCTAGCTTATTATTTCCAGGAGTCAGATGGACCTCCCGCAACACCTCGGCTCCTAGTCTGAGCCTCGGGAACCTTTGAGGTTGGGCTCTCAAGATCTCTTTTAATACTGGCAAGCTCGAGCTTGAGGCCAATCGCTCTCAGGGTCGGCTCTTCGGTGAAAAAGCTGATCAAGGCTCGGATGTGGAGTTTTTTCGTTTATTACCTAACCTCTTACAATGCTGTGTGGGTGGGTGCCAGTCGTTGGTGCTCAACAGCTTTCTGGGGTTATTATCTAACCCTGTATTAACGGGCCCTGTTCACACAGATAGATGGACACTAGGGTGCCAATGAATGTATGGAGAAAAATCGACCCTAAAATTTCAAAAAGTTACCCCATAAAAAATGTTCACCACCTCGAAAAAACACCCTATGCCAAATGTCAGCTCAATCGGACTTAAGGGAGAGTGGCGCAAAGCGATCGAAGTTTGAGTTTTTTGAAAATCGAAAATCGAAAAGGAAATCGGAGATTTCGGAAAAAATTCTTTGATGCCAAATGTCTTAAAATTGCATGAAACGTCGAAAGCTAGGTCATCTAAAAAAAAATGTCAAAAATCGGCACTCTGGGACTTAGTTCTTTTCGGAATACGAAACGAAAAGTATGGTTTAGGGTGCCAATAAAAATAGTTATCTCGATTTTTCATTCGGAACTTGCTACGAAATGTTGATTTACACGATAATATACCCTATGCAAAATATTAGCTCACTCGGACTTCATTTAATGTTGTCGCAGACGTTAAAATTTGAGTTTCTTGAAAACTGAAAAATCACCGAAAGCCGGGGTTTAAAAAAAAATGATGCCAAATGTCTTAAAATTGCATGACACGTTGAAATATACAGTTATCTGAAAAATATTTTTTTGCCAAAAATCGATTTTTCAGGCGGAAAAACGACCAGGTGCCAAAAAGCATTTTTTTTTGACAATTTCGAGATAACTGTTTTTAAAAACCTCGATTTTTGATGATTTTTCGTTTTTCAAAAAAAAAAACCTCAAATTTTAACGTTGGTGACACCAGTAAACGAAGTCCGAATGAGCTAATATTTTGCATAGGGTATATTATCGTGTAAATCAACATTCCGTAGCAATTTTCGAATGAAAAATCGAGATAACTATTTTTATTGGCACCCTAAACCATACTTTTCGTTTCGTATTCCGAAAAAGAAATTCAGAGTGACGATTTTTGACAAAAACAAATTTTCGATATTACACTAGATCTCGACGTTTCATGCAATTTTAAGACATTTGGCATCAACAATTTTTTTTTTCGAAAACCCCGATTTCCTTTGGTGATTTTTCGATTTCCAAAAAACTCACACTTTTACCGTTTTGCGCCACTCTCCCTTAAGTCTGATTGAGTTGATATTTGGCATAGAGTGTTTTATCGAGATGGTGACTATTTTTTATGTGGTAACTTTTTGAAATTCGAGATGACCACTTTCATTGGCACCCTAATGGACACGTTACACACGGACCTAATTTTAATTATTGTCGTTTAATCAAAGGGGCACAGAGTTTTAGAAAATAAAAATACCCATGTTGCACAGAAATTTTATACCATTCAAAATTGAAGTAAATTGGTGTGTTTTTATTGATAAAGATATACAATGATATAAAATACAAAAATACATAAATATTTCAATTGTGTTATTTGTTATAAGGTGGGACTCTAATAGTTCCACCGTGCAGCATGAGAAGAATTCTGAAGTGAGAGTAGTCACACTTTTATAGTGCTCCAAGCGTCTCTATAACTAGGGAGTGGATTTATTCCGATTATAAAATTTATACCAATAAATGCGCGAATTTCTTGTTCATTAGTTGGAGTGTATCTATCTATGTTAACTGGTGCATTTTCTTCTATTTCACCACTTTCAGATTCATCTGAAGTAGAAAGTAGTCGAATTCGTTTTTTTATTGGGGTAAGCAATTATTCCTCGTCAGATTCAGAATCAGTTATAGAATTGTCATCTGAAGGTATTTCTTCAAAATCCAGGTTATTTTTGTTCATCTTGAATCAGAATGGTAAAACAATACATATTTTAAAACTAAAATTATAGTTTTCACTATAAACTTAAATAATAAATTAAAAACCTGCTTTTAATTTTAAGCTTGCATGGTGGGCTAAATAAAGTCCCACCACACTTTCATCATTTACAAAAAAAAGGGATAAAGTTTTTATTTTTCTTAAAAATAATTTTAGTTTCTTATATAGAACTAATGTATAATTAAAAAAAAGACTTACTTCCAATATTTTTCTCACAAAATCATTAAATAAGGCTGCACTACTAAAACTTTTTGGTTTCAAAACTTGATGAACTTGTCATATTATGATAAACTCTGCCAACGCAATTGAATATATTTCTGTCATTTGCTAATGGTGTTGTCAACTAGTTTAAATAAAAAGATTCGGAAAAAAAATATGAGCGCGTAGCTATTCTAATATTTCTAGGTGGGACAAAAAATGTCCCACCATGCGTTATTACGCATCAAAAAGGTGGGACCTTTTTAAATACCATCGTGCCCCAAAGAGTTAATGTGTATTTACCTGATTTGATTATACTCAGGGGCTCACAATAATCTTTTTTTAAGATAACTAAATATTAGGTTGGGGAAAAAGTTATCCATTATTTTCTCGATAGCTAGCTTTAGTGATCAATATCTCGCGTAATATCGATCATACAATTTCAGGCATAGACTCGTTGTAAAGGTGACATTTCACAATGAAAAAGATTCTTTAGCTGTTTTTGTTTGTTCCACTCGGTTGTGAGTTAAAGGGTGTTAGCAATGGAGGTCAACAAAGAGAAAATTCGGTACATTTTACACTTTTGCTATTATAAATGCAAAAATGCAAGCCAGGTTGTTGAAATTGCGATTGGTGTGTATGGTGTCGTTACTGCACCAGTAAAATAGTTGCAACTTTATTTATTTTTCAATATTTTTTGAATTTGTTTAAAAAATTTTCTTCAATTTTTTTTAAAATTTTTTTTATATCTTTATTTTAGTGCCATATACCAAATTAAGATCTCTACTGTCAACAAATGGACCGTTTGAAGCTAGCGATTGACCAGAAACGTTCAAAACTGGCCAACAGTAGACGTTTTGTGTACCATCAGGATAACCCAAGGCTATACAATTCCTAGAGCTTGATTGGGATGTTTTTATGCATCCACTATATAGTCCGGACCCGGCACCAAGCGATTAACACCTTTTCCTCGCATTGCAAAATTTCCAGAATGATAAGAAATTTGGATGAAAAGAAGATTGTAAAAATCTATTGCTAGAGTTTATCGCCTATAAGTACCAAGACCTCTATGATAGAGACATTATGAAGCTACCTTCACAAATTCATGAAGCTATCACAAGCTAAAAATTTTGCAACAAAACAGTGCACAGTTGACCCAAATCGGACAATCCGAAGCATATTGAAAATAGTTTTGAATTTCACCCAAAAATAATGAATTTCTTTTTCCTCAACCTAGTATATCTTTAGCTAACTTCCTCTCGTCTAAAACTTTCCACTCAATTTTCAGTGTTCTAACTTTCGGTCCGTGTGATAGTCGATGCTGCCAGGAAATGAATCCTTCTGGCAATCATTCTTTCATCTACTCTCTTTTCCTATTCTGATTTTTTGTCTTGCTTCTCTCAACTTCTATCAATTCACTATTGTTCATTCTATTTCCATCTCTATTTCCGCACGACACTCATTCTCTTCTCCAGCTCTTTAATGTGAGTGTAACGATGGCTTAATCTAATCCCTAACTAATGTGTATCGTATTTTTGTGGCATATTTTCCTACACACTAAATGCAAATAGTACAAAAATAACGAATGAACGAAGCTTGTCTAGCATACAATCCAAAAACATCTGTTGAATTTAGCCACCTTTCCTGGCTATAAGGTTAGCGTTTGTATGGTATTCAATGCTCATTGTAATGTTTCCACCATTTGTTAATTATTTAATTTTTAATAACGAATAAAGCAACATTTAGCCGAAAAGCTTCCAAACGGGATTTTCAAAACAAGATTCATGAATAGATGAATTGACTATATCGAATTGTTGTGACCTATGAATGCCACAAATGTTTATAGAAAAATGTACTTGATTCATAAATAACCATGAATAAAGCACTGGCATACCGTGAGCTCCTTTCTCCATCGTATGCACGTGCCTTCACGTATAACTGCAATTGGGCTCCCGTCAGTCGTAACCCCCAAAACCAACGCCGCACAAAGCTAGCAAGCATTTGCTTGAATTCCGTGCTCCAGACGTATGCACGTATTCCGTGGATCAGACGGAATTTATTTCGAGAGCTATTCCCGCATAGTTACTCTTTATCTTTCGAGCTCATCCTAAACAAGACATAGCGCAAACCCACCGAGCTTGCCAAGTTCTCACATTTAACTTGCATTTTCCGCCACTTACGCTATCATTGTTCTTTCGCCAGATTTTTCTTCGATTCCTGCAGATTGACAGAAAGACAAGCAAAAACTGACACAATCCACCTGCTGGTGGACTGGACCTTTCTTACTAGTGTAATGATTCATAACTGAAGTGTGTCAGATAAATTCGTGAATACTAGTTTTTGTCGTAGGACTACGTCTTTTATAAAGAGTGCCAAATCGAACCTTGTCACGTTTTCATGAAACAAAGTTATTGTTAATAACTATTTTTGCTGCGATCGGATTTTGACAATTTGCACACCAAATTCCCAATTTTCCAAATTTCCTAAAAAGCGGCCAGTTTAGTTAAAAATTAGTTATTTTTCTTGAAAATCACTCGAAAGACTATAAAAAATCGAAACAATGAGATATCAAAAATCGGTTATGTAACGCTTTACATAATTCATTTTTACATACTGAGAAAAACATTTCAGCCAAATCGGTCGAGTAGATCCTGAGATATCGATACCACCAGCTGGAAAGCATGGTTTCGAGGAAAACGCGTTCAAAAATCGAACACCAATACTATATCCCTTGGTCAAAAGTATAAGGTCATACTTTATACTTGACTTGACTGTAATTTTTCAACGAAATCAAATATCGAAAAATACTTTTAGGACAACGTTTCTGAGGCCATAACCTTCCCAAAATGCAAAAACAAATAAATTAGATGTTTTCGATTTTCCAGTCTGGGGTCCCCCTTTAAATTGAAGAAAATTGGGAGCATTCCCATTTCACTATACATTTGTTCTGTCTATTAGTGTGCTCGCCGTGCGTCTATAACGGGCAACTTATGTAGCCGCGAGAATAGAAACAACGAGGCGAGAATAACGAAAAAAGAATATTTGCGACTTAAACCTTGCACAGTATGTACGCTGTCACTAGCGTTAAATATTGTATCTTCTCTGAGGAAAATTTTCAGTCTCTTCCTATACCCAAAACAACGAACGCCGCTTATTGTGCGCGTGCGAATATTTCACTCGCTGTGCATTTGGCACTACAATCAACACTGTGTATTTACACGGTTGCTTGTCGATGGTTGAGGATTTTGAAGACTTTGCTTGGACAATACCACTTCTGAAATATAACATTGAATGATAAGTGAGTTATATTGAGTTGTACGTGAAAAAAGTTTTAGGGTGCAATAAATGTTTCTATGATGGTTAGACAGTCCTTCCCCCACTCAAAGGGGGGGCTGCCATACAAATGAAACACAAATTTCTGCATTACTCGAGAATTAATCAAGCAAATGAAACCAAATTTGGCATGTGGAGGTTTTAGGATGCAATAAATGTTTCTATGGTGTTAAGATACTCCTTCCCCCTCTCTTAGAGGGGGCTGCCGTACAAATGAAACACAAATTTTTGCATTACCCGAGAATTAATCAAGCAAATTAAACCAAATTAGGCATATGGAAACTTTAGGGTGCAATGAATGTTTCTATGGTGGTTAGATACCCCTCCCCCCTCTCTCAGGGGTGGCTGCCATACAAATAAAACACAAATTTCTGCATTACTCGAGAATTAATCAAGTAAATGGGCGGGACGAAGTTTGCCGGGTTAGCTAGTGATTTATATCAATATTTCAATTGTGGGTGGGACAAAGTTCGCCTGGTCAGCTAGTTTGTCAATAAAAACGAATTCTGTTTCAAATGTTGGACATTTTCGGATTCCTTATATTGCCAGTCTCCTCCCTCCCAAAAAATTCCACGTGGTATGTTCGACCATAACACCCATTCTTCTTCACCCATAAAAAACCATAGAATACCCCCCTTCTGCCTGCTGGACGGTGTCTACACTCTCTAGTTGTTCCACTTCTGATGATAAAGCATTTATTTTTGGTATAAGTTATCTCAGAAGTTCAATTCAATAAGTGCGCACTTTCGCCCAAACGCCCCATAGTGGGGGCAAAGGTGCGCATTTGTATCATTGTATTAAAATAGGTATTTGTCTAATTACAAGCACAACTCGAGAAATGCTTGTACTACGTTTCGAAGGTAATATATATAGTTACAATTTGGTAAGCAAACGGAATTTTATTTGCTTTTATTTCAAGAGTTATTGGACGACAACAGTTAGGTGCGCACCTTTGCCCCGCATTACTCTACGTCGTTTTTCTCTGGAACACACCTATTGTTCTAAATCGCAGCCAAATAAGTTTCACAAATTCGCATTGTAGCCAGGGTACGTATATGGATAGGTAGTCTGGACTGACTAGTGCATCAATAGTAGTGAGCCTGTGACGTGCTAGCTTTGCAAGTATCATGGAGCGGTATAATAAATTTGTCCAAATAAGTTAATTGTATTTATCTAACGGGTGTTAAATAAAAAATGAGAATTTTTTCAATACCTTTCAGTAACTCAAATAAAGAGCGTAAAATTTTCTTTCTCCAAGAAAATTGCTCTTTGGGCTCCCTAAAAACAGTAGGCGTGTTCGTGCTAGTTTGAATTTAGTCAAAGCAAAGATGGTGTCGAAACAGCACGTGCTCCGCGAACGCATTGTACGGTTCTACGAAACGCTTTTCCAGCAAGGAAAAAAGTTCACGGTGGCACATTTTAAGGAAGAAAATGTACCTGTCAGTACGGTATATCGTATCCTGGGTTCCCTGAACGTAGAGCGGAAGGTCGGAAGTAGTCGTCCGGTGACGATAATGACGAAGCAGAGGAAGACATCGTTAAAGAAGCTGTTTGACAACAAGGACGCAACCAGCCTGCGTGACGCCGGTCGGAAATATGGCTGCTCCCACTTATTGATCCATCGGACCCTCAAGATGGAAGGAATCGTCTGCAGGAAGAAGACGAGGTCGCCGGAGTACACGGAGGAGCAGATTGAGACGGTTAAATCACAGTGTCGGTGGATGACCAAACAATACCGCGGGACATCTTTCGTTCTGGACGACGAAAGCTATTTTCCGCTGTCCATAACGCATATTCCAGGGAATGATAATTACTACTCCAGCGACAAGTCATCCACACCGCCTGAAGTGAAATACAAGTTCAAGCACAAGTTTGAAAAAATGGTTATGTTGTACATCGCCATTTCCGACCGGGGCATTTCAAAGCCTTCGTTTAAGCCGAGCGGTTTGGCAATCGACCAACAAATCTATCGAGAAGAGTGCCTCGATAAAATCCTGCTGCCGTTCCTGAACGAGCATCACGCGGATGGGAAGTACGTCTTCTGGCCGGACAAGGCGTCTTCCCATTACGCCAAGAAGACGCTGGCGTATCTTGGGGAGAAAAAGATACCGTTCGTGCCGAAAGATCGTAACCCAACAAACTTGCCCCAGTGCCGCCCAATAGAGGATTTCTTTGGCTCACTCAGTGCCCTAGTGTATAAAAACAATTGGAGGGCTAAGGACACGAAGAAACTGACTACAAGAATCCGGAATTGTATCCGGAAAATGGACGTAAGTGCCGTACAACGTTCTTGTGAGAGCATCGCGACAAAGTTGCGTCGAACAGCAGACCACGGCCCTTACTCAAAGATTCACTAACATTTTTTTGAAGAAAATACATTATGTTATTAATAAAAAATACTGAAATCGATGAAAAAAAAATTATATGTGATTGAAAAATTCTCATTTTTTATTTAACACCCGTTATATCTATATCTTTTCTATTACATCTATTGTATTTTAGCTCAATGTATATATTTATTCACTGCAGCGTAAAGATAATCTATTTAGATTCAAACCCAAATCAAAACATAGGGGAAATTGGGGTTCGGTAATTCGGATTTTAACTTCCTGAAGCTCTTCGATACCTCCTGCCGCAGTGCTTGAATTAAGCCATCAGAACCGGCCGCATCGCTAGGTTTTTCATTAGAGATGTTGATGATGCTGCTTTTTTTTGGCGGAATATCCCTCTTGAGATAGGGGATAGTCAACTGATTCAACTCTTGCTTGATGTCAATCAAGAGTTACCTTTTGGTATCAGTTTTCGACGAAATTGTTCTTCAGAGCCATCGATATGCACGAAACAATCTGGACTGAAGTGAAGCGAACAAATGTACATATTTTTGGTAAGGTACACCAGGGCAAGTTGAAATGCGGGGTAAGTTAAAACGGAAATCATAACTTTCACTAGGAATGATGGATTGATGTGATAAAAATATATAAAGTAAACATTATCTTTCAGCCCACCTTATGACAGCCATAAACATAATATTGGAATGCATTAACGCAATCCGCGCCTTTGTTTACTCATACTTGACCCGTGGAATCAGAACAAAAATTTTTGCGTGCTGACTGAATCGGTCCAAAATCACTGATTTTTCCAAAAATACCGCCAGAATCGCACCTCAGGTAATCAAATAGGGATAATCAAGTGTAGTGATTTTGAAAACCAAACTGAAAAATCTTTTTCCGTATAGCTCTGAACATTTAAAACCATCCCATGTTCTTTACAATCCTGGGGTAAGTTGAAACCAGTGAAAATCGACTATTTTAAAAACATTACTACATATGCCGGACGATATTTGTCGATGATTGCTGTATGAATGAATGATAATAAATTTAAAAAATATGAATCATTTATATTTCGTTCCTCAGTATGTTTTACATAATTTATGAATACAAGTAAAATTAATTAGTTTTGCAACTAGGGGTCGTTCAAATATTACGTAACGCAATTTTTTACTATTTAAGACTCCTTCTTCCCTACACAACATGAAACAAATCGTCATTTGCATAAAAATGTTTAAATTTAGTTGGATTTATTCCTAAATAATTTTCAACAAGCCATCCCCTCTTCCCTTTTTGGGTGCGTTACGTAATATCTGAATATTTGAATGGTCCCATAAACCTCAATAGTGGCCGTTTCGAGTGGCTCTACTCTGACATGGCCGTCTAAAACAGTATTCTTGATGTTATTGTTTCGTATATTAATTCCTAGTATGTTGTGTCCATTTTGTGTGTATTGGACTACTCCCCCACATCTCACGTGTACCAAACCCTTTTTTTCCAAATGTTTATATGTAATTCTTTCAATTTAGTGTTTCATAAATCATTTGTAGATAGTTCGAGAAGCAAAACCGTACATTAAACTCATGATAATTCCGCGTTTCAACATGATTTTTTAGGATAACGTTCATGTTGAACTTCGAAAAAATCGTTCCAACTTTCCCCGGTGTACCTTATTGCTTTTTAGGTCCTGTCCGAAGAATCAAAACCATTTCATCCGAATGGTCACATTCCTCGGGAATCGATGAAATGATATTTTGTGGGATATGTTTTCATGATTCGAGTTGGACTCGAGCCCGGTCATCAATGACAGAACACTAACGCATCCGGGTGCCACACATCGAGCCATAAAGTTGTCTGAAAATGGAAATATTTTATTTATATATTCCTTCGCAGTCGAGCCGCCGCATAAGACCAGTTTCAAAAAGCAGCACAGAAACAACACATCCAGGGTACTAATTCCGGAAAGCGTTTCACGTTAATGGTTCACTAACTACTCCATCTCACGTACTGTTGAAGAATTTAAAAAAGGTGGCAAAACACGTAATATTCGCAACGAAAAAAAAACACTTGTTATAATTTCTTTGTGGTCGCTACTTTTCGTCAAAGCTAAGATGTCATAGTTGAGAGTGTATAAGTGAATCATGTCCTACACACTTCGAGTCCAGGTTACCTTGTCAGTATATCCCAGTAAACGTATTTTCTCTATTACTGTTGATGTTGACCAGCATAAATTTTCGGAAAACTAAGTATGCCAAGTTGCTTAATTAGGTAAGGTTTTCACGCCCAGAATGTTTCATAGAGTTCTGAGAGGGTCATGCCAACATCTGATCGAGTTGGCGCGAAATCCATCTATTACAAGCCTTGTATCCATTTCAAGTTCTATATGTAGGGGAAGGGAGGGTAAGCCCGCCACTGAGGATAAGACCGGCACCCCCTGAGTATTACTTGAAAACTCTGATTAACTACGTTTTTGAATACTCTACATGTTAGTATTTATTATTTTAGACGTTTTCAATCACATCGAACCCACCGTTATTCGTCAATTGTCAAAATACAAATCAAAACAAACGCGAGTGCCGATGATATGTAGCCGGATGTAATTTTCCGTCAGTGAAGTTTAAGCTTTTATTGTTGAACGCGGTTTCAAATTCTTTTCCGTTGCTCTACAGTTTGTCCCCTGGATTGTTAGCAATCACTGGGATTCGAGTTGAGATAAGTTAAAGCAATAAGTTAATAGAAATAGTCTTCTTGAAAAATGTGTGCTGTCGGGGTAAGTCCATCACCCTTTCAGTGGGGGATCCCGGCTTGGTTTGCGTTTAGTTGAAGGATTCTAAGACATATTTTCCATCAATTTCAGATGCCTTGCAGCTACCAAAGAAAAACGAATCGAGGGAGTTGGTCCCAGGAGAACCTTACCCTTGCAAAAGAGGCTATTGTTAGTTGAGTTTCTATCAAACGTGCTTCCACGACTTTTGAACTACTGATGTAAATTTAATGTTGGATTTAAGCTGTTCGATAAAATTAAATGCACTTCATCATTGAACGAAAAATAATGGCTGTATGGTTTTAACGAAAATAGTAAACTAATTACAACTAAACATAATTTAATTAGTTTTATTGCCATCATAATCACAAAAACCTGAAAAAATTTACCTACAGTCATGATCTCATTCTTCTCTGTGATTTCAAGTCGAATCCTAGTGTGATTGAAAGCGTCATATGACGGATATTGATTTAAGTAAGAAGAAAAACTGACCACCGGTAAGTGTTCAATGTGGTCCTAGATTCCATTAAACTTTTAATAGAATTGTGGTGTGGTTTGGTGATTTCTTCTCCATATTCCATGTTCATCGGAACTTGTTCCGACCATATCTTCGGAATCGGTTGAGCGATTCGAACCATACTCGACAGCGACATTTAGAATTAGAATACCTTATATTTGCCGACTGTCACATTCAAACTGGTTCATCTGTTGCCAAGTATATATATTGAGAAATTGAGATGACGGTCTTACCCCATAGGGTACCGGTTTCACCCGCACTGGTTGATGAGCTTCATTTTTATGGCAGTTTTGACGTAGGACTACGTCTAACCGGAAGATATAGGGGGTGAAATGGAAATCTAAGCACCGAACAAGTAGGAAAAAATGCAAGATTTGGAACGCTTATAACTCGAGCATTTCTCAATAGATCGCAAAGGTTTTTGCATCAATTGATAGGAAATATATCTACGCATCTATCATAACGAATAACATTTCATTTTTCATGAGATAAATAATTGAATAATTGTGAAATATCAAGCATTGTCAAAATACACTATGTGCCCATTTTTGATTGGTCCATTTTGTGCTCCTTAAATCGTACCGACCAAAACGGGCAACCAGAGCAGCAGCGAAATAGAATGAAGCACGATTGGAAAGGAAAAAGAAAAAAATGAACGAAACATTGGTCGCAGTCTCACACATGCGTAATTCTCGAGCCAGTCATTCAGCTTAAAAATCCCCGCTCCGCTGCCGTAACGATCATTCTCATTCAAACCGTACACCACATCGGTTCGCATCACAACACATCAACAAACCAACCCAAGCAGCCATGTCTGGACATGGTAAAGGAGGAAAAGTGAAGGGAAAGGCAAAATCCCGCTCGAACCGTGTTGATCTGGAGTTCCCCGCAAGGGTAGCTAGGCCGAGCGCGTTAGTACCAGTGCACCAGTCCACCTAACCGGCGTTATATAGTTTCGGCCGCCGAAGTGATCGAGTTAGCTGGCAAAGCTGCTCGCGACGATAAGAAAACCCGCATTCGGAACACAACACATTCGGTTCGGTGGACATCAAGACAACAGGCAGAACAAGACGGCATCGAGGGCGTTCGAAATGTTTTTTTTTTTCAAAACCACGAGTACTAAGTTTTCTAAATTGGAACCATTCCATAAAACAAGGCGCTTTTCAGGGTAATCAAACCTTCCAAAAAAGAGTTTAGGTAATACAGTTCAATGCTTTTTAAAACAATATCCAAAATAATAATAAAACACAAATTGATTTTCTCATAATTTGTTTGCCAGGATATGATGAGTATGTGAATTTGGCAGTTGTTCTGAGCTTATTGATTTTCACCAATTCTTAAATTGCTTCTAGATTGAAAGTACAGTAATTTACACTTATCTCGATATTTAGCTAATTGGACGGACATGTAATGCGACTTATATAGTTGGACATTTTTGTAAACATAAAGATCCAAATTATGACCCCACATTGAAAGTCGACACTGTACCACTGTCATCGCAAATGTTCAATTACAGGTTAAAATTACCTCCAATCCGATACTGAGTGGTGGTAATGCGACGTGTCATTGAATGTAATTTACTGTAAAATATGTCACAAGCTGGATGGGAAGAAATTTTCCAACTGTGAAAGCTTTGGCGAGTGGCAAATGCAATCGCTAAACAGAAAAGTTTAGCCGAACTAGATGGGGATATCGAGTGATAACAAAACAATAAACTCTTTAGATTGAAGATAATTTTGTGATCCTGAAAAGGACCCTTTTTAGCCTGCATGTGACATTCTTTGTGTGGACACCGACTGGACAACATCGTTGCTGGACGAGCTGGACGGCGAGGGATCGAGTGCCTTTCTCAAGGCAAGAGGGTGGAGGTGGTAGCGCTGGAGTAAATAGAGTAGAGTTTTCAAAGGGCCTTTCTCAAGGCTAGAGACGAATGAACTGCAAAAGTTTAAAGTCTCTATAATACAAGACCTACCTACCCTGCATGTGAATCCAACGAGCGAACAAATCGTAATGAATGTATTTTTTTGCCATCGCTCCCTTTTAACGCTCATTCGTTCGTCTCGTTGGACTCGCCCCTCTGGCTGAGTCTGCCGATTTGTCTCTATCCTGTGAGTGTGTACCGCTAGAGTATAAAACACGCGGACCCCAAAAAAATATCTTATTTTTTTTCAAAACGTAAACCCGTGTGGTTGTACGGCATCGGCATCGTGGACGTAACAAAAGGAGGACAAGTTAATGGAAAGGCAAAGTCTCACTCGAACCGTGCAGGTCTCCAGTTCCCTGTTGGTCGCATTCACTGATTGCTCCGCAAGGGTAACTAGGCCGAACGGATTAGTGCCGGGGCACCAGTATACCTAACAGCGATTATAGAGTTTCGGCCGTCGGAGTGCTCGAGTTGGCTTGCAAAGCTGCTCACGACAATCAGAAAACCCGCATCAAGAACAGAGCAGCTTCGGTTCGGCGCTCATCAAGGCAACAATTAGTTTCAGTGAGTGGCAAAGTGTTTCTTCGGCACGTCGCATTAAATGTAATTTACTGAACAACATGTCACAAGCTGGATGGGAAGAAATTTTCCAACTGTGAAAGCTGTGGCGAGAGGCTAACGCAATAGCTTAACAGGAAGGTTTAACCGAACAAGATGGGAATATCGAGTGATAACAAAAACACAACACCAAAGGTTCTTTTCAGAACCATCAACATATTCATAAAGAGTAAACAGTAAACTAATCCATTTTTCAGGTAGATAGGTAGGTACTCACGTAGGAGAAGAAAATAAAACAATATATTTAAAATGTATATTTATCAAAAGCTGTCCCCTTTGTATAGTCCTACGTCACTCCGGTTATGTCCCCGACATTACCCACCCGTCTTTTTTTTAAATTGACTATTACTTGAGAAAATTACCGTTTAAATGTACTGATATTCCTTGTATCTCATGGCAAATAAACTAGACAATGATTCTGTGAAGGAAACATATCAATATGTGCCCGCAGATCTCACAAAACAATACTTTTCCTTAGGGGGTCGGGCATACCCCCCATTCCCCTATATCCTGGAATGCGCCATGTTTGTCGTTATCCGCACATTAACTAATTCAATTTGAAACTATTGTAAGTTATGAGGTGGAACAGTTATCTCTTTTATTATCGAAGCAAGTACAAGCTTCAAAATAACATTTTCGATCAATTATAACACCATTCCTCTCGATCGGAAAAGGTAGAGAAAGAGGCCAACCGAAGGCCACCAAGGCCACAGAGGAAAGGCAAACTTCCCAGCCAAGAATTCGCGCGGGAACGGTCATTGTGGGCGGTAAAACGTTACAGAAACATAAGCAACTTTCCTTTCAGCAGTTGCTCGTTCGACTGTTGTTGCAGAAGGGTGAAAAAAAAAGTTCAAAACAAAGGAAAGGGATACTTTGTCCCATGAGCTCCGCACAAAGGCCGGGGCCGCAAAGAATGAAAGCTGTCTCGGACCGGGTTCCAGGTCGCGGAAAGAAGTGCAATTCTGATGAAAAGAAATGTGATACAGATGATAGTTATTGCATTTGAATGCGCATCTGAGATGCATTCCATCTAACTTTCGTCAAGGACTCGGGGCAAAATACCGTTCGAATTCGTTTGGCGGTTTTTCTTTGTTCGAGGGGAGCTCCAAAGTAACAAATATTGGTTGGAGTCATTACATTGAGTATACTATATGTATGGATGTTTTTGAGAAGTGAAAAAATTAAAGTCATTTGAAACAGTCATTCATTTCCCTAGCAATTAATAACATTTAATTAGTTTTGATCTTTTCACCTCCATCAATTTGATAATAATTTCTGTCGCTACAATCGTCTTCCCATCTGTTTTCTAGAGTTCAGACTGCTATATTCGAATTTTATTGCTGGACGATAATAACAAACCGCGACTGTCAAACACTTTGCAGCTATAAATTAATTTCCAATGGCGCTTCTTTCCAATACAGTTTCTCTCTTCTATCGGGGAAGCATTGAGATATGAAGGCGTTTTCCAAATTTTAAAACTGCAATAAAACTCGCACCCGAGTTGGCCAGCGTCCCGTTCCAATTATTTGGCAATCAAGCGCTACCATACGGATTCATTTTTTGGCCGTCTTCCAATTTTCCTCCTGATGGTCCACTTTGTTCATTTTATTGCAATCTGATGTCATGACACTCCGTGCAGTTCACTTCCTTCCGCCAGGAGAACCTGCTGAGTCTGCAAATAGGATTCCGGTCGTTTTGTGCTTGCCTTTAATTGGCCACCAACGGGAGCTGTACTTTTTTATCGTTCTTTCTCCGGATCCCAGCCAGACTGCATCAGGAAGAGAGAATTCTTGTTCCCTGTCTCGAAGACAGCTTGCGTGCACCGCCGGAGTCTAGACGATCTGAATAGTCGATTTTATTTCCCAGTCGAAAACGGAAAGCCAAACAAGACGAACACTGAAGTTTACCGGCTCTTTCTTCTGGATTCCGAGAGTACAACCGCTGTGCATCTCTTCCTTGAATACTGAATTGTGGAAGAAAAGCCGAACTTTAAGTTCAAGCTTTTCATCGAGGGTTTTTTTTTCTTTTTTAATATATTCGAAGACACACTGTTTATTAATCAACAAGATTTTGCAACTCCGGCTGTGCACCCTGCAGTGGGTAGCCAGGAACGGTAGAACACATCGAGACGATAAAGGAATCAAACGGTTCAGCGGAGAAGCAAAGATGTCCTTGTGACATTGTGCAATCTCACTCTCACTCACTTTCTCCCACATGTCGCTGCAAATGTGGCAGCTTCCGTCCTTTCCCCGAGAAATAATAGCTGTTTTCCACAAGTGATACTATAATCTCCCATGAACTGCATCAATTTTCCCTTGTTTCTCCTGTCGACGTTGGATGGTTTGGTTCATTCTGTTTTTGTTTTTTCCGCTTCCTTTATGTTGCTTTATGAGCGGAAGATTGCGGTCCCGTGTCTGGCGCATCGTAAAGTTTATACTGTTTATTCACAAGGAGTTATTATTTACTTGAAAAGTTATTGACCAAACAAATACATACATGGCATAGAGCTATGAGAAACATCTCTCGTCATCTTCCGAATGATATTCAATATTCAACAGGCTCATGGGCAACAGAGACAAACAAATCAAATACCTTCAATCCTTTCCGTAATCCGCTGGAATCTGCTAAATTGGATACATGTGTATACAATGTGTATGAGTAAAGTAGAACGCCCGCAGTAGCTCATCTTCTTCTTCTTCAATGGCACTAACGTTCCTAGAGGAACTTCGCCGTCTCAACGTAGTATTACTTGCGTCATTTTTATTAGTACTTAGTTGAGATTTCTATGCCAAATAACACTCCTTGAATGCATTCTGAGTGGCAAGCTCTAGAATACGCGTGATCACAGTGCAAGTCGGAGGAAATTTCTTTGACGAAAAATTCCCCCGACCAGAACGGGAATCGAACCCGAACACCCGGCATGTTAGTTATGACGCTAACCACTCGGCCAAGGGAGCATAGTAGCTCATAAAAATCATAAAAAATGGAATTGAAGATGGCATTTTATAGAAAAGCAAAACATTATCAGTGCTGAGATTTCACAAAAACTTTAAAAATAAAGCTGGAAACATATAGGGTGGGCCATTTAAAGTGGAAGCATCTGGCAACCCCATAACTTTTGACAGAGATGTCAGATTAACAAATGTCATACCGCGTTGGAAGCGTCATTTCAGTACAATTTTAACCATGGAACAATACACACCTAAACAACGTGCTGAAATTGTTCAGCTGTACATTCAAAATAACTTCTCAATTGTGGCTTTTGGCAAAAAATCATAATGTCTGATGAGGCGCATTTCAACTTGAATGGAGGAGTGAATAAACAAAATTGTCGGAAAACCTTCAATTCATCGAAACGCAACCTTTTTACGACCAAAAAGTTACTGTGTGGTGTGGCATTTATGCCAATAAAGTCATCGGCCCGTATTTCTTTGAAAACGAAAATGGAGCAACGGTAACCGTGAATGGGGAGCGTTATCGGACAATGATAACCGATTTTTTATTGCCATTTGTTCGTGAAAATGAATTGGACAATTACTGGTTCCAACAGGACGGCGCTACATGCCATACAGCGGCTGCCACGACCAAATTATTGCGCGAAATGTTCCCCGGAAGATTAATATCGAAAAACGGCGATTATGACTGGCCACCGAGATCACCTGATTTGACGCCTCCTGACTTTTTTTATGCGGATATTTAAAATCCAAGGTATACACTGGTAAACCAAGGACCCTGGCTGCGCTGAAAGACAATATCCGACAAGAAATTGCTGCCATATCGGCCGAAACATTGGGCAAGGTGATGGAAAATGCCGAAAAAAGGGCACATTTTGCGGTCAAGGCCAGAGGCGGTCATTTACGAGATATCATAATCAAAAAGTAGTTAGAACAAATCTCCTTGGACCAAAATAAATGAATTTCAAAAAAAAAAAATTTTAAAATTCCACTTCTTTACTTTGCTATTGCAAAAACAAATCCTTCCACTTTAAATGGCCCACCCTGTATTACTATCACATTACTATACTCTACGTTTCACAACTATAGAACCACTCATTTTTTCTGAGTTTCCAGAGATATGTAAGAAGTCAGTTAAATTGAAGTATATAGTGTAGGATATAACAACTATCTTCATTAAAAAGATTGGCCATTTGAACTTTATTGTTGTGTCCAGGTGCGGAATATTCAAAAAAATAAAATTCCAGTGTTTCATAACTATAGAACCAGATTGAAAAATTCTCCTTTACAAAATTAACGTCAATTTCACATGAATTACGATAAGTTTCAAATTCTTAGGTCATCTTTAGTTCTCAATCATTTCAAATAACCCATTCGGGGTGGTTTTGACCAAATTGCGCCATGTTGTAGTGTAGATCTGGTTCTATGCAGAGGATTCTGCTCGTTAAGGTCTTCAAAACACTCATACTGCTTGTAAACAGCATCTACTATTCGTACGATCACTCCTCATAAATTCTTGATAGGGTTTTGATCTTGTAATCAAGCTGAGCAGTCCAGAATCTGAATCCCCTATTCAATAAATCATGCCTTGACTTTCCGGATGTTACGAACCGATGTCAAATTACCCTATTATCAAATTGTTTTTGATGTAAAAAGAGCATTAAATGATTCTGAAGTACTCCGTTGTACTTCGTTGCCCTTTTGACTGTTCATTTGTGTTGATGGTAAACTACCTAAACCAGGCCTTTTGGAGAAAATTCTCCCCAAACCATAAAAATCCCATCCCCAAAGCAGCGGGTCCAAAATCTAATATGGAAGCTAATCCCATGGGTTTCACTATTTCAGGAGAACTTCTCTGATAGAAAGAAATCCAACTTGAATAGAATTTCTTCATACTGGAAGGACTTACGGAACGTGTCATGTAATTTACCAACTCGTAACCTTGCAGGCGGCAGTTTGATGGTTTGAGGAATATATTTTCAAAACAGTCTGGTTCAGATAGCTTTTCATCAACACCAATGTACAGTCAGAAGTGCAAGGAAGTCTTTCAGAATAATTTATTTCTATTTTTGCATCAAAAACACCGTGATAATTGGGTAATTTGGCATCAATCCGTAACATCCGGAAAGTCAAGACATGGTTTATTGAATAGGGGCTTCAGATTCTGGACTGATCGGCTTGTTTACCAGATTAAAACCCTGACAGGAATTTATGAGGAGTGATCGGACGAATAGTAGATGCAGCTTACAAGCAGTATGAGTGATTTGAAGAGCTTAAACGAGCAGTATCCCCTGCGTTGAACGAGATACACTACAACATGGCACAATTTGGTCAAAACCACCCCGAACGGGTTATTTGAACTGATTGAGAACTAAAGATGACCTACGAATTAGAAACTTATTGTAATTCATGTGAAATTGACATTAGTTTTGTAAAGAAGTGAGAATTTCTCCATCTGGTTCTATAGTCATGAAACACTAGAATTTTAGTTTTTTGATTGTTACGCGCCTGAACACAACAATGAAGTTCAAATGGCCAGGTTTTTTAAATGAAGATAGTCATTATATCCTATACTATATACTTCAACTCAACCGACTTCTTATATATCTCAGGAAACTCAGAAAAAAATAGTGGTTCTATAGTTGTGAAACGCAGTGTATAGGCAGAATATCAACTCCAGTTAATGGAAATTCGACTAATATTATAACTGGTGTTTGTTTATTTGACGATGATGGTGTTTGTTTATTTGACGCACTGAAAAGCAAGATTCGGTCGTGATTATTCATTTTATTTCTATCTAGATTCACTTCAACCATTAAATTTCGTCAGTATATGGCAAGGAATTTAGGGCTTTGTATATTCTCGATAGTTTCAACACGCGACTGAACCAGTGTCATTGACAATCTTCGAAAATTTTGAGTTTGATAACGCTTACAAGTTATGCATACTGTGGATAATGGTGATGAAATCGATATCATATTAAATAAGATGATACCATTGATAAAGTAAGGGTCGATACGAGAAGGATTTGCAGTATTTTAGCGCAACATATGCTACTCATCGTTTATCTAGTTGAGAAAAAATAAAAGTTACAACACTTATAGTAAGCAATTCTTCAAAATACACATACCATATTGTAAAATGGCGATTTTCTAACCTTTTTCAGCGTAGAAATAATACGTGAAACCGGGAAATTGGAAGATAAATTCTGATTTTTCTCGAAAATTTTAACGAATTTCAGAAAAACAAAACATCATCATTTTCCTCGCTGCGCCATCTGGTAGTAAATCCAACGTAAATTCGTCAATTGTGGTTAATGATCAATGCATATTTGAACGTAGGGCGTAGGATGTCAAATTATAAAACACATCCCGTCTGAAATTACTACTGAAACTATTACCGGTGAATAGAACTGATTACACTTCACACATTTAACACTTTGACCGCCCCGTCACCCAGATCTGGTTGACACTTTTTGACGTAGGACTACGTCTTTCATTTCTATACCGGGGTGTAAAATCAAAGTTTCGAAAACGAAAGCGTTACGCCGAAGACCGAGATTTTGAGTGTTAATAGTTCCTAAACAACTGAACGAAATGGTATGATAAACACTTCATTCGAAAGATAAAATGTCTACGCGTTCTATACTTGTTACTTTCTGATCCAAAAACTTGTTCCAATAGTCTTAAATTTGCTTTCAAAATAGGCTATTGAAATCACCAATCGGTATATAAGCGAGCGCCGCTCGGAAATCCACTCAGTTCTAATTGAACAGCGATTGGAGCATGTTGTCGCTGTTGTGGTGAAGCTCTTCGTTTATCATGAAAGCGCGGATGAACGGTGTCACCAAGAGCCTGTTTGTGCACCTTAGGCCAGAAGGGAATCTATCAGGAGGAGAGTGATGCTACAAACGGTTCCCCGGGAAGATCTCGAAGCAGCCGCTACACACACACATACACGCACGGAATTCTTTCCGTTTGGATCGAGAAAGATCCGGAAAATAATCTGCCAGTTCCTCTAGGAATTTAGAAGTACATTCATGTGAAAGAGTTTATTTGAATGTTTTCTATCCATGTAACACTGTGACCAAATATGTTTCAATCAAGTGCTATTAACAGATGGTTATCGAGTTAACATTAACCACTGGTGGGCTTCCAGTATCGAGGAAAATGTGGAAATATCTAATCGTTACTGAAAATAATCTGCCAGTTCCTCTGGGAATTTAAAATTACATTCATATGAAAGAGTTTATTTTAATGTTTTCTATCCATGCAACACTGTGACCAAATACATTAGGTTTTGTGATTTTTCAATCAATCCCAATCAACAGGATAGCTTCCGAAGATTATTTTTCCCCATAAGTAGGATATTTCCGTATCCAATATTGGATGCATAAAACATTGTGCCTCCAACGTAACGCTCTCGTTTTCGAAGTTCTCCAAATATTCATTCATTCAGAATGAATTCAGATTCAACTTCATACAAATGATCTCTAAATCAACGATAGTCCTACGTCACCCTTGCGGTTATACCATAGATATAACCCACTTCCTGTTTTTCGTTCAATTTGAATGGTATTTTTAAACGGAATTTGATAGAATGGGCACTTAAATGAAAATATGGGTTATGAAGAATAATCCAAAAATCAAAAACATAAAAATATAGTTTTCCGACGAACTTCGTTCCGCCCAAAATAGATTTTGACGTGGAACTACATCTAACCGGAGTATATGGAGGTAAAATGAAAACCTAAACACAGAACATGAAGAAAAAAATGAAAGATTCCGAATGCTTTTAACTCGAACATCGGAAAGATGTTTGCATCAATTGATAGGGAATATTCCTACGCTTCTAGCGCAATTCATAAAATGTTATTTTTCATTAGATAAACAATTGAATAACTGTAAAATGTTAAGCGTTATCTAAACGTCCAAACTGCCTCGTTTTGATTGGCTCGATTTACGGTTTCCCCAACACAGCCATCTAAACCAAGCAGCCTTGAGGAAATCGCCATTGCGAATACATGAAAGTCGGGGGTATTTTTGTTCCGACTGAAATGTGTTTCCCTAATACAGACTTTAAATCCAAGGAGTGTGGAGAAAGTGACATTCCGAATACATGTAAGTCGGGGGCATTTTTGTTCCGACTGAAATGTGTTTCCCTAACACAGACTTCAAATCCATGGAGCGTGGGTAGATTGGCATTGCAAATTCATGCAGGTCGGGGGTATTTTTGTTCCGACTGAAGTGTGTTTACCTAATACAGACTTCTAAACCAAGGACTCTGGAGAAATCGGCATTGCAAATACATGCAAATCGGAGGCATTTTTGTTTCGACTGAAATGTGTTTTCCTAACATATACTTCGAAACCAAGATGTCATCATATCAAACGTAAAAGGACTGTCATTAAATTACGAAGAACACAATCTATCACAATGCATGAATTGACATGACATTATACAATCTTTTTACTCACAAATCAAATAAATTGAATTCAATTGAATTCGGGAATTGTATCATTCAATCAAAAATTTAATCAATTCAAACAAATGATACAAGGTAGTCCCACGTCAACCTTGCGGTTATATCATAAATGTAACCCACCCATTTTTGACGTAGAACTACGTCTTTCATTAAGGGTGCCAAATCAGAAAACAGGTCACGTTTTTATGAAATAAAGTTAACGTTAATAACTATTTTTGCCGCGAACGGATTTTGGCGATTTACATACTAAACGAATCGGAAATTACGTAAGATTTGTTTAATATGCTATACATTAGAATCCCCTGGTTTGTAAATGGTTAAAATTCATGAAAACTTGAAGCGTTTCCATTTTCCCATTCATTTGTTCTGTCCATTTGTGTGCTTTCCCGAACAGATCTGTCAATAACGAGCAACTTATTGACGACCAACGGAGGGGAAATCGTAGGATTCATAGTCCCCATGAACAAAGGAAAAGTAGAAAAATGAAGGGGAGTACTTGCCTAGAGTATAAACAGTGGATCTCGCTGAGGCAAACTTTCATTCGGCATCGGACTGTTGAGCAATCCAGTTCACTTTGCTTTCGCTGCGCTTCGATCTAAGATTGGACCCCACCAGTGGTAATCCAACTTGGATATCGTCGTTTGATTTTTCTGTTCATTTTTCACGTTATTCGTATCGTGTGTTTTTCTTTCCACGTCATAAATTGGACGCTTCGCGTAGTGTTTGTTGAGCAAGAAGAAGAGGAAGGCAGGCTCGAGCCCTGCAAAAAACGAACGCATTGCCAGGGGCAATAATATTTCGAAGCAAGCGTCATCTAATGCTGCACGCGATGTTGGTGCAGTGAAAAGCGCTCGCACTGAACCGAGCCTTCGCGAGTGTGACACCGCACAACAGCGAAGTAGGCGATTTCGGCGCGTCGGTCGAAAATGTAAACGCCGTTACCCAGGCAGCAACCAAAATCAAGCTCCCCCCGCTGGTGGTGAAGGCGGTCGCTCTTGACAAACTCATCAGCGAATTCGCATCGATGGGTGTTACAGCAGAGTACAAGCTGTGTGGCATAGTTCAGTCTTTTTTCAAGTAGTAAACATTGTTTGTTTTCCGTCATCATAAGGGCTTCACTGGTGCCTTTGAGAATGCATCAATGCATTAAACTGACGTTATGGCGAAGCAGGCGTTAAGGTTGTGCGTCAAAAAAATATTTGGGGAATACCAAGCATCTTGAATGTCTTACTGGAATGGTATAAGTTATTTGGGTTCGCGTGCCAGTTGCAAAACTGCCTTCAGCTAGGATTGCATTAGCGCTATGAAGCATTGCTACTGTTTTCGAGGTTGTTATTAACAAAAAGAGTTTATTTCGCTTGTTTAGTCACCGAGAAAGTAAATGTCGTTCTGGAATTTTGTATGTGGTTTCGCTTGCCAGTAGCAAAACTTCCTCCACTAAGGGTGATAGCTGCGCTTCTCTCGAGCATGAGAAAGAAATACAACTTTTTTTCGAGGCCAGTAATATTAACAGAAGCGTTTCTTTTGAGAATAGCGCAAAATGATGAGAAGTGTTTTATATTCCTAGTAGTTTCAAGCCACCAATGTATGGCTCTGTATGCATGCTATGGCGAACGCTTGTTTGGCGCTTGGTTTACGTTGTACGAACGATGCCTAGAGGTGCGATTCCTTTAAGGAAATACTAAACAACATGTAGCATGATATTTGATACTTGCGGTGCCAAAGATATATTGATGTAGTTATGAGATGTGGAATAATGGTGCTGGTATATAATCGTATATAATCGACTCTAGCTGAGTCTATGCCAATTGCGAAAAAGGTCAAAAAAAAAAAAAGAAAAGCGTTCAAGGTAAATTTTCATTGCATTGACATGAAATAAATTGCGACATACTATCAGCTAGTGTATTGTTTTGCGAGGGCAAGAATTAATCATCAATCAATTATCGTCAACAAATTCTACAATGGCAAAACCATTTCAGAGATTATACTACTAAGCAGTTGTTTCTAAAATTTCACAGCATTATAGAATAATATCCGAAGGTATAAATAAGCGACTTATATAGAATAACAGCGTAGTTCTACGTCAACAATGCGGTCGTATCTTAGACACATCCTTCTATAATTTTTTGATTTGAATACTTTCAAACATCCACGTTTTCTTACTAAGTGAACGTTAGTGAGTCCAATCACAGAACTCTTCATTGATTGATTACCCTTTGACCCCTTTACAATTTCCTTTTACTATAAATTGTCTAGCACTTCTACAAAAATTCGTCTTTATAATATAAAATTATTTTCAGACACAATTCTCGTTCAAGATTCTTCAAGCATTTGGAAATAACATGTTTCTCCATTGCATGGAAAACATGTTTGATACAGAGAACATTACAAAATAAAGACAGCTCAAATCGGACCATTCCTTCCTCGGGTTTAGGGCACACCATCACATTTGGCCTTCCATTTTTGTTTATATAGATAAAAGATATAGGAATGCGTTATTCCGTTTGAAAATCCTTTTCCACTTTCGAACAAAAATCAATTTCGTTAGCGCCAACATCAAATGGACTAACAACGCTTAGCTAATTGTAGAACATATGGGAATTCAATTTTCCGAATTTTCCGATTTTACTCTCCGCTATATTGATCTACGGGAAGAGACACGAATACAACGAAATATAGATGACCATTCCTTCCTCAGGTTTTGCACTTAGCAACACATTTGGCCTTATATTTTTATTTATAGATATAAGATATGGAAATGCGTTATTTCGCCTGAAATTCTATTTCCACTTACGAACAAAGATAAATTTCGATAGCGCAAATATCGAATGGACTAACAACGCTTATTATGACGTGATTTTCGTACATGTGGGAATTCAATTTTTCGAATGTTCCGACCTTCCTTCAGAGTTTTCCGAAAATTTTCCGGTTTTTCTCTCCACTATATTGATCTACGGGAAGAGACGAATACAACAAAATAAAGAAGGCTAAAATCGGACCATCCCTTCTTTGGGTTTTCCACTTACCAACAGATTTTGCCTTACATTTTTATTTATATAGATATAAGATATGGAAATGCGTTATTTCGCTTGAAAATCCATTTCCACTTACGAACAAAGATCAATTTCAATAGCGCAAATATCGAATGGACTAACAACGCTTATTATGATGTAATTTTCGAACACGTGGGAATTCAATTTTCAGAATTTTCCGACCTTCCTTCAGGATTTTCCGAAAACTTTCCGATTTTTCTCTCCACTATATTGATCTACGGAAAGAGATGATTGCAACAAAATATAGGAGGCTAAAATCAGACCATCCCTTCTTTGGGTTTTTCGCTTACCAACAGATTTTGCCTCACATTTTTATTTATGTGGATTACCTACTGTAAATATGTTTGTATGTTTATCTGCAGGGTTGTCCCACATCAATAGAAATTTAACCACCTTCCTGTTGACCGATTGACTTGAAATTTGGAGAACGCCTTTATCTCTGCTGTCGTTTTAAAACTGCGTATTCTATGATCTTGAAAATCCAAGATGGCGGTCGCTACAAAATGGCGGACTACATATTTCATTAAAACCCCATCTATGGGTACCAAATGAAAGGGCTTGACTAGTAGAACACAGGTATTTATGAAAAATGTAAATCCAAAATGATCGCCATCACAAAATGGGACATTTTTTTCAATTCATTTATATTGGTATCAAACGAAATGACTTAACTAGTAGAACATACTTATTTGTGAAAAACCACATTTGAAATGTACTGTTGAAAAATCACTATGTGTATAGTTCCTCAATATCCTAATCGGAACTCGATGAGATATTACTCGAAACTTTTTTTTAACGCTTCGCACTATTTCGTCGTTACTACTTTCCTCGCTTTCAGATTTACTATTACGCCGTCCGGTGAACATTTTAAGGTAAACACACGTGTGTCTAAAAAAATATCATAATAGTTTTTTGTAAGAAACAGGGCCTTCTCTGCGTTGCGCAATTATTATTCTCATTCTCAGAAAAAAACTTGCAACTTGATTCTTCTTTTAGCTTTTTAACTACCAAGCGCAAAGAACGATGAAAACGAATTACGTGAAAAATCGGAGTTACCAAGTGTGATATAGTTTATGACGATTATTTTCCCACAAATGTGACATATGTTTTCAGTATGATATATTCACAGAATCTTCGCAATCGATTGAACAGAATATTCCATATTATCCAATAAAATTGTAGTTATTCATCGCCATCGAATATAGTATATAAAGCAAGTACGTTCGGTTGAATTTCATTTTTTATTATCATTTCCAGCACTGTATAATTGACTGAAAACTTATTTTTATAAGTTTTCTAATCAGCAGTCGGTTGATTTCATTCGGATTCAACAGAAAAGTAGTCCTGAATCGAACCCGAATTCATTATTATCTTTGCCCGTTTATTTCTCTAGCGCACCGACAGTTTGATTTGGGCCCCGCAAGAAACTCGACCGAATCGCTCTGGGCGACGAAGGTGTTAAACAGAATTCTGACACAAAAACGACTATAATTTCAGAATAGACACTACAAGACAATTTTATATCATGACACCGCCAGACCATATGTACAAGGATCTGCCAAGACTTATCTAGAAAGAGTAACCTGAGAGGTTCTACCTCAACCGCCATAATCTCCAAACATTGCTCTCTCAGATCACTATTTGTTTCGGTCCATGGCCTTGGTCATTTCGGTTCCAGTTCAGATCTCATGGAGAAATCAAAAATTGACTTAACAACTGGATCGTTTAAAAACACCAGACTGCTACCAGCGTAGAATCCATGTATCTATCAAATATTAGGCTGTCAAAAAAGTCCTGCGGTATTTTTTTTTTAATTTTCATTTGTTCATAAAATTAGTTACAATCATCAGTTTTAAGTCAAATATGCGCCGTTTTGTTCGATGACTTGTCCCAACGAGATGCCAACTTCATAATACCCCTGTTATAGAAGCTCGCTTCCTTATTGGCAAAAAACTCGGATAGCCAATTTTCACAGGCCTCTTTTGTGGCTAACTTCTGATTACCTAGCTCGCCATGGACAAAAACAGGTGGTAGTCACTTGGTGCAAGGTCCGGACTTTACGGCGGATGCAAAAGAACCTCCCATCCGAGCTCCCGGAGCTTCTGGCGCGTCACTGTTTATCATAGATGGCCTCTTCTTCATGAGTGCTACCTTCAAGCGGTCCAGTTGTTGGCAGTACAGGTCCGAATTGAGCGTTTGGCCATAGGGAAGCAGCTCATAATAGATTATTCCTTGACAATCCCACCAAACACACAGCAGAACCTTCCTGGCCGTTAATGAGGGCTTGGCCACCGTCAGAGCCGCTTCAGCGGGCTTCGACCACGACCGTTTGCGCTTCACGTTGTCGTAAGTGACCCACTTTTCATCGCCAGTCACCATCCGCTTCAGAAACGGGTCGATTTTGTTGCGATTCAGCAGCGATTAACATGCGTCGATACGGTCAAAGATGTTTTTTTGCGTCAACGTGTGTGGCACCCATACATCGAGCTTCTTCGTGAATCCAAGCTTCTTCAAATGGTTAATAACGAGTTGATGACTTATCCCCAGCTCTTGCCCGATGCTACGGCTGCTACTATGCCGGTCTTTCTCGGCTAATTCAGCGATTTTGTCGCAATTTTCGACGACAGGCCTTCCGGAGCGTGGCGCATCTTCGACGACCTCTACACCAGAACGAAAACGTTGAAATCATCGTTGTGCGGTGGAAATGGAAATTGTATTGGGTCCATAAACTGCACAAATTTTATTGGCAGCTTGAGATGCATTTTTGCCTTTGTCATAGTAGTACTGTAAAATATGTCGGATTTTCTCTTTATTTTGCTCCATATTTGCGACACTATAACTCACGAACGACTTAACCAAACAAAACACTGTCAAGGACTATATTATAGCGCGCAAAAATACCTTCCCAACAAGCTATAGTATTACTCGATACAATGAATACAACTAGAACTACGCGCTTACAACGACACCTCGCGGAAATACCGCAGGACTTTTTTGACAGCCTAATATATTCCGAGAATTTGTAATTTTAAATCTTCCCGTTCAATTTTTGAGAACCTAAATTTTTGTGCCGAAACGTTGAAAATGTAGCAGAATACATTTGGCGACTCAACTATGTCGAAAACACGGCTGTATTGATGGAATAAGTCATTCAAAGACGGCCAGAAGGAGATGAACGAGTTGTCACGTCAAGGACAACCATCCATCTCTTTATCTGACGAAAACATCAACAAAATATAAGGAATGGTGTTCGGAAATCATCTTGGGGTTTGTGAGAGCTAACCTGTGAATTAAATATCTCTCACGAGAACGTTCGTCATATTTTGGTTAACGTTTTGCGCACGAGAAAAGTCACAGCTCGACTAGTGCCAAAAGAGCTTCAATAATTTCATGGATATCAAGTAGCTGAAGGCATGCTTGATTGTTGAAATTCTGATCTAACGTTCATCCAATGCATAATTACTGACGATGAGACATGCAGTGACGAGTTAACCCTTTCCCGTACAACATCGAGTCCCACTCGTGGGTACTTAAATAACAAAGGGCACGAGAACGCTCAGCAGGCTAGTGAAATCACTTGATGTGTGACGTATTAAATAATACGGGAAGGGGTTAACAATCTTCAGCATGGATCGCTGCACACTAGTCGAATCCGAAAAAAAACACGTTAAAAGTCGATCAAAAGTTAAGGTAATGCTGACTGTTTTTTTTCGATATTCGTGATGTTGTCCATTCAGAATACTATCCGGTGGGCCAAACGACGAACAAGGAGTATTATCTTGGCGTTATGAGGCGTTTGAGAGAGAGAGACAATTTGTCGCAAACTACTAGATTTGTGGAAGGAAAACACTTGGATTTTGCTCCAGCCCATTGATTGATCAATGTGAAAAAAAATTTGACCAAAAATAGCACGAATGTGATTGAGCAAGCACCGTGCTCTCCAGATATAACCCTGTGTTACTTTTTTCTATTTCCGAAACTCAAATTACCGTTTCGTGGGACCCTTTTTGACAGCATTGGAGATATATAAACGAATTCGCTGCGACAACTGAGGGCAATTCCTGAATACAGCTATAAAAAGTGTTTCGATGATCGGATTGTTCGTTGGAACATATGTATTGCTTCAGAGGGGGTCTATTTTGAAGGTAATGACATAAATTTAGCTGATAAATAAAGCATTTGAGCAATTCCATGCCAAATCAGCCGGGAAACAACAAATTTTGACGCGAACCGCTTCGATTTTTTTGAAACTTGGTACATATGATAAAGGCTACCCTAAATTACAATTTTTGTTATCATATGAGCAATGACTGTTTTTTTAAAAGGTCGTATTCAAAATCATTGATTTTTTTTCATATAATCTTAACTCGAAGTCCAGATGTCTGATTGATGTTTGACAAAGTTAGAACAATAGAACATCTTGAATGCATCGTTATAAACATTTTTCCAAAGATTGAATTTGATATTAAAATCGTCTATATCTAATTGTTCTTCTCTGATTTACCCCAAACTTTGATCGATCGGCTAAAAAAAAGCTGAATATATCAATATGAAGCGTTCACAGGGGCCGGAATAAAATTTTCTCCACTAACATTAAAACTTACTGCAATTACAAAAAATTACAAAAGATTTTCTAAAAACTACAAAAACCCTGTTTTTGGGACTTTTTGAAATCGATTCAAAAAAAATATCGATTTCAATAAAAATTAAAAATTGTAAAAAATTAAATTTGTAAGAAAATTCGATTGCCGTCATATGTTTTTTTTCTGAAAATCATTCATTTGAGGTTCAAGATGAAGTTCATAGCCATAATTCGAACATTTTTCAAGCAACATCCCATCCATTTGTTATTTATTAAAGATATGAAAAAAGTTCTCTAGCGAATTCAGATTTGTAGTTATATCTGAAGTTTTAAGTTAGGACACAGTAGTAGGTAGGTAGTGCAGGTTCGTGAGTCCAATCGCAGAACTGTTCATTGATTGATCGTCTTACCTTTTACTATAAAATTCCTAGTACATTGATCAAAGCTTATCTTTATAATATCAGATTATTTTCAGGCACAATTCTCATTCAGGATTTTTCAACCACTTGCAAATAACATGTTTTTTCCGTTTGATACAGAAAATATGATAGAATAAAGACAGACCCTCTCAGATATGAACCAGCCTTCGGATGAAAATCTTTTTAAAAAAGACGGGTGGGTAATGTCGGGGACATAACCGGAGTGACGTAGGACTATACAAGGGGGACAGCTTTTGTTAAATATATAGTTTTATTTTCTTCTCCTACGTGAATACCTACCTATCTACCTGAAAAGTTGATTAGTTTACTGTTTACTCTTTATGAATATGTTGATGGTTCTGAAAAGAACCTTTGGTGTTGTGTTTTTGTTATCACTCGATATTCCCATCTTGTTCGGTTAAACCTTCCTGTTTAGCTATTGCGTTTGCCACTCGCCACAACTTTCACAGTTGGAAAATTTCTTCCCATCCAGCTTGTGACATATTGTTCAGTAAATTACATTTAATGCGACGTGCCGGAGAAACACTTTGCCACTCACTGAAACTAATTGTTGCCTTGATGAGCGCCGAACCGAAGCTGCTCTGTTCTTGATGCGGGTTTTCTGTTTAGCGATTTGTTGCCACTCGCCACAGCTTTCACAGTTGGAAAATTTCTTCCCATCCAGCTTTGTGACATGTTGTACAGTAAATTACATTTTATGCGACGTGCCGAAGCGCCACTCAGTGTCGCTTTGGAGGCGATTTTAACCTGTAATTGAACATTTGCGATGACAGTGGTACAGTGTCGACTTTCAATGTGGGGTCATAATTTGGATCTCTATGTTTACAAAAATGTCCAACTAAATAAGTCGCATCACATGTCCGTCCAATTAGCTAAATGTCGAACTAATTGTAAATTACTGTACTTTCAATCTGGAAACAATTTAAGAATTGGTGAAAATTGAATAATCACTATTCCCCAACTATCAATAAGCTCAGAACAACTGCCAAATTCACATAATCATCAGGTCCTGGCAAACAAATTATGAAAAAATCAATTTGTGTTTTATTATTATTTTGGATAATGTTTTAGAAAGCATTGAACTGTATTTCCTAAACTCTTTTTTGGAAGGTTTAATGGCCCTGAAAAGCGCCTTGTTTTATGGAATGGTTCCAATTTAGAAAACTTAGTACTCGTGGTTTTGAAAAAAAACCCATTTCGAACGCCCTCGATGCCGCCTTGTTCTGGATTTGCCACCAAAGCAGTTTGTATAAAGAACAAACTTTTTTCTTCTGCTACCTAATGCCGTTTTGCGATTGCGTTTGCCACTCGCCACTCGCTGCAACTGCCTGTTGTCTTGATGTCCACCGAACCGAATGTGTTCTGTTCCGAATGCGGGTTTTCTTAACGTCGCGAGCAGCTTTGCCAGCTAACTCGATCACTTCGGCGGCCGAAACTATATAACGCTGGCTAGGTGGACTGGTGCACTGGTACTAACGCGCTCGGCCTAGCTACCCTTGCGGGGAACTCCAGATCAACACGGTTCGAGCGGTATTTTGCCTTTCCCTTCACTTTTCCTCCTTTACCATGTCCAGACATGGCTGCTTGGGTTGGTTTGTTGATATTTTGTGATGCGAACCGATGTGGTGTACGATTTGAATGAGAATGATCGTTACGGAAGGAAGGAAGGTCTTGTATTATAGAGATCTTAAACTTTTGCAGTTCATTCGTCTCTAGCCTTGAGAAAGGCCCTTTGAAAACTCTACTCTACTCTATTACTCTACTCCAGCGCTACCAACTCCGCCCTCTTGCCTTGAGAAAGGCACTCGATCCCTCGCCGTCCAGCTCGTCCAGCAACGATGTTGTCCAGTCGGTGTCCACACAAAGAATGATCGTTACGGCAGCGGAGCAGGGATTTTTAAGCTGACTGGCTGTCTCGAGAATTACGCATGTGTGAGACTGCGACCAATGTTTCGTTCATTTTTTCGTTCCTTTCCAATCGTGCTTCATTCTATTTCGCTGCTGCTCTGGTTGCCCGTTTTGGTCGGTACGATTTGAGGAGCACAAAATGGACCAATCAAAAATGGGCACATAGTGCATTTTGACAATGCTTGATATTTCACAATTATTCAATTATTTATCTCAAGAAAAATGAAATGTTATTCGTTATGATAGATGCGTAGATATATTTCCTATCAATTGATGCAAAAACCTTTGCGATCTATTGAGAAATGCTCGAGTTACAAGCGTTCCAAATCTTGCATTTTTTCCTACTTGTTCAGTGCCTAGATTTCCATTTCACCCCCTATATCTTCCGGTTAGACGTAGTCCTACGTCAAAATAAAAGAAATACAGACCCCTCCTCTCTTGTTTCCTTAGAGAGGGGGGAGGAATGTCTATTCACCAAAGGACCGTTTCGTGCCCCCTAAAATCTTCACATGCCAAATTTGGCTCCATTTCTTGATTAGTTTTCGAGTTATGCAGAAATTTGAAATTTGTACTGACGAGAAACTAGATACTACAGCATTGGCTTACCAGGGATGCCAGATGATTTTTCAAATGTCCATCAAATAGTCAGAAACAGCAATCAGGTCCGAATTCAACAGATGGTTGATCCGAATTCGACTTCTCTATTGGTTTATATTTTCGTTTCAGGTTTTCAGTTGCATTAGACAATTTTATCGCGAAATACACGCTAACCGTGTATAAAAATAATTTGTGCTGAATTTCTTCGAACTGTAGGTACTATCCGAAGAAGGCAGAAAGGCAAAAGGATTTGGGCCAGAAATTGGATGCAAGGAAAAGGAGCAACAAATACAATATTGAATGAATTCAGATTTTTTTATAGCAGATCACTTTTTATGACAAAAATATTTGATGGAGTGCCTGCATTTTTTAATCGATAAAAAAAACTTATTTGCATTGACATTACCCAGCTGAAAACAATTCTGTTTCGGTTGCACGTCGCAGTTACACGATATCTAACCTGGAATAAACAAGATAGATCACCATATGCCCAGTGAAATTAAATCAAAGATTTTTTTTCAAGGTGGGTTTTCATGTGTGAGCATTTTTCTGTAACTTTGCGGAGCACAAATTTCCCGCGGAGCACCATTTGAAAACCCCTGCTCTCGAATACAGAGCAGTGTTGAGTAAAACCTCTGAATAAGTGAAAACACTGTTGAATTTCATTGGTCCAAAAATACAACGCCAAGATACACTCATGAGAGATGCTATACCTGCAAAAGTAAAATTAAAAAAGGACATTGATGTGCCTTTCTTTTGGAATATCGTTCAGATTGTTGTCGATATTTTTTAGAATCTCGAAAGCATCCATAGCTAAGATAATTCCGGAAGTATGTGGTGCTATAAATGACAGTCTAAAATATTTTTTTTATTTATTTCGCCTTGCCAGTAGCTTCGTGTACGAATTTGTGAAATGAAAATGATAGTAGATTTGCAGGAGCAATAAATACACGTCAAAAACTAAAATAATGAATGAAAATGTGCTTTTTTAAATCGAATATGTATTTGTTTCTTAGAAAAATCCTTTTTTTTGCAAGTTGTGAGTGAATTTTGAATGAAAATTGTGCCTGATAATGATTCTTGTAACGTTTTCCCGTTATTACAAATAAAAATGAACAATAACATATCTATAATAAATTATAGCAACAAGTGTAGAATTAATTATACGCAATGCCATCTAGGCGTCGTAGTTCTCAACTACTTTTTTGGGGTCCAGCTCCTCTTAAATGATTGTAAACGAGAAGGGAATATACAGCGAATTTCTTTGCAAGAAAGTTACGGACGGAAATCAATGGCCACTTGTATACCACAGTTAGAACCTGTAATTTTTTGGAACTCTCGGCCATTTCGTTTGCGAAGCGGTCAGAGAGCGGAACGTTTTTCTTTAAGTGCGAATAAGTACAAAAAGGTATTTTAGTGGAATAGTATTTCGTTAATAGAAAAAAAGTAGTGTAATCAGTTTATTTTATTGTAACTATATTTTCCATTGGTGCAGTTATAAAGTTAAATAATTACATAATTCAAGTTTCGCTAGTGTTTTTGTGTTTTTGGAGAAACCAAGGTAAATTTGATCTCTTCCCAACCTAACCCAACACTCAATTGAGCGTTTATGTTGAACAGATCGCCTGTTCAACAGGCAGCATATCCGGGATTCCGGATATCCCATTTAACCGGAATAAACAGAGCTGAGAATTCTTTATTCGCAACGAACGGGTGTGAGTAATCGAGGATCGCCCGACCGGCTCTCGGCGTGTTTCGCAGTGTCCCGCAGCGTCCGTCTCCATACGCTGCGTTTTTGAGTTTCCTGACCGCGGAATCCTGGTCGGTAGCAAAGAGCAACAACGGTGGCTTACCGTCAGCAAATTCAGCTGCGACTGTATCCAGCTCATTTTCATCGCACGCTATCAGTCCGGTAAAAACCCTGCGCGCAGGTAGGTGACGAAAGTGAGCGCATGGCCATAGCGTAGAAACGTAACGCTACTAAATTTTAAGTTTTATTGAGAGTGTTGGGAAGAGAGAGCTTTCGTTGAGAGTTTAGGATTTGAGTAGGGAATTAGAGGAAGATGAAGGGAGAAGGAAATAAATTGTAAATAGGGATGTAAATGAGTTTTTTTTCTTTCACGAAATAATATTTCGTTTCGGTTAATTTTTATTCGGAATCTTTTCTGGTTAATTCCATCTCCTAAAGCTACCTAATCGAATTGGGAAGGTTCCTGAAAATCCAGGTATTCGCGAAAATCGGAATTTTGGGTTATCGCATTTTTTGCAGGGAAGTTCACGTAGGTTTCGTGACCTTTTCCCTATATCGTACGTGTTCGTTCGAGGCTAGCTTGACCCTGAGAGAAATTCCAATAGTTAGTCGGGCAAATAACACGACAGGTGGTCTCCCTTTGGGAGTGGCGCTAAAGCCACCTGATTTAGCTAAACTCGCGTTTCGGGACTTCGAACGGTTACATTCTATATTAGAGATACTCAAGAAAACTATCTCAAAAAGAAAACGTGCCCCGCCAGCGTGCAAAACAAAATAACATCGATTTTGTTTAAAAACTATGAGGGTGTTATTTGTTTTTCCAATAAATTTCTTTACATTTGGCAACCCTGATTTGAGCGCTGAATTCTGTTTTTGACGTTTTGAGGGATGCGAGTGCGAATAAATCCAAATAACTTTGAAGTAGCTCGCACGCCGGATCACACGTGACCATAGCTGGCTAGATGTGTTCACACGGTGTGTGTAGCTGCACTGCAGTAACTGTCTAGACCGACTCGTATACCTACTCGCACCGTCTGAACCCGGCTTAAGAGAGGTGGGAGGAGTGTCGAACCACTATAGAAACATTTATTGTATCCTAAAACCTCCATATGTCAAATTTGGTTTCGTTTGCTTGAATAGTTCTCGAGTTATGCAGAAATTTGTGTTTCATTTGTATGGCAGGCCCCCTCCCTCCTCAGAGAGATGGGAGTAGTGTCTATTCACCATAGAAACTTTTTATGTCCCCTGAAAATTTCGCATGCCAAATTTGGCATTTTCTTGGTTAGTTTTCGAGTTATGCAGAAATTTGTCTTTCATTTGTATGGTAGCTCCCCATCAGAGAGGGTGGGTGGTGGAATGTCTAACCACCGTGAAAACATTTATTGTGCCCTAAAACCTCCATAAACCTAATTTGGTTTCGTTTGCTTGATTAATTCTCGAGTAATGCAGAAATTTATGTTTCATTTGTATGGCAGCCCCCCTAAGAGAGGAGGGAGGAGTATCTAACCATCATAGAATCATTTGTTGTACCCTAAAACCTCCACATGCCAAATTTCGTTTCATTTACTTGATTAGTTCTCGAGTAATACAAAAATTTGTCTTCCATTTGCATGGCAGAAACCCAACCCCCCTAAAAGAGGGAGGGGAGGAGTATCTAACCACCGTAAAAACATTTATTGTACCCTAAAACCTTCACATGCCAAATTTGGTTTCGTTTGCTTGAGTAATGCAGAAATTTGTGTTTCATTTGTATGGCCCCCCTCCACCTCAGAGAGAGAGGAGGTGCATCTAACCACCATTGAATCATTTATTGCACCCTAAAACCTTCACATGCCAAATGTTGTTTCATTTACTTGATTAGTTCTCGAGTAATACAAAAAATTGTGTTCCATTTGCATGGCAGCCAGTGGCGTAGTGTGCGGGCGGCAAATCCGGCATTTGGCGAGGGTGCTGGCCCTTTGGGGCGCCAAAATCCAGGAATTTGGAATAGCATTTTTTCCTACAATTATATTTCCCAACTATTATATTTCATCTTTCAATTGAGGAAAAAACATCCATCATGAGTAGTTGCTTCTGTCCGTACATTAGTAAAACCAATAATCTCTCTTTGATTTTCGCAAAATTGAAACACCCAACATCACATTACATCAATACCCTTTCGATTATTCGCTATGCATACCTGGGCACCTCTTCATGCAATGCAAAACAGATGCATGGAGCCAATACAGAGGGCAGAGGGGCGCCAAAATAGGCCGTGAATGCAGGGATGCCAGGTTTGAAGACATGTCTTCATTTTGAAGAGATTTGACTTAATTTGAAGACATTTGATTTTGTGAAGACATTATGAAATATGTGAAGACATTCAGTATGATAGCCTATATGAGTTTTTGAGAGATATTATTTCCATAAAATTCAAACTATTGGTCGAAAAGGTCGTCAAAAGAAATGGGGCTTTTGTCTCAGTGTCATTCGCTCGTTTTTTTTTATTGCGTGTCACTTGTTTACTATTGTTCTTATTAGTCAACGGCGACTTTTATCAAGGGTTTTTTTTTTAGTTTAACTAACAATAATCGCACCTCGGTAAACCTCATTGTTTATGATATCGCCACTGCGCAAAGCTAGCCTCGGGGCCATTCATTCGTTTTTTTTAAACATTTCAAGCAGGAAATCCCAAAGTATATAGAATTAATTCAAGAAGAAAGCGACTTTTACTTCAAATCCATGAAGGAGAACTTCAAGTGGTTTGAATACATATTGTCCCTAGAAGACATTAGCTCATTTGCATTAGAAAATTTGAATGATTGTTACATTGTATTTTTATTATTTTGGCCTGTATGGGCAATACTCACTCAATCAACGGTATATCAAACTAATTATCATTTATAAACTCATGAAATTTATCTCGCAGTTGTGAAATATATTCTTTGTTCACATTTATTCAAATAAACTTCAAAACCTCAAGGCAAGTTTAGTGAAATGCGCTATATAACAATGCCAATTAAAATAAACATTGAAAAAGCCATCAAACTTTGTTCAAAAGTAAGCTATGAATTTTAGTTTCCTTCGATGTGATTATGAAGACTTTGAAGACATATTTTCGTACCATGTGAAGACATTTGAAGACATTTTCTCGTACCATGTGAAGACTTTTGAAAAAATCACCTGGCATCCCTGCGTGAGTGGCCGTGCGATGTTTTAAGGCCCATTTATACGTTGCTAGTAGCTGACTTCACAATGAGCAGCTACTGACCCGGTGAACTCGCTTGACAAATGGTTGACTCGCCTTGTCCGTTCACACAATGTGAGCTGCTGGCAAGAAACTAGATACTATGACACAGGTTTACCAGAGATGCCAGGCGATTCTTCAAATGTCCATCAAATAGTCAGAAACAGCAAACAGATCCGAATTTGTCAGATGATTGATGCGAAATCGACTTCTTTATTGGCAGTTTTCGTCTTAGGTTTTCAGTTGAATTTATCATTACACAATTTTATCGCGAAACACACGCTGGCCGTGTTTAAAAATACTTTGTGCTGATTTTTTTTTAACTGAAGGTACTATCCGGAAAAAGACGAAAGAAAAAAGGATTCGGGCCAGGAATTGGATGCAAAGAAAAGAAGCAACAAATACAATATTGAAGTAACTCTACGATGATGATCCCCGAGAGTACAGAGCCGTGTTGAGAATAACACCGGAAAAAGTGAAAAAACTGTTGGATTTAATTGCTCCACAAATACAACGCAATATACACTCATGAGGAATGCTATACCTACATGAGTGAAACTAGAAATGGTGTGCCTTTCTTCTGGAATATCGTTCAGATTATTGTCGATATTTTTTTAGAATCACGAAAACATCCATAGCTCAAATAGTTCCGAAAGTATGTGGTGCTACAAATGGCAGTCTAAAAGATTTTTCAAAATTTGATTTATTTCGCCTTGACAACAGCTTCGTGTACCAATTTGTGAAATGAAAATGATAGTAAATTTGCAGGAGGAATAAATACGCATCAAAAACTAAAATCGAATATGTAAAAAAAATCGAATATGTATTCTGTTTCTTAGAACAATACTTTTTTTGCAAGTTGTGAGTGAATTTTGAATGAAAATTGTGCCCGATAATGATTTTATATTTAGAATCCCAAGAAAACTATCTCAAAAAGAAAACGTGTCCCACCAGCGCGCAAAACAAAATAAAATGAGTAAAAAAACTTTTTAAGTTAAACGGTTTATTTGTGATTAAACATAATAATGTACTAAAAGCTAGAAAATAATTAGGCAAGTAGCAGTTAGAAGTTATCACACCTCTCCTTCATTAGTTTAGGGCATTGATAAGACTAAAATAAAATCGTGGGACATATGATGAAGTCACTAATTGTGGATAATGGAAATCCAACGTGCCCCACGATTTCATTTTAGTCTTATCAATGCCCTAGACTAATGAAGGAGAGGTGTGATAACTTCTAACTGCTACTTTCCTAATTATTTTCTAGCTTTTAGTACATTATTATGTTTAATCACGAATAAACAGTTCAACTTAAAAAGTTTTTTTACTCATTTTATTTTCTAGTTTTTAGTACATTATCTGTTTCATTAGAATATTTCTCTACAATAAAGCCATTGTACTGTATTCTATCAGTCAAAAAATTTCATTTGATACCGATATTGAGTGGATTGCAGAAAATACATAGTGTGTTCTCCAAGTCAAGTTCGTTGGTTTGATACACATATCTCAATCAACCTCTTGTTTTGAGATGATATGGAATCAGCTATTTTGTAGCCAAATTGGATTTTTCAAGATAAGCAGTTTTAAAATGACAGCAGAGAAAAAGGTATTTTAGAAATTCGGTCAGTTTCTATTGGTCAAATTTCTATTAATGTGGGACAATCCTACAGACATACGAACAGTTCAAGCTAAATAAAACCGTTTAATAAAGTAATTTGCTATTTTGTGATTACGGCCATCTTGGATTTTAATTTTTCATGATCTACTGTGAACTACTATTCAAGCCCTTTCATTTGAGAGCCATATTAATGGTGTTTTGACATAATATGTAGTCCGCCATTTGGTAGAATTTTGATGGATTTGCATTTTTCATAAATAACCGTGTTCTACTACTTCATTTGATACCCATAATAATAGGGTTTTTAGAAAATATGTAGTCCGCCATTTTGTAGTGGCAGCCATCTTGGATTTACATTTATCATAAATAACTGTATTCTGCTAGTCAGTCCCTTCCATTTGATACCCATATTAATGAAGTTATGAGGAAATATGTAGTCCGCCATTTTGTAGTGGCAGCCATCTTGGATTTGCATTTTTCTTAAATAACCGTATTCTGCTAGTCAAGCCCTTTCATTTGATACCCATATTGATGGGGTTTTGGAAAACCCACATTGATGAGGTTTTGAAGAAGAAAGGGATCCGCCATTTTGTAGCAGCCGCCATCTTGGATTTTCAAGATCATGAAATACGCAGTTTTGTAATGACTACAGATGTGTGTTTAATGTGAGTATTGGTTGATCTTCCTGTCTAACAACCATTTGGAGATATGCTTGTGCTAAATCCAGTTTAGAAAATTTCTCGCCACCGGCCATGTTGGCGAATAATTCATCTATGGTCGGTAAAGGATGTTCGTCCACTAACAGATTCTTGTTAACGGTCAGCTTGAAATCCCCACACAGACGCACCTTGTTGGCGGACTTCATCACAGGCACTATCGGAGTCGCCCATTCACTGTGGTTAACTTTCAACAAGATCCCCTTTTCCACCATCCGATTGATTTCGTTTTCCACAACATCTTGAATAGAAAAAGGTATTGAACGAGATTTCAAAAATACAGGTTTGCTATTCGGTTTCAGGGTTAGCGAAGCTTGAACTTTGGTGATCTCTCCAATAGAATCATCGAAAACTGAAGGGAACTCTTCGAGTACATTTCTCACCGTTCCGGATAACGGTGTACGCAGCGTTATTTTGTTGACACTAGAAAGATAGTTTTTCATGACATCGTTCCAATTGAACTGCAACGCACGCATCCACTCCCGCCCCAGCAACGGTTGCCTTTTCGAATCGACCACGAACAATCGCAAGACTTGTATTTTCCCGTTACACGCCACATCTACATCAATGGTACCGAAAACCTTTATTTTACTGCCGCAGTAACTACGCAATTCAACTTTTGTCTCATTAAGTGTAATGTCGTTAAACCATTTTACTCTGTCAGCAAGCCCAATCAAGGAAACTGGTGAACCACTGTCTACCTCAAATTTCATCAATACGTCGTTCACTTTAAGTTTCAAAAATATTTTCGAAAGAGGTTCTGCTCTAGAATCATCAAGTTTACCAACATCAACTACACATATTTCATCAATCTCTTCTTCTGAGTCTGACTCATTACCCTCCTCAACCAAATTTGTCTTATATTTGTATTGCTTACTCGAATTAATATTGTTTTTAATGTTGTGGCCCGGAAAGCTGAGACACACCCTTTGCAAATGACCGATTTTCTTACAGTGATTACAAACTGAGTTCTTATGTGAACATGCATTAGCCAGATGCGCTTCACTACCACACCTGTAACACTTAGGGTTAGTAGTATTAGTTACTTTAAAAAAAATACAAAAAAAATAAAAGAAAATACACAGTGTGTTCTCCAAGTCAAGTTCGTTGGTTTGATACACATATCTCAATCAACCTCTTGTTTTGAGATGATATGGAATCAGCTATTTTGTAGCCAAATTGGATTTTTCAAGATAAGCAGTTTTAAAATGACAGCAGAGAAAAAGGTATTTTAGAAATTCGGTCAGTTTCTATTGGTCAAATTTCTATTAATGTGGGACAATCCTACAGACATACGAACAGCTCAAGCTAAATAAAACCGTTTAATAAAGTAATTTGCTATTTTGTGATTACGGCCATCTTGGATTTTAATTTTTCATGATCTACTGTGAACTACTATTCAAGCCCTTTCATTTGAGAGCCATATTAATGGTGTTTTGACATAATATGTAGTCCGCCATTTGGTAGAATTTAGATGGATTTGCATTTCTCATAAATAACCGTGTTCTACTACTTCATTTGATACCCATAATAATAGGGTTTTTAGAAAATATGTAGTCCGCCATTTTGTAGTGGCAGCCATCTTGGATTTACATTTATCATAAATAACTTTATTCTGCTAGTCAGTCCCTTCCATTTGATACCCATATTAATGAAGTTATGAGGAAATATGTAGTCCGCCATTTTGTAGTGGCAGCCATCTTGGATTTGCATTTTTCTTAAATAACCGTATTCTGCTAGTCAAGCCCTTTCATTTGATACCCATATTGATGGGGTTTTGGAAAACCCACATTGATGAGGTTTTGAAGAAGAAAGGAGTCCGCCATTTTGTAGCAGCCGCCATCTTGGATTTTCAAGATCATGAAATACGCAGTTTTGTAATGACTACAGAGATAAAGGTGTGTTCCAAATTTCTGATCAATCGGTCAACAGGAAGGGGGTCAAATTTCTATTAATGTGGGTCAGCGCTACAGACAAACATGTCACAAACATACAAACAGATTACTGGGCAAGCTAAATAAAACCGTTTAATAACAACGATTCCGCTTAGAAACTATGAGGGTTTTATTTGTTTTACAATAATTTTCAAGTCTATAAATATCTTCGCTTATTTTCAAATATCTTAAAAATGTCTCTATGTAAAGAAAATGTAAAGATTTGGCATCTCTGATTCGAGCGCTAAATTCTGTTTTTGACGTTTTGAGGGATGCGAGTGTGAGTAAATTCAAAAAACTTTGAAGTAGCTCGCACGCCGGATCACACATGACACTAACTGGCATGATGTGTTCACACGGTGTGAGTAGCTGTACTGCAGTAACTGACTAGACCGACTCGTATGCTTACTCGCACCGTCTGAACCCGGCTTTACAGTTAAAGCCTGTTCCAGCTAGAATTTGGTCGCATAAAGTAGGACATTTCCAGCATAGAAATAACGTGCAAAAAAGAAAGGATGTTATTTTGTAGGTTTATCAACTTTGAGTTAATAAACATGAAAATTATTCGTCATCTGTTCGGATGAATTTTCGAATTTTTCGTGTGATACCACCCACCATTTTCTGCACAGTACTGCTGGTAACTGGTTTTGCTATCTTCTTGAAAAAGTGGTGCATTTGAATTGTTTTTTTTGTTGTTCTGCCACATTTCTTCAATTTGCATTTGATATTGTCCAATATCTCTCGAACATCCGAACAATTTGGTGGATTGATAGTTTTTTAATGAAGTCGATTTTGTTCTCCATATACCACTTGATGCCATCCCGGCTGTAATGGCAGCTTGTCAAGTCAGGCCAGAACTTCACTGGACCATTGTGTGATAGAATGAATGGCAAAATTCTGTTCTGAAGGGTTCCCGGAATAAATCGCCACAGAAAACGACTGCAACAGAAACCACCGCTTATAAAATGTGTAGTAGGCTATAAATATTGTGGCGCGGTATTGTATTTCAAAACAAGAATTAACCGGGCAAACGTATCGCCCCAGGCAAACGTAACGCCCCGGGCAGACGTATACCGTCCGACGCTCGCTAGAGCTCGGTCGTACATTGCTAAAGGATCGTATCCTATGTTTCAAACTAACCGGGCAATCAGTGGATCCCAGGTTTGCGTGCGAGACACCGCCGCTTCCGACGGCGGGTCGGCGGTGGACTCGGATTGCGTCATCTTGGCGGCATGGGCCGCCTCGATTCCTTATCCTCGCCAAATGGGGACTTCGTCCCCATTACATTGTCCTCAGAATAAATTTCGAAAAACGAGAACAAGAGAATAAATTTATAATAGAAATGTGAGGCACATGATGTTTTTCCCGCGCCAAATATTTCTAGCCTACTACACTTTTTCTAAGCGGTTGTTTCTGTTGCAGTTGTTTACTGTGGCGATTTATTCCGGTCACCGTTCTGAAGACACTCCTCCTTGTAATTGTTGCCCCAGTCATGACAACCATTGTCTTCGTTCCACAACTACAGATCCCTTGCCAAATCATCAACTTACGGGCAAATTTATCTGCGTTTGCGACGTACAGCTTCTCTCAAACGCTTCAAAACGGATAAATAATATTCTTTGTTGACTGTCTAGCCCGGTGGAAGGTACTCATAGTGCACTACGCGTTGACAATCGAAGAAAACAGTCAGCATCACCTACACTTTTGAGTGGATTTGACGCGATTTTTTCTCGTCTTTGAAGCGCTACTCGGACGATTCTTGCTTTGTTTCTATGTCAAATTCATAGATCAATGTCTCGTCGCCCGTAATTATCCGCTCCACGAAGGTTGGATCACTTTGGGCTTGATCATCCCTTCAGCAACTGTCTGTTTCCACGAAATTCAGGTCCTTCGGCTACCACGCGTCTCATACCCAAAACAATATGCTGTGCCGTTTCATATGCAATGCCAAATTCACTAGACATCTCTCTTAACACACTTTATTTCTTGAGCTGCATTATAAGAACGCATACTTCTAAATAATGTCTGTGTTATTGAAAGGAAATTTTTGAGCAATTTTTGTGCTGGAATGAAAGAGCTTGCTAGTTTGGTTTACACTAAAGTAAAAATGGCACAGACCGCGCATCGTGCGAACACAGTTTCAGCAAACGTAAATTGATTGAACATTATCTGCGTTCTAAAATGAACCAAGACCGACTCAATGGCTTGGCAATTTTTTCAATCGAAAATGAATCGCTAGCAGATCTTGATTCAAATGCAATTGAGGATCATTTTGCTTCAAATAAACCACGCAAGGCAAAGATTTGACTAGAGGATTAGCGAAGCTGGTAATGATTTTTCCTAACCTTCTAAATACGGATAAACTGCTCAAAGTGAACTTTGGTATAAGTGAGTAGCTTCCTCAAAGTATCAGAAACTCAAAGTTAGTGAAAAAATCGAATAAAGTGGTATTATTTGGGGCGCCATCTTCATAGTTTGTCGGGGGCGCTGTCTACCCTCACTACGTCGCTGATGGCAGCCCCTCCTAAGAGAGGGGAGAGAAGTATCTAACCACCGTAAAAACATTTATTGCACCCTAAAACCTTCACATGTCAAATTTGGTTTCGTAAATTCTGAGAGTCCACTCGATAAATATTCCCAGGAGATGTGAAATTACCTTTCGTGATTAAGGTGGATCTCACCCGTATGTATCTTCGTTGGCAGCAGTGGCTGAGTTATGTATCGTATCTAGTCTTTTTTATCTATGTTATCTATCGTATGTAGTCTATGTACTGACTTGATGAATCCAATATACAAATATCGCAGAATTTCTTATGCTGCTTTTCTACAAAGTAAATCTAGAGCAAATGTGTGTGCAACCAGGAACGATGTAGTTTTACACACAAATACACAATATTAACTAAAAAAGTTGCATTTATTGTGATGAACTGATTTTCCTGTTTTGATCTTTGTAGAAACATGCATGTCATGCACATCCAACTCAAACAAAATTCTACGAACGCGTCTCGTGTGTGTTCAAAATTTGAAAAATTTGATGTGGAATAATCAGTCTACAATAATGGGTCAGAGTCAACTGTCATAAAAAAACGTTCTTCCGATAATCTTCCAAGTAATTATGTGCGGCACTTACAGCATTAACAGAAATCTACGTACTACGGATGTCCGTCCGGAAAAGAAATCATATCAATTTCTCCATTTTTTGCACTCGGGTTATCGATTCTCTATTATTATGGTTGCAGTCCCCTTTATTGCATATGGAATATCATTTTTTTCTCGTATACGAAGGCTTAGATCCATCTGGTTCATCTGTTTGAGAACATTAAACTCTATGATTAAATCGTTTTTTTTATCGGGTGCCAGCGCCCAACATATACAGATTACATATTTTCCTGGTGGCTCATGATACTCCTGATGGTAAATGTATATTTTTTTCAATTAATTGGACATTAACTCGTTTTTACGGAACGAAAATCCATTTTCAAAATACATACCTATCTCTGCATTGTTCACATTCCAGACTAAGAAGCTTTGCTCCATATTTATAGGCATTCTCGTTGTTATTCACGATCCAACTATGAATAAATAACGAAATCGGTTTATGCACACATTCCGCTGGCCAGCGGGAATTTAGGATGCTTTATTTTGTGCGCTGCATATCATTTAATGTTTGCCGGATTTAAAAAGTAAATCGAAACAAATGGACCGTACGAATCGTAATCCCATGAATAAGGCAATCAATTGCAAGAAAAAAAAAAGACTGTATATTTTATGAGCAATTATTGAATTAAAGAATCAACACTTTGATGGTGGAGATGCTCCTGAATGGCTTGATATATCAGCGCATGGCTTCAGGATTATGTAAATTGTTTCGGTGAAGTGATTTGGGATGCAAATATTGAACCTGAATAATTAGGGAAAATCACAAACCACTTGAATGGTTGGTTTCTGCGAAAACCATCCATTAACTTAATTGCCTATTTGCGCCTGTATTAACATACGTTTCGTATTAACATATCAACCATCACCTTATACATGGGACAACGTTGAACACCCCGATCTCCTGAAAATCAAAACCATGAACGAAAATCTATCACATTACAATCCATCGTTTCATTCAAACTCCCCGAAAATTCCTCATGAAGAAAGTAGCATCAAATTGCGGTGGCGACACTGGAAACGAGTGACTGGCAAAAAAGACATTCCCTCAAATATTTGCACAATTAATGTAATGTCAACAGCATCCGCAACATAGCGAGGTTTACATTGGCGGGAGAAAGTTTCTATTAGTCACGCTAGCATTTCGTCGTAGAGAGAGAGCGTCTATGCTGGCGAATAAATTGGTGAAGTTGTTAATGAACATAACTGGGGTTCATTTTGGGGCTTCTGCCGAATGATAACGATTCCGGTTTTTCGATTTATTGAGGACACAGTTCCATGGTGTTTCAGTTTGTATGCATCGGTTTTTAAATTTTTTTAAATTTTTAAATTTAATTTCATTTTAGAAGTTATTTTTCTGACTTATTTGTCGCGGGTCGAATTAACAGCATATTCCAATAGATGATGTTAAATAAGTGTAGAAAGCAAACATTCTGAGGAGCATTACAAACAAAATACGTGACAAATTAAGTGATTTCATAACCAGAATTTTATTTATTTATTGTTTCGCTGGGCCAGCTTCTGAATATGAAAAAAATAAAAAAAGTACATGTATGATCGAAATATTCTTTTGAATACTTTCTAAAATTTGAAAGACTGGGTCAATTGAATAGAATAAATAGTTCTTCTTCTTCATAAATGGCCCTAATGTTCCTAGAGGTCCTTCGTTGTGTACAATAAATGTTTTTGCGGTGATTAGATACTCCTCCCCCCTCTCTAAGGGGGGTGGGTGGGGGGTTTCCATACAAATAAAACACAAATTTCTACATTACTCAAGAATTAATCAAACAAGTGCAACCAAATTAGGCATCTGGAGGTTTAAGGGTGCAATAAATGATTCTATGGTGGTTAGATACTCTTCCCCCTCTCTAAGAGGGGGGCGGGGTGCCATACAAATGAAACACAAATTTCTGCATTACTCGAGAATTAGTCAAGCAAATAAAACCAAATTTGGAGGTTTTCGGGTGCAATAAATGTTTCTATGGTAGCTACTCCACCCCCCTCTCTTAGGGGGGGCTGCCATACAAATGAAACACAAATTTCTGCATTACTCGAGAATTAATGAAGCAAACGAAACCAAATTTGACATGTTTAGGGTGCAATAAATGTTTTTACGGTGGTTAGACACTCCATGGCATGTGAAGGTTTTAGGGGGCAAGAAATTTTTCTATGGTTGTTAGACACTCCATCCCCCTCCCTAAGGGGGGTGGTGTGGCGTGCTGCCATACAAATGAAACACAAAGGGCCTGGCCGGGTAAGGGAGTAAAAAGTGTCCCCAAACCAAATCACTTGCTGTATGGCAAATATTGTAAATGATATTAAATAAGAAATTTTGGCGGTTTATTTGAACCCCTATGTGGTTTGACGTAGGATCTATAGTGAAAAACGTATTTTTTCGATTATTTCACGTCATCCTCAAAAGATCCGAGATAAAAATTTGAATTTCTAAATCAAAAAAAAAAAATTCAAATTTTCAATATTTTTTTTAGTACTAAAATTTTTGATGAAATTTTTTTTTGATACACCGTAGTAAGATGCACATTCAGTATTTTTTTCAAATTTTTTTCTCGGGTCTTTTGAGGATGGCGTGAAATAATCGAAAAAGTACGTTTTTCAATATAGATCCTACGTCAAACCACATAGGGGTTCAAATAAACCGCCAAAATTTCTTATTTAATATCCTTTACAATATTTGCCATACAGCTAGTGATTTGGTTTGGGGGCACTTTTTACTCCCTTACCCGGCCAGGCCCTTTCTGCATTACCCGATACCCGAAAATTAATCAAGCAAACGGAAACAAATTTGGCATGTGGAGGTTTAGGGGTGCAATAAGTGTTTCTATGGTGGTTAGACACTCCATCCCTCTCTCTAAGGGGGAGCTATCATATAAATGAAAGACAAATTTCTGCATGACTCGAACACTTATCAAGAAAATACCAAATTTACCATGCGAAGGTTTTAGGGGACACAAAACGTTTCTATGGCGAATGGACACTCCTCCTCCCTCTCTAAGGTATAGTTTAAATCCTCTTAAAAACAAAAAGTGTAGTGAGTCTTGAACCACTTTTGATTGTCTTCTGTGTCTTCTCCTAGCTGCATCTCTTTCCAACAATATTTCATCAGCGTTTTTACATCAAGGATGATGGTATGAAAAATCGAAAATATAATATAAATAAAGCCTTCCATGCATCAGATGATTCCTAATAGAGGTTTACCGTTGAAATCTTAATGGAAATATTTAGCACTTAAGAAATGTGATCGCTCAAATGAAGATAATTGTTGACTGATCTCCTGAAAGCACTTGGAATAAAACCAAACATTCTCTGGCTGTCAACAGCACTAACATTATTTTTAGAAATATTTAAAGATATGAGTTTTTTGCCAAACTTTGTTTACGTCTATTGGATCAACAGCGGAATATTGTAGGAGTCATCTCGTGAAGTATCTATTAAACAATTCCAGATATATGCTCCTTAGAAAGCTGATATCACATTGGAAAATATTTTTGCTGTTTTTTGTTGCGTTCATGCTTTTATGAATTCCAGTGCATTAAAATTGTTATCAACGATGGGAAAATTTTGTACGTTTTACAGTTTTTGTTCAATAAAGGCGAAATTCAAATTAGTTGGGTGAAATCGTGAATTGTATTTACGATCCTGATCAAGCCAATTATGTGCAATTCTGTTTTTTTCTAGTTGACGCCGAAGACGCACCTGTTTACCTCCTTCGTCAAAAATGTTGTTGAAGTCACAAAAACTTTTTGTCAGATAAAGTTTGGATTGAAATGTAAAAAAACTGTTTGCCACTCTTCAATTGTCAACAGGAAGAAAAAAGAAACTTGATTTTCAGGTGCCACACCAATTCACACAAAAACGTGATAAATCGACTTTTCACCTCCCAAGTCTAGTCCCAACGGAATAAGCGGAATCCATTTCTCAAGCCGATAATGACTGGGGATGAGAAATGAGTCACATACAACATACGAGCGCGGTGGAGCAGCTCAAACGGTGACCGAACTAGAATCAACGACTTCAACTATTCTCATGTGCACAGGACTGCGAAGGGACCATCAATAATGAGTTGCTTCTCTATGACCAAACACTGGGCTCTATTAGGCGGCTCGCACACCGCAGCAATAAGCAACTAGCAAACTGCAGTACACAATATGCAACAGGAAACATATTTTGTTGTTCTTCGCATACCAGAGCAATAAAAACCCCTGACATTATGCAAACAATCGCCTTAATGTACGAAACTTGTCAAAATATGAGCGATAAGTTGCTATTCAACCGACACGCCGTGTTGCTAGCGACATGTGTTGCTCTGTAAAGGCGACAGCGATATCGTATTGCGTCGGTGTGCGAGATCAACAAAGATTAAATGGAAAAATCCATTGGTGATAATATTGCTTATTGCATGTTGACAGTTGCTAGTTGCTCATTGCTCCGGTGTGCGAGCCGCCTTATATAAATAGAATCGAGAAATCGATACAATCACTATCACTATCACAACGAACAAAATTTCGGATTTTGTAAATCGAGATAATCTCTTACCAAGCTCGAATTTCATGTAAGGTAAATGATTTTGGTTTGTCCAGCCGAAAATATGATCATGGTTTGCCCACATTTTTGAATGCTCTAATTCGGCGCTCCTGTGCCAAAAAAGGTATTCGAATGTATCAACACATATAAATAAAATTGTCTTTTTCATGATTTAAAGGATTATAGAATACACCTTCTATTTGTGTCAATGCGCCCCTCATTCGAGCTAGCTTTTAATCGATAACTAGATGATTATTTCGCACGTATTCAGACCTTTTCTGGATTATAACACTTACAAATATTGTAAACATCATGCTTGCACATCATTTGTACCAGATTTACATAGCTAAACCATTAAATTAACGCATTTTGATGAACTCAATTCTGATCATGAGTTGTCCAATTCAATAATGTTATTTTGTCCACATGATTTCTATGGCAACCGCTTGGCGCGCTGCAGTTTGTTTATGTTCGTTTATGGTGTGCTTCGCGCATAGCAGAAGTATGATTTTTCTGTATTGATTGTGTTAAGGTGAACACTTTTAAAATGCCCAAGAAAAAGCAATATTCTGAAGAAAGCCTAAATTATGAATGGATCAATATAACGACAGTAAATTCAAGCAATGAGAAATGCAACATCTACTTGTGAATTTGAATGTTTTTATTCAAAAGTGGTGATATCTCAAACCGGACAAACCATGATCATTTTTTGGACAAACCATGATCAGAGGTGGTCAAACCATGATCATAATTCCTCTTTAAGGAAAATGGTTAAAAAACATAAAAATTTGAATAATTTCAACACCTTATGGTAGTATTAGCAACTAGAGACTTGGGGCTTTTCAACAAACCCAAACTCGTATCGATTATGTGTGATTTTCATGAAGAAAAATCGATTTGCATTTACTAGTTTCGTAAAAACACCCCAAATCGGACAAACTAAGATCATTTACCCTATTGCAGTTGCATATATTTAAGCGTTTCTGAAATGTTTCCCTAAGGAAAATATCAGGGAAACAAACCAAAAAAAAAATTATCTGAAGATAACCACAAGTAAACCAAACAACTCGAAAAAATCTGACAGTTGCACCGATAGCTATCACTTGGTCGATGCTCCCGACTTGCTCTATAATAGCGAAATAGAGCTAACGAACAAAATTCTCATCGACTTGATTTCTATAATAGAACATATAGCATTTCGATGTTTAAACCAGCTGTATGACACCCGCCATGTTTTTGATGCAAACATCTCAAACGTCAAAAGCATTTATTTTCTTTAAAACAGCAATCCGCGTTGGCGGCATTGTGCTTCGTTTACCAGTGTAGGGGAGCGTCAATGAATAGCTGAATTGTAGTCGGAATGAACGTTTTTCAAAACTAAAATTATGAATGAAAATTAGCTTTTCCATATGAAATTAGTATTCTATTTGAATTAAAAACATTTTTGTTTTTTTCAGTTGGTGAAAAAGTCTCATGCGAAAATTGTTTATGAAGACAATTTTATATTATAATGAAAAAAATCAGCAAAAATTTTGGAATTGTATAGCCATATGGTTGAATGAAAGTCAGAAATACGTGTTTCAAGTAATTAAATAACATGATGTGAAAATTTTCATTCAAATTTTAAAATTTAAAAACCGGCTTCGTGTCTTCTAATCTGATAGAGATTACACTAACGAGTTTGGGACACAAATTATGGCCCTAATTTGAAGCCGCCACCAGACGTCGACACCATCGCGAATTACCAATTTACCACCGACATATCGTGATGTCGATGATGAACTTTTACAGCAGAGGGATAGTGAAATATGCGATGACGGTAGGTAGAGTGAGATAGCGATAATCGTGGACCTTATTCCCGAATACACTACACGTGAAACAATGTATAGTGAGTACATCCTTATTCCGGATTACACGCCACTGTAAACACTCGGTAGAATTCATTATCAATACACCGAGCTCATCCACCGGTGTTATTCTGGTTTACACTTCACGCTCTCTTTTGTGTAAACAGCGATTCCTCGTGCTCATCATAATCGCCGATCATACACTCTCCGAAAAGTTGGTATATATGAAAAGCTTTTTGGTAAATATTACCAATATTTAGTAATTTTTTGCAATAGAAATTCTTCGTACATATTACGCGATAACAATGGTATACAAATGTCAAACTGTATAAGCAGTCGGTTCAACTTTCGTTTAACATATACCCTAAACATGTTATGTTAACCCAACCTTTATGTATATATTGTAATGAATTTATTGAGCTTTTGTATGCATCTTTATTCATTTATTGAACTGTTTAAACTATTTAAATTATTTATTGAACTATCTAAACTATCGACATCTAATCCTGCATCGATTGGGTCTGATCCATGGCTACAAATTAGGACCAAATTCACAATTATTACTACAAATAGCTACGACAGACTACTCAGTTCTCACCATTATAATCTCCCAGGACCAGCGTGTAATTACTTCTAAGCCAAACACATTCGGGAGATATCACGAAGCTGGCGAAACCCAGGCGGCATTGAGTGAGGCCAGCTCTATGCCCCGTTGCAACATTGACATGACGCACAGCGTCAGTGGATACGGAACCTGCGTCGTGACGAATCCGGGAAACATCCAATTGATCGAACCACCGATCACAATCGTCTGCAAAACGTTTATGAAGTTGTTCTTGATTAAATCCAACAGCATAAAGGTAGAACTAGGACTCGACAGGGCTCGTTTTTGTGTATCGAAGTACCCAGATTCCTTATTATTGAAGTAATGTCTTCGCATTCTCCCGCAGAAGACGAGCACAAATCATTGCTATCCAATATGTATCAATATTAGTTAAAGAACATAAATTGAATTGATTTTCACGAATACTACTTACCTGTCCCGAATCTGAGTTAATACGACCTTCTTCTGTGAAGAAATCAATATCGGAAAATAGTGCCGTGCAACTGAATCAACAATTCGGTAATTAGGCTAATGAAGTTATATTTACATTTTCTTCGCGGTTGTCAGTAAGGGCAATCGTAGAAGTTACTAACACCACGAAGTAAAATGAATCACTCGTTGGTAGGGTTGTGTATTGCATCTGACATTCATTTTACAAATGATTGGTAATATTTACAGAAAATATGTACATTCTACTGTTTTCATTACAAAAGATTTGGAAGCTTTTTTTAGGAATCCATTTTCTGGGTGCATCGACACAACTCGAGGATAAACAAAACAAAATACAACTGACGTTTCTCTTACGGTGGGTATAGACATGTGAAGAAATATGATGAGATTTATAGAAATCGCATCAACCGTTTACACCAGTGCGAACTTATACGAGGGTGACTATTTATATTTCGGGAATTGGCAACACTGATGTCATGTGAGTCCATCTGACGGTTCCATCGTAAAGTTTGACATTTTTGACGATATACGTACTCAGAACATTTTGTCATACGGACGCTATTTGTTTATTTTATATTTAGTTGAAAGTTTGGTCTCGGCAAAAAATGGAACTGAATCGTGAACATTTTCGTGCGATGATTTTTTACGACTTTCGACGTGGATTATCACAACAAGAGTGCGTCAATCAACTTAATTTGACTTTTGGCGATGAAGCTCCATCAAAAACCACTGTGTATCGCTGGTATAGTGAATTCAATCGTGGTCGTAGTTCGCTGTCCGACGAGATTCGTGAAGGTCGTCCAAAATCGACTGTAGTGCCAGAAAACATCGATGCTGTGCACGAAATGATTAAGCAAGATCGTCATGTAACCTATTGTGAGATTGAGGCATCCCTAAGCATTAGTTCCACCAGCATATATGCGATTTTACATGAACACTTAGTTGTGCGAAAATTATGTTCACGTTGGATCCCACATAATTTGACAATCGCACAAAAAAAAGGCTCGTGTCGATTGGAATAAATGCTTTGAAAATTGGTTTAAGCGCATGCAAAAGTGTATCGATCATCGTGGCGAGTACTTTGAAAAACAGTAACAATATATTCGCAGCTTAACTATTTGTTTTTGTTCCTATTCCCGAAATATAAATAGTGACCCTCGTATACTGAATATATTCATATTTTCGGTGAATTTATTCACCTGAAGTAGAACTGCATCCAACTTTAGTGATTACTCACCAGTGAGAAATTCACCAGCGTTTACATATGCCTGAATTTATTCTATTCCTAGTGGTTATATATACCTCGAAGAAGTGTATCATATATATTGGGCCTTATTCCCGTATCCACGTACACTTACGTTCCCACTACGCTTACATCTCACTTCACTTTGTTGTACTCATTCCCGTTTCGTGAAGTGTAAAAATGAACTTCGTGTAGAAAAAGGAGTGGATACCAAAATGACCCCGTGTTCATTTCCAATGTCGTTTCTAATGGCGCGTTTACATTCGGAAGATCTATAGCTATAGATAAATTTAATCACACGGAAATAGATGTAAACGGATGATAATATGTATGATACTCTTCTTCGAGGTATATATAATCACTATGTATGGGTTAAATTCAGGCATATGTAAACGCTGGTGAATTTCTCACTGGTGAGAAATCACTAAAGTTGGATGCAGTTCTACTTCATGTGAATAAATTCACTGAAAATGTGAATATATTCAGTATATAAGTTCGCGCTAGTGTAAACGGTTGATGCGATTTCTATAAATCTCATCATATTTCTTCACATGAATATATCACGAGATTATACCCACCGTAAAAGAAACGTCAGTTGTATTTTGTTTTGTTTATCCTCGAGTTGTGTCGATACACCCAGAAAATGGATTACTAAAAAATGCTTCCAGATCTTTTGTAATGCAAACGGTAGAATGTACAAATTTTCTGTAAATATTACCTATCGTTTGTAATGCGCTACACGATTCGTCCAACGTTTCACTCGAATGTTGGACTCAAATATTTGACTCGATGAATCGACAAATGTTGTGACCAAGGCGCCTAGAAGTATATCCTAAGGTGAGGCCGTTTCATCACTAAGTTGGTTAGGGAGCGGTATATGAAAACAGTACGGAGGAAGCAGAAGGGAAATTTTTTGCTTGAAGCGTGAAAGAGACAGACTGATCACGAGCGAGCTGTAATGCCTTCTGCTCGCGATTACTCAGGGTCGTTGCAAACTGCTGATTCAGACTCAAGAAGAACCACACAACCCACAATTTCCCAGGAGTTTACCCTTTCCCGTTTATCTACTTTAAATAAAGCCACTCGCGTCACTCGTGGGGAGCCTCTCTTGCTACCGTTCCCAAGGCTCCTGTGGTGAAACCTTCTCTACAACCGACTACGGACGAGGGGTGACGGCTACCTTTATGAGCCCGGAATAACATCAAAGAATGTATGTTCAGGGCTGTTTGTTAAAAGGGAATGACACTGAAGGTAATGGTAGTGATTTCTATATATTTCGGGGGGGGGGGGGGGGTTTAAAGCACACAGTACTTGCGGTCTGATGGTTTTCGGCGTGCGTGGGAGGAAATTTCCATTCCCTAATCAGATGGCCTTCGGTTCTTAACTGGAACGGTACTGATAGTCCCTTCCGTAGGGCCTCTTCTTGTCGTGTCCTCTTCGATCTTCTGCGTCCTCGACTGTAGATAATAAAGAAAAGGCCCACTGGTCGGACCTGACCAGCAGAAGTTAACCACCGTGGCGTCCCCATTCAAATCATTTTTCTCATTACCTTTTCTTTTTATACTTTTTAAACTCTAACGACGTCCACAATTATCAACGACGTGGACGTAATACGAAACCTAATAAACAAACAACACTTAACATTACTGAAAACTACACTTATCTACATATTTAAATTAAAACATTTACTTTACACGACGCGCACTTCTACTTCCGGAGACGGTCACGAACAGAAAGAAAGACCACATAAAACGGACAAAAGGGAACAATGCCGACAGGCCGAGCACAATTATGCCCTATCCTTTTGAGCGACGGTAGTTGCCCCATTCATGGACGCGACCTCTCCTTTGCTCAAACCAGTCCATTGTTAAGGACGCGGGGTCCCCCAGATGAGCTGGCGCAGAGCTTACAATGACCCTGTCAATTGACATTTGGCAGATTTTGTTGTCTGCGGCTCAGCTTTATTTTAATGATGGCAGTCATCGCTTTAGGCCAATATGAACGGATGTTACAGAGCTTGGGCACAAGCGTTTTGTGTTTTGTTTACAAACAAAACACAGTAGACTTCCAAGATGGCTGAAGAGTGGTTTTAGCAAGTTAGCCCACCTTAGGATATACCTCTAGGCGCCTTGGTTGTGACGAATGTGCTGCTACACGGTGAAGTGAATGTTCGATTCAATGCAACCGGTCCAAACAATCGGTGAGTATTTGGATCGAATGCTTGTTGTTTTTATTTACCATCAAAAACGTTAGGAAACTGGATGATGATGCGAGTATTGAAATTGCTGCCATAGCAATTGTACTGATATCGGGATGTAAATTAAAAATGCTTGAAATCAACATTATTAAACTGCAATATTTTGCCGAATATTTTGAATTTTATGAATCAATTTCATAGTTCCTTCATCTAAAACTTCTAAACAAACCAATCTGTCAAAGATAGATTCGGACGAATTGTGTAGCGGTGTATCGGATGTAATCGAGTGTCGAATCAACGAATGACAAAAATCCTTTGACTCGCGTTGGAAGGTAATCCACAACAAACGGATTACCTTCCAACGAGAATATTCGACATTGGAGGCTCGTAGTTCGTCCTACACGATGCGTCTAACCATCGAGCGCCCAATATTCGGGGGTGTTCGTAGCATCGTGTGGCGCCGGTTTAAAATGAATGTCAGATGCAATACACATCCCTACCAACGATGGATTCATTTTACTTCGCGGTATTAGTAACTTTTACGATTGTCATTACTGGGAACCGCGAGGAAAATGTAAATATAACTTCATTAGCCTAATTACCAAGTTGTTAATTGAGTTGCACGGTACTTCTTTCCAATATTTATTTCTTCACAGAAGAAGGTCGTATTCACTCAGATTCGGGACAGGTAAGTCATATTCGTGAAAATCAATTCAATTTATGTTCTTGAATTAATATTGATACAAATTGGATAGCAATGATTTGTGCTCGTCTGCTGCGGGAGAATGCGGAGACATTACTTCAATAATAAGGAATCTGGGTACTTCGATACACAAAATCGAGCCCTGTCGAGTCCTAGTTCTGCCTTTATGCTGTTGGATTTGGTCAAGGACAACTTCATAAACGTTTTGCAGATGATTGTGATCGGTGGTTCGATCAATTGGATTAAGCGTCACTTAATTCCGCCTGGGTTTTGTCAGCTTCGTGATATCTCCCGAATGTGTTTGGCTGAGAAGTAATTACACGCTGGAGATGATAATGGTGAGAATTGAGTAGTCTGTCGTAGCTATTTGTAGTAATAATTGCGTATTTTGTTCTAATTTGTAGCCATGGATCAGACCCAATCGATGCAGGATCAGATGTCGATAGTTTAGATAGTTCAATAAATGAATAAATATACATACAAAAGCTCAATAAGTTTATAACAATATATGCATAAAGGTTGGGTTAACATAACATGTTTAGGGTATATGTTAAACCAACGTTGAACCGACTGCTTATACTGGGTTATACTGGCCGATTTGACATTTGTTTACCATTGTTATCGCGTAATATGTTTACTAAGTATTGGTAATAAATTTACTGAGTATTGGTAACATTTACCAAAAAGCTCGTCATATATACCAACTTTTTGGGAGAGTGTATGATCGGCGATTATGATGAACTCGAGGAATCGCTGTTTATACAAAAAAGAGCGTGAAGTGTAAACCAGAATAACATCGGTGGATGAACTCGATGTATTGATAATGAATTCTACCAAATGTTTACAGTGGCGTGTATTCCGGAATAACGTTGTACTCACTACACATTGTTTTCACGTGTAGTGTATTCGGGAATAAGGCCCATCATCACCCGTTTACATCTATTTTTCGAGTGAATAAATCCATCTATAGCTATACTGCCGTTCTACGCATAGTTGTCCCATGTTACTTTTTGACAATTTTCACTTTTCTTCATAAAACGATGTTTTTATGCATAATCTTTCGGAAAAACACAAAAAACCTTATTGTTTGTTCCCAGTATTTAAAAAAACAACATCAAGTTCAATTGTCCCATGTTGATATTCTAGGCATAACTGTCCCACTATGTATTTTTTGTAGATCAATAATAAATGAATCGATTCAGGAATGGTATGTGCATTATTCATATAATAATGTAAACTGCTAGGAGTGCTTTTGAAAGAAAAGGGTCATCCATAAACCACGTACACTTTCAGGAAAAGGAGATTTGGTCAAAGTGTACGATTATTAACAAAATCCAGAAATGTATGCATCAAGAGAGATGAAGATAAGGACTGAATTGACTGAAAATGAACTTACGTGGCTTATTACAAGGTTTAGCCCCCATTGGTATAATCTAATGGAAGTGTAATGTGTAAATTGAATGTGAAGGCAGCATAATAAACATTGAAATATTTTGGTATAGTTTTTTTTAATATTTTTATTTTTTGGAGATCTATCATTTCAAGCTCTATCACATGGTAAATAAAACGCTTTGTAAATGAAGAAGTATATAAGCATTAATTTGTTGGCATGTTCTCGAAAAAACCTTCTTGGCTTCTGGAACAACTGGAAGTATTGCTGCCAATAACAATTTCTTCCGTTGCTTTTGAATTCCTCTCGGAGCTTTTTGCCACTTCAAGCTGCCATCTAAGGAAAAGTGACCAGCTGCAAGCATCTTTTGCTGTTTCTTAGATAGCAAAACACAATAATTCAGTTGCTTGCTGTCAACAACATCAGAATAGTGTATCGATCATCGTGGCGAGTACTTTGAAAAACAATAACAATATATTCGCAGCTTAACTATTTGTTTTTGTTCCTATTCCCGAAATATAAATAGTGACCCTCGTATACTGAATATATTCATATTTTCGGTGAATTTATTCACCTGAAGTAGAACTGCATCCAACTTTAGTGATTACTCACCAGTGAGAAATTCACCAGCGTTTACATATGCCTGAATTTATTCTATTCCTAGTGGTTATATATACCTCGAAGAAGTGTATCATATATATTGGGCCTTATTCCCGTATCCACGTACACTTACGTTCCCACTACGCTTACATCTCACTTCACTTTGTTGTACTCATTCCCGTTTCGTGAAGTGTAAAAATGAACTTCGTGTAGAAAAAGGAGTGGATACCAAAATGACCCCGTGTTCATTTCCAATGTCGTTTCTAATGGCGCGTTTACATTCGGAAGATCTATAGCTATAGATAAATTTAATCACACGGAAATAGATGTAAACGGATGAGAATATGTATGATACTCTTCTTCGAGGTATATATAACCACTATGTATAGGTTAAATTCAGGCATATGTAAACGCTGGTGAATTTCTCACTGGTGAGAAATCACTAAAGTTGGATGCAGTTCTACTTCATGTGAATAAATTCACTGAAAATGTGAATATATTCAGTATATAAGTTCGCGCTAGTGTAAACGGTTGATGCGATTTCTATAAATCTCATCATATTTCTTCACATGAATATATCACGAGATTATACCCACCGTAAAAGAAACGTCAGTTGTATTTTGTTTTGTTTATCCTCGAGTTGTGTCGATACACCCAGAAAATGGATTACTAAAAAATGCTTCCAGATCTTTTGTAATGCAAACGGTAGAATGTACAAATTTTCTGTAAATATTACCAATCGTTTGTAATGCAGGTGCTACACGATTCGTCCAACGTTTCACTCGAATGATGGACTCAAATATTTGACTCGATGAATCGACAAATGTTGTGACCAAGGCGCCTAGAAGTATATCCTAAGGTGAGGCCGTTTCATCACTAAGTTGGTTAGGGAGCGGTATATGAAAACAGTACGGAGGAAGCAGAAGGGAAATTTTTTGCTTGAAGCGTGAAAGAGACAGACTGATCACGAGCGAGCTGTAATGCCTTCTGCTCGCGATTACTCAGGGTCGTTGCAAACTGCTGATTCAGACTCAAGAAGAACCACACAACCCACAATTTCCCAGGAGTTTACCCTTTCCCGTTTATCTACTTTAAATAAAGCCACTCGCGTCACTCGTGGGGAGCCTCTCTTGCTACCGTTCCCAATGCTCCTGTGGTGAAACCTTCTCTACAACCGACTACGGACGAGGGGTGACGGCTACCTTTATGAGCCCGGAATAACATCAAAGAATGTATGTTCAGGGCTGTTTGTTAAAAGGGAATGACACTGAAGGTAATGGTAGTGATTTCTATATATTTCGGGGGGGTTTAAAGCACACAGTACTTGCGGTCTGATGGTTTTCGGCGTGCGTGGGAGGAAAATTCCATTCCCTAATCAGATGGCCTTCGGTTCTTAACTGGAACGGTACTGATAGTCCCTTCCGTAGGGCCTCTTCTTGTCGTGTCCTCTTCGATCTTCTGCGTCCTCGACTGTAGATAATAAAGAAAAGGCCCACTGGTCGGACCTGACCAGCAGAAGTTAACCACCGTGGCGTCCCCATTCGAATCATTTTTCTCATTACCTTTTCTTTTTATACTTTTTAAACTCTAACGACGTCCACAATTATCAACGACGTGGACGTAATACGAAACCTAATAAACAAACAACACTTAACATTACTGAAAACTACACGTATCTACATATTTAAATTAAAACATTTACTTTACACGACGCGCACTTCTACTTCCGGAGACGGTCACGAACAGAAAGAAAGACCACATAAAACGGACAAAAGGGAACAATGCCGACAGGCCGAGCACAATTATGCCCTATCCTTTTGAGCGACGGTAGTTGCCCCATTCATGGACGCGACCTCTCCTTTGCTCAAACCAGTCCATTGTTAAGGACGCGGGGTCCCCCAGATGAGCTGGCGCAGAGCTTACAATGACCCTGTCAATTGACATTTGGCAGATTTTGTTGTCTGCGGCTCAGCTTTATTTTAATGATGGCAGTCATCGCTTTAGGCCAATATGAACGGATGTTACAGAGCTTGGGCACAAGCGTTTTGTGTTTTGTTTACAAACAAAACACAGTAGACTTCCAAGATGGCTGAAGAGTGGTTTTAGCAAGTTAGCCCACCTTAGGATATACTTCTAGGCGCCATGGTTGTGACGAATGTGCTGCTACACGGTGAAGTGAATGTTCGATTCAATTCAACCGGTCCAAACAATCGGTGAGTATTTGGATCGAATGCTTGTTGTTTTTATTTACCATCAAAAACGTTAGGAAACTGGATGATGATGCGAGTATTGAAATTGCTGCCATAGCAATTGTACTGATATCGGGATGTAAATTAAAAATGCTTGAAATCAACATTATTAAACTGCAATATTTTGCCGAATATTTTGAATTTTATGAATCAATTTCATAGTTCCTTCATCTAAAACTTCTAAACATACCAATCTGTCAAAGATAGATTCGGACGAATTGTGTAGCGGTGTATCGGATGTAATCGAGTGTCGAATCAACGAATGACAAAAATCCTTTGACTCGCGTTGGAAGGTAATCCACAACAAACGGATTACCTTCCAACGAGAATATTCGACATTGGAGGCTCGTAGTTCGTCCTACACGATGCGTCTAACCATCGAGCGCCCAATATTCGGGGGTGTTCGTAGCATCGTGTGGCGCCGGTTTAAAATGAATGTCAGATGCAATACACATCCCTACCAACGATGGATTCATTTTACTTCGCGGTATTAGTAACTTTTACGATTGTCATTACTGGGAACCGCGAGGAAAATGTAAATATAACTTCATTAGCCTAATTACCAAGTTGTTAATTGAGTTGCACGGTACTTCTTTCCAATATTTATTTCTTCACAGAAGAAGGTCGTATTCACTCAGATTCGGGACAGGTAAGTCATATTCGTGAAAATCAATTCAATTTATGTTCTTGAATTAATATTGATACAAATTGGATAGCAATGATTTGTGCTCGTCTGCTGCGGGAGAATGCGGAGACATTACTTCAATAATAAGGAATCTGGGTACTTCGATACACAAAATCGAGCCCTGTCGAGTCCTAGTTCTGCCTTTATGCTGTTGGATTTGGTCAAGGACAACTTCATAAACGTTTTGCAGATGATTGTGATCGGTGGTTCGATCAATTGGATTAAGCGTCACTTAATTCCGCCTGGGTTTTGTCAGCTTCGTGATATCTCCCGAATGTGTTTGGCTGAGAAGTAATTACACGCTGGAGATGATAATGGTGAGAATTGAGTAGTCTGTCGTAGCTATTTGTAGTAATAATTGCGTATTTTGTTCTAATTTGTAGCCATGGATCAGACCCAATCGATGCAGGATCAGATGTCGATAGTTTAGATAGTTCAATAAATGAATAAATATACATACAAAAGCTCAATAAGTTTATAACAATATATGCATAAAGGTTGGGTTAACATAACATGTTTAGGGTATATGTTAAACCAACGTTGAACCGACTGCTTATACTGGGTTATACTGGCCGATTTGACATTTGTTTACCATTGTTATCGCGTAATATGTTTACTAAGTATTGGTAATAAATTTACTGAGTATTGGTAACATTTACCAAAAAGCTCGTCATATATACCAACTTTTTGGGAGAGTGTATGATCGGCGATTATGATGAACTCGAGGAATCGCTGTTTATACAAAAAAGAGCGTGAAGTGTAAACCAGAATAACATCGGTGGATGAACTCGATGTATTGATAATGAATTCTACCAAATGTTTACAGTGGCGTGTATTCCGGAATAACGTTGTACTCACTACACATTGTTTTCACGTGTAGTGTATTCGGGAATAAGGCCCATCATCACCCGTTTACATCTATTTTTCGAGTGAATAAATCCATCTATAGCTATACTGCCGTTCTACGCATAGTTGTCCCATGTTACTTTTTGACAATTTTCACTTTTCTTCATAAAACGATGTTTTTATGCATAATCTTTCGGAAAAACACAAAAAACCTTATTGTTTGTTCCCAGTATTTAAAAAAACAACATCAAGTTCAATTGTCCCATGTTGATATTCTAGGCATAACTGTCCCACTATGTATTTTTTGTAGATCAATAATAAATGAATCGATTCAGGAATGGTATGTGCATTATTCATATAATAATGTAAACTGCTAGGAGTGCTTTTGAAAGAAAAGGGTCATCCATAAACCACGTACACTTTCAGGAAAAGGAGATTTGGTCAAAGTGTAGTATTATTAACAAAATCCAGAAATGTATGCATCAAGAGAGATGAAGATAAGGACTGAATTGACTGAAAATGAACTTACGTGGTTTATTACAAGGTTTAGCCCCCATTGGTATAATCTAATGGAAGTGTAATGTGTAAATTGAATGTGAAGGCAGCATAATAAACATTGAAATATTTTGGTATAGTTTTTTTTAATATTTTTATTTTTTGGAGATCTATCATTTCAAGCTCTATCACATGGTAAATAAAACGCTTTGTAAATGAAGAAGTATATAAGCATTAATTTGTTGGCATGTTCTCGAAAAAAACCTTCTTGGCTTCTGGAACAACTGGAAGTATTGCTGCCAATAACAATTTCTTCCGTTGCTTTTGAATTCCTCTCGGAGCTTTTTGCCACTTCATGCTGCCATCTAAGGAAAAGTGACCAGCTGCAAGCATCTTTTGCTGTTTCTTAGATAGCAAAACACAATAATTCAGTTGCTTGCTGTCAACAACATCAGAATAGCCAATATCATACCGACCTTTAGCAATTCTGACCCGTCTAATATTCTCAATCTATGCCCGCGGATTTAATTTATTGAGAGTGTATTGAGTAACGGCAAATTCAGTTTTAAAAACATGTATGCTCTGCATGTCCATCACATTGACGCGCTTCTTGGCCCCTCCAACAGCCTTTTTGAAATCTTCGAAATCCACTACTCGGCAGTTTCAACAGCAGCATGAAAACTGTCAGCCGCCATGAACGTATGACCGGATTCGAAGTATTTCAATACAATCTCCTTAACGTCAACTTTATCGTCGTTCAATAGGAGAACAAGATGTAGGAAAAAGTTCCAGTACTGATACTAGGGATACTACATTACTATATACTACACCACGGTGCCAATTATGTTTACTTTTTTATGCTTTGACACTGTCGTTTTACGCATAGTTCTCAAATGTTACTTTTTGACAATTTTCACTTTTGCTCCATAAAAAAATATTTTTATGCATAATCTTTTTGAAAAACACAAAAAACTTATTATTTGTTCCCAGTATTAAAAAAAAAACAAAATCAAGTTCAACTGTCCCATGTTGATATTCTACGCATAACTGTCCCACCATGCATTTTAAGCCCCTAATCCACCTAGATTGCTTCAATTGAGGGAATCTCTTCACATTTCATTAAACAATAGCTTAGTGCTTATAAAAAACCCGATGCATTGCTAAACTGAAATGCTTGAAGCTTCTGCTAGACAAATGTGTGTTAGAAAACTTTGATTGCGTTTTTCTCAGTTGCTGATTTTGGAACATGGGACAACTATGCGTAGAACGGCAGTATAGATCTCCCTAATGTAAACGCGCTATTAGAAACGACATTGGAAATGAACACAGGGTTATTTTGGTATCCACTCCACATTCTACACGATGTTCATTTTTACACTTCACGATCGGTGGAAACGCAAAAAAGTGAAGTGAGAAGTAAGCGTAGTGGGAACGTAAGTGTAAGCGGATACGGGAATAAGGCCCCGTGTCATACACCTGGTTTAAACATAAAACTATACATTTTGGTTGCGCAGGAGTTCTAGGAAAACATTGATATATTTCGTTTAAACTTATCTGCCTTTTTATTTACATAATCAATAAATGAACTAAGCTAAGTAAAACTCTCAAATTGCAATACAAGAAAAAGTCAATGCTACTAATCAAAATTTGTTTATTAAAACTTCAACTATAATTTGGCATCCAGTTCCGTGCGCACAGACCACCCTTCCATCATCAACAGGGTCCGCAGCAATAGTTACTCAGCGCGGGACTTTGCATCGGCTTTCGGGTATCTGATCGAAAGGAAATTGTTTTTAATGTTGGTCAAACAGGTAACACAAGCAGAACAAACTGACAATTGCAAAACTTATCGACATTGTAGCAGTGGGCTCTACAGGGAGCTTTGTAGCAACACGGTGCTGGCGCTTTCCAAACCGATTTGCAACATCGGTTGGGTGGGGTGCAGTACCAGTTCGTTTTGGGGATCTTCGGCTTTGGAGTTGGGTTTCTAACCGCGGATCGGACATGTTTCAGGGGATCTGTAGGCATGGGGTTTGTATTGTAGCTCCATACAAATATGTCATCAAAACTTACATGTTACCTGGAAGTGTATGGGTCATGTATCAGTCAATTGAAACATAAAATATGAACTTACTTTGATCGCTTGTCACTGTTGCTTGCGCTAGCAGTATTTGGGGGGACAAATTGGTCCGGGAGTAGGCGGACAGCAAGCATTGTTGAAGAATGTGGTACCGGACGAAACGCAGCAGTACTCTTTAGCTGGTGGAACTGGTACGATTTGTGGCTTCGGCTGGCAAACCATCGTAGTGCAGTACTCTTTCGGTTCGACGATAGTCCGCTGATTGCAAACAACCTTCGGGTCTGGGACCACTCGACTGTAGTAGACGACTTTCGGTTCCGGCACCACACGTTTCTTGAATATAACACACGGTTCGATGATGGTTTTAGGTTGGTAGATGAGCTTGGGTTCCACTATTGCTTTCGTTTGTGGTAAAACGTGCTTGTCGATTACGGTTCGTGTACAGTTGATAACTTTTTTCTGGGCCACCAGTCGGGGCGGCTGTTGAACGGTGACAAACCGTGGGCCGCATGTCGGTGGTGGACATCCCGTTGGACACTGGGGTATACAGGCTAGCTGACCAGCTGTCATGTTACGTGGCTCCCGGCATGGATCACATGGCCCACACGGTGCGCAAGGTCCCTTTTATTTCATGGAACAGAATGTTTCACAAGCAACAGTGAACAAGCGATTTTGGAAGATAAAAGGATGAAACTTACGCATGGTCCACAAGGTCCACAAGGTCCACAAGGTCCACAAGGTCCGCAAGGTCCGCAAGGTCCGCAAGGACCACAGGGCCCGCAAGGACCACAGGGCCCGCAAGGTCCACATGGTCCGCAAGGGCCACATGGACCACAAGGTGCGCACGGTCCACATGGCCCGCACGGACCACAAGGTCCGCATGGCCCACACGGTCCGCAAATTGCATCGCAGCACGGATCGCACATTTTTGCTTCGATAGTAGTCTTGACAAGTGCTTCCCTGGAGGTTATTTCGAGTCTTGATTTTTTTTTCAACTTTTGATTTTGCGACTGTCTTCGGTCAAGACCAGATGCACAATGAAATAGAATTTTGCAACTACGAGCAAATAAAACTTTCCATGTTGCCATGGCATTTTTTCACAGTTTTTTTCCCCAGTGGTGGGAGAGTTTATCCGAGTAGCCTTGGAACAATTGAAGTATATTATTTTTTTAAGCTGAAGGATGTTCGGAATAACTGCGTTGCCTAGATGCTTTTGCATGAGGCCAGCGATTTTCGTCTACCAAGTATCTCTATGAGTTTATGGTGGAAAATCCAAGCCAATTCGTTAATTCGTCTCTTTCAGAATTTATATGCAACTAAATCAGCGGCTAGAAATAAACCCAAGACGGAGAACTTTAAATCGTACGAGGATTTGGGAAAAATGAAACAAACTGTTTTCAGGGAACATTCCGATGAAGAGGTTTGATTCAACGTGCTTATTGAGGATTTTTACCAACAGCTATCATTCTTCTCCCAGGGCTTGGGACCGATCCCCTACGTGAACGAATGTGCTAAAATGGGAGAGTACAAAAATCCGGAATATTTTTCCTATCACAACTACACGTATTACGATTTTCACATGGGCTGCGAGTGTATGCATCAACCTCAGCCTAGCGCTCTCGAGGAAAAAGATTTGGTCCATATGACGCGCAGAACTTGTTGTGACGCCATGGAAATTCGAACGGATCAGATGTGTGCTCCACCCACTTGCACTGTTGATTGCATGAAGGAGAAAGCTCTTCTGGTTGATGATAAACCATCGAAGGAGGAGATAGCCCTGCAACCAGCTACGGAAATCGTCCTGAGTGATATAAAGATTTATTCAGAAAGCCAGTCGAACCAAGATAAAAAATGTGCTGAAGAAGATGCAGCGGAAAAATCAGTCGATTCTGCGCAAAAAGATGATGGCAAACCCAAATGATTTTACAGGAACAGAAATATATTTTTGATTGAAATTCACAGATATATAATTTTGACTTTTATTTTTGTTTGATTCTTAAATCTCCTGATATTCTGCATTCATTTTTATGATTACTGAAAGGGAAATAATACGGTATTGAACCAAATTTTCTGTTGTATACATGCTTTTATAAATGCACTTATAAATGCAGAGTGGCATTTGTGCGCACGTCAAAGAGTTGAAGGAAGAACGTGGAGATGATGTAGACTATTCCTTGCTAAAGTATAGGAGAAGTGTGTAATACGCACCCCCAAAGCGAGGATGGATTTATCTTGACCGTTCTCTCAAAATTTAAAGTAACAACTACGCGTAGTACGTAGATTAGTTAACCCTTAGTCATCTGTTTTCGTTCTGTATTTTAGATACTGAATAACAAAAGAGCTACGAATTTTATTTTGTAATTCACCCAAATTTTAAATTCCCAATCATACGGTGTTAAATGGCCCAGCAGAAGTATAATATGCCCATGAGTTGTTTCTCTCAGAGACTATGAAGCTCATCAATCTATTCCCTTCATGCTCACCAGCGAAGAGAAGAAACCATTCCTCCGATGAGTATGTTCTCCCAGTATTCGTGCATTAATTACTTGCGTCATTTTTATTAGTACTTAGTTGAGATTTATATGCCAAATAATACGCCTTGAATGCATTCTGAGTGGCAAGCTCTAGAATACGCGTGATCACAGTGCAAGTCGGAGGAAATTTCTTTGACGAAAAATTCCCCCGACCAGAACGGGAATCGAACCCGAACACCCGGCATGTTAGTTATGACGCTAACCACTCGGCCAAGGGAGCAAATCAGATTACTACAGGAACTATAAAAATAACAATAAGGTATTCACTACCAAAGATACCGATACTACATCACCTGGTGATATGGTTGTTATGAGTCACCACAGGCGATGTTCCAGACAAGGATAATACCGACGAGGCAACGAAGGAGCAAAAAATATTTTTTTTATGAAATATTGTTCTGCATCGAATGCTTATAGAAGTTTATGGTGAAGTTATGGTTTTGGCGATTTAAAAGTTGTGATTTTGATGTCAAGGGGTGTAGAGGCAGAAATTTCGGACGTTTTTTTTCCCGCTCTGAAAAAATAAAACAAAGAATATTTTTACTATACATTAGGTATATCTTTTTTTTACGTTTTTTTACCGATTTTTTAAAAATATTGAAATTTAAAAACTATTATTGGTTCATGCGATAGAGAGACGCATACATGTTGTATTGATATAAATTCGGTTCAGCAGAACTTCAGTTCACGCCAGTTTTAAAGAACTAGTTCCGAGAAAAACGCGTTTGAGGTTACTTGTTATGGCCGTGCTGTATTAGATACCGCATCACGAAAATGGCTACAACTCGGTAAATAATGGGTTTGCCGAAAAGTCTTTTCTGGGGTATACTCTTAAATGCCCAAACTTCAGAAATATGAAGAAATAAAAGTTTCTTAACTCGGCTACGGCTATGAGATTGATCTACAATCCTACTCCAAGGAACATTTGTTCCGAATGGATCTCCTAAAACAACAATGGATCAAATCATAATCGATAATCGAATTCTTTATCGTATCCAAACTTGATTGGCAGAGTGAAAAGTCAGCCAAATAGGTGACGCAGTGGCGTCAACCGGGGGGTCAACAATAGCTTGTACATGTTAAGAATGAAATTCGATTTTGGTCAGATGACCATCACGGGCTAGTTAACAGCGACCGATCCGTTGGACTCAATTTTCCACTTCTCGGACACACATTTCGACCGGAAAGTTCCGAATTTCGCGTTGGATGTTGTCTCTGGGGTCTTTTAAAGTTGCTGGCTTATTGGCATAGACCAGTGACTTGACACAAAAAAGTCCAATGGCGTCAAATCGCATGAACGAGGGGGCCAATCGACAGATTCATTTCTCGAAACAACACGTTCATCAAACTGCGGGATTGAATCTGACCAATAATGCATAGTTTGCTTGTTGACAAAGCCATTTAGTGAAAAATAAGTCACATCGCTGAGAATAATTTTGTGATAAAAATCATCATTTTCTTCATGATTCGGGGCCAAATCGGAGAAGTTTCAGCGTTTCATATGGTCGAAAGGCTTTAGTTCTTGAGTCAATTTGATCCTGTAAGGATGTAGTCCAAGACCATTCCGTAAAATAAGCCACAATGAAGTTTGAGAGATGCCCAATTCTTAAGAACGCTGTGCAGTTGACTGGTTTGAGTCATTTCGGGTGGATTCACTTGTGGCTGGGATATTTTCGTTGCCTCGTGCGGAGCTGCTCTCGTTGGCACATGAACATCCAACAGCGAAAATTAAGACTCAAATTTGGTCATTAAACTATGCACAACCTGCTAACTGGGACGATTATTAAAGGGTGTGTCACAAAAAATTGCATCACGGAAAAAACGCTGTAGAAATTCGCCCAGTAGACCGATCCTTTTGAAAATTTTAGACAGTAAAATAAAAACTATTAAACAACTTTTGGCATTTTCTTTTTATTCATACTTCGAGCCCAAGCCCGTATGCTCGCACCTTCCTCTTTACCCCGTCCATAAGGTTCTGTACAACGTCAGGTTGTAGTTTTTTTTGAACAGAAATCCATTTTCTCTTGAAGTCCGCCTCCGATTTGACAACTTTTGGGTTCTTCCGGAGGACCTGCTTCATAATCGCCCAATATTTCTCTATTGGGCGAAGCTCCGGCGCGTTGGGCGGGTTCATTTCCTTTGGCACGAAGGTGATTCCGTTGGCTTCGTACCACTCCAACACGTCCTTTGAATAGTGGCACGAAGCGAGATCCGGCCAGAAGATGGTCGGGCCCTCGTGCTGCTTCAATAGTGGTAGTAAGCGCTTCTGTAGGCACTCCTTAAGGTAAACCTGCCCGTTTTTGGCAAACTTGGATAGTTTCTGCTTGCGAATCTCCTCCGGAACGCTGAATTTGTCCTCTGCGGAGAAGAACAACAGGCCCGGCAGCTGACGAAAGTTCGCTTTGACGTAGGTTTCGTCGTCCATTACCAGGCAATGCGGCTTCGTCAGCATTTCGGTGTACAGCTTCCGGGCTCGCGTCTTCCCCACCATGTTTTGCCTTTCGTCGCGGTTAGGAGCCTTCAGAACCTTGTATGTACGCAGGCCCTCCCGCTGCTTGCTCCGCTGGACGAATGAACTTGACAAATTCAGCTTATTGACGACATCCCGGACCGAACTTCTCGGATCACGTCTAAACTGCTTAACTACGCGCTTGTGATCTTTTTCACTGACGGAGCATCCATTTTTGCCGTTCTTCACCTTCCGGTCGATGGTTAGGTTCTCGAAGTATCGTTTTAGTATTCTGCTGACCGTGGATTGGACGATTCCCAGCATCTTACCGATGTCCCGATGTGACAACTCCGGATTCTCGAAATGAGTGCACAGGATTAATTCACGACGCTCTTTTTCGTTCGACGACATTTTTCCAAATTTACGAAAAATTTACAGTGAAGCATGGCCAACGTAATCTATACACTCTTATGATTATAAGCGAGAGCTGAAGATATAATTCCTAAAAATTAAATTTCTACAGCGTTTTTTCCGTGATGCAATTTGATGTGACACACCCTTTATGACCGAAAATTGGAGTAAGCGCTCTTACAACTGCAACCACCTACTCTGAATTTCGGTAGTATTTTTGACGTAGAATTACGTCTTTCATTAAGGGTGCCAAATCAGAAAACAGGTCACGTTTTTATGAAATAAAGTTAACGTTAATAACTATTTTTGCCGTGAACGGATTTTGGCGATTCACATACTAAACGAATCGGAAATTCCGTAAGATTTGTTTAATATGCTATACATTAGAATCCCCTGGTTTGTAAATGGTTAAAATTCATGAAAACTTGAGGCGTTTCCATTTTCCCATACATTTGTTATGTCCATTTGTGTGCTTTCCCGAACAGACCTGTCAATAACGAGCAACTTATCGACGACCAACGGAGGGGAAATCGTAGGGTTCAAAGTCCCCATGAACAAAGGAAAAGTAGAAGAATGAAGGGGAATACTTGCCTAGAGTATAAACAGTGGATCTCGCTGAGGCAAACTTTCATTCGGCATCGGACTATGGAGCAATCCAGTTCACTTTGCTTTCGCTGCGCTTCGATCTAAGATTGGACCCCACCAGTGGTAATCCAACTTGGATATCGTCGTTTGGTTTTTCTGTTCGTTTTTCGCGTTATTCGTATCGTGTGTTTTTCTTTCCGCGTCATAAATTGGACGCTTCGCGTAGTGTATGTTGAGCAAGAAGAAGAGGAAGGCAGGCTCGAGCCCTGCAAAAAACGAACGCATTGCCAGGGGCAATAATATTTCGAGGCAAGCGTCATCCAATGATGCACGCGATGTAGGTGCAGTGAAAAGCGCTCGCACTAAACCGAGCCTTCGCGAGTGTGACACCGCATCGTAACAGCAAAGTAGGCGATTTCGGCACGTCGGTCGAAATTGTAAACGATGGGTGTTACAGCAGAGTACAAGCTGTGTGGCATAATTCAGTCTTTTTCCAAGCAGTTAACATTGTTTGTTTTCCGTCATCATAAGGGCTTCGTTGGTGCCTTTGAGAATGCATCAATGCATTAAACTGACGTTATGGCGAAGCAGGCGTTAAGGTTGTGCGTCAAAAAAATATTTGGGGAATACCAAGCATCTTGAATGTCTTACTGTAATGTTATAAGTTATTTGGGTTCGCGTGCCAGTTGCAAAACTGCCTTCAGCTAGGATTGCATTAGCGCTATGAAGCATTGCTACTGTTTTCGAGGTTGTTATTAACAAAAAGAGTTTATTTCGCTTGTTTAGTCACCGAGAAAGTAAATGTCGTTCTGGAATTTTGTATGTGGTTTCGCTTGCCAGTAGCAAAACTTCCTCCACTAAGGGTGATAGCTGCGCTTCTCTCGAGCATGAGAAAGAAATACAACTTTTTTTCGAGGTCAGTAATATTAACAGAAGCGTTTCTTTTGAGAATAGCGCAAAATGATGAGAAGTGTTTTATATTCCTAGTAGTTTCAAGCCATCAATGTATGGCTCTGTATGTATGCTATGGCGAACGCTTGTTTGGCGCTTGGTTTACGTTGTACGAACGATGCCTAGAGGTGCGATTCCTGTAAGGAAATACTAAACAACATGTAGCATGATATTTGATACTTGCAAGTGTTGTCATTGTTGTTGTTTCCATGCGGTGCCAAAGATATATTGATGTAGTTATGAGATGTGGAATAATGGTGCTGGTTTTTTATTTATAATGATACTACATCCCATTGAGAGATTAGATCTTCTTCACAATTTTTCGCCAATAATCCCGATCCATGGCTGCAGTTCTCCAACTCTCGGCTGCACCGATTCTTGACAAGTCCTGTTCCTGCTGGTGCTGGTGCAACATGTATATAATCGACTCTAGCCGCGTCTATGTCAATTGCGAAAAAGGCAAAAAAGAAAAGCGTTCGAGGTAAATTTTCATTGCATTGACATGAAATAAATTGCGACTTACGATCAGCTAGTGTATTGTTTTGCGAGGGCAAGAATGAATCATCAATCAATTATCGTCAACAAATTCAACAATGAAAAAACCATTTTAAAGATTATTCATCTAAGCAGTTGTTTCTAAAATTTCACAGCATTATAGAATAATATCCGAAGATATAAATAAGCGACTTATATAGAATAACAGCGTAATTCTACGTCAACAATGCGGTCGTATCTTAGACACAACCTCCTATCATTTTTTTTATTATTATTAAGCGTTGCTCGATCGTGTACCTCATTATGATGAAAATGTGTATTTTTAACTAACTTTTTGACATTGGCAGATCACTAAAATATTGTAAGGTTCCATTCACACGAAGACACAAAAACTATCATGTCGCTAATGGATGACTCTTTGCAGGACGCAGATTGGGTCGCGGCTTACGATCAGTTCGCATTTTGACGTAATTTTTTCCACACTGTGCTTCGGCACCCATGTCAGGGAGGCCACACAAACGAGAGCACATTTTGAAACCATGCTGGTTCAGTATCTCTTGGACGGCATTTACATGGCTCCTAGGTGGAACCATCAACTTATACTTCTCCGCGCGGGAGTGCACTTCAGTTCATTCCCTATGAAGAACGCGATCTGTAGTATTTCATAGTCTATCCGATATGTTTCTGGACATAGGTTTTTGATTGCTCGCTGACCGGAGTGATACTACAACAGAAATCGTAATTGATGCCTATAAGAACGAATGAAATGGGAACAGTTTCATTGTTCGTAATGATACTGGGGTTTCGTGATATAAATCCGGCTAGATTGGTATGAAAATCATTAATAGGCATCAAAATCTGAGCGCAGTAAAAAGAGTTATTTATATTAACATTACTTCATAAGAAAGTAACATAGTTTCTGAAATGTCACTCTCAAATATAGACAAAGTCCTACTCCAAAAAAAACGTGAGTAACCATTCTATCTTGAAAATATATTGAACACATATCCGGTCTAATTAGGAATATCAAAAGTGATTTATAGGGGTAAATCTGAATTGCGCGAGTACAATGATATTATTATTCATTTATTTATTATGGAATGTTGCGACAGGATACACAATGAAATCACTCGTAGGTTGTTTCAATTGTATTTCATCTCACATCGCAAATAGAAAGACAAGATCGGACATTTTCAGGCTGCGGTATGCCATGTACAGCCAGAATGCGTTGAACCGACACGAATTCATACATCCATTCAAAGAAACCATTTCAACAAGTTTCTGCAAATACATTAAGCCACACAACGGACAACAGCATGGTTATTAAAAGGATGTTTGATATACAGCATTGGAAGAAACCCCCCCCCCCCCCCATATCATTCGGATTAAGGATTAAGGTCGCACGACAAGGTGCGATGGGAATAACATGTCAAAAGCTTTCCCACTCGACTCGATTCGAATTCCGACACTGTTGCTTTTTTGGTCATCCAGTTCGAAATTGAATATTTACACAAATACAAACCATCCAGAGAGGGCGGGAAATGAGGACAAAGTGAGGATAATGCAATCCCTAACCATCTTCCACCGATGCTGTTCGACACTCCACACAAGCAATGTTACGCTTTGCGGCTTCCTTCTTGAATCGTCCTTGATCTGCTTTTCGCACTGTGACACCTTTTGCAACTTCCGGGGTCAGTCTTTGTTGATTATCCTTCTCTGACGATACCGTCCTTGATGGGAGCCACCGGGGAAAGATTCAATCTACGCGGGATAAATTAAAAATGACACTAATTCATTATGGCTCTACTGTCCCTCGCCACTGGGGTAGTAATTATCGCGCATATTATAGCCGGAGGCAATTATTTTCCGAAAATATTTATATAAATCAGCTGTACTCTATTAAAGGTGGCAAATTATTCAATGATAAAAATTATGAGCCGATAATTAATCAGTAGTTAAACATGTGTTTTTGGTCAGATCCTTCAGACACCCCAATTAAGTGTAATTATTCATGTAGATTCAAGTGTTACCTTACCGTTAATAGTTATTGGATTGCTACATACAAAGCATAATTATCAATCATTGAATTGATCATTTCACCATTTGATTCGAAATTTGGTTCCCTTCCGTATCATATAACAGAAGCTAATATCAGTATATGGTGTACATCGACTGCATTATTCGGAACTATCATCAATAAAGATGGGTTTTCGGATCCATCGAAAATATAACGCTTTCATGTTTCCGAAGTGCACTGCACCATAGCGATATGGTTGGGCTCGATGAAGTTATTGCAATTTGTCCAATCTATTGTCACCATGATCAAAAATGTGCACTTAACGCAGCAAAACCGACTAGGAGAACGAGTGAGAACTGTACGATGGACTGTACGAACTGTACGTTTGGTTTTTTTCTCTATGGGTAACCGTCATGATTCGTACGATGGTATGTATTATCTAACATTATTTTGGCTTGACAATTTGAAATATTAAAAATTTTCATTGGCATTGGTTATCGTTAACTTCTATTTATTAAAACAATAGAACAATGAGACTAAACTGCACTAAATGATTCTCATCACATAAATTCAACATACTTATGTGCGTTGTAAATTATATTTCCTCTTCCATTCGATCGCAATGAATGTATTTTCCACGAACCAAAGATACAAACTTTGCCATGGTTTTTAGGTATGAATTCTTTCGAATATTCACGCTTTCTTACTAAGCGAACGTTCGCAGATTCAGTTGCAGAAGTCTTCATTGATTGATTTTTTAATTGTTCATTCAAAATTCCGTTTTACTATATATTTTCTGGGACTTCTACCAAAACTCGTGATTGTAATATTCAGGCAAACCTTTTTTGACGTGGGAATATGTTTAACCGGGGTATATGGGGGGTAAAATGAAAACCTAAACACAGAACATGCAGAAAAAAATGAAAGATTTCGAATGCTTATAACTCGAACATTTCTTACTGGATCGGAAAGATGTTTCCATCAATTGATAAGGAATATTTCTACGCTTCTATTGCAATCAATAACATATTATTTCTCATTAGATAAACAATTGAATAACTGTAAAATGTTAAGCGTTATCTAAATGCCCTAACTGCCTCATTTTGATTGGTCCGATCTACAGTTTTTCAACACATCCCTAACACAGACTTCAAATCCATGGAGCGTGGGGAAATCGGCATTGCAAATACATGAAAGTCGGGGGTATTTTTGTTCCGACTGAAATGTGTTTCCCTAACACAGACTTTAAATCCAAGGAGCGTGAGGAAATTGGTATTCCAAATACATGTAAGTCTGGGGCATTTTTGTTCCGACTGAAATGTGTTTCTCCAACACAGTCTTCAGAACCGAGGTGTCTGAGGAAATTGGCATTGAAAATTCATGCAAGTAGGGGGCATTTTCGTTCCGACTAAAATGTATTTGCATAACACAGACTTCAAAACGAAGATGTCTGGGAAAATCGGCTCTGCAAATAAGTGCAAACTTCAAGTACTTTTGTACTCGCTTGCTTTTGTGCAAACTAGAATATGTTTCCTCAACACGGTCTCCCAAACTTAGGAACCTGGGAAATCATACAGACACTACAGACGAATCAACTTTCAAGCCTCTATAGTATAAAAAGTAGAAGTTGAAGTTATTGATTCATGCAAGCCGGGGGTACTTCTGCACCCGTATTTCTTTTGCGCTCCGAAAAGTGTTTTCCTAACACGAATTACAAAAGCGGGTACGAACACAGCGCTTTGGCTCGGTTATCCATTATTGCAGTTAAGGATATGTCTTCATATCTTGTGCTCACTGAATTTCTACGCATACCATTTGATGATTAGGCAAAATGTTAACCATATGCTGCGATAACGCCTTTTGCTTAAGCAATATGCGTTCGACGTACATGTCTAAATCGAAACTGAGTGCCTGAAGTTCATAAAAAATCAAGCAAATTCGCGGTTCGAGAAGTACGTACACTTGAGAGATGCAAACTTCAGAAGGAAACGTAAAATAGAATAATCGTTTGATAATTCTTCCGTTCACATATTTTGTCCTAGGCATCTACCAAACGTGAAAGGACTGTCATTAAATTTAATTGTAACGAATAACATTATCTACCACAATGCATGAATTGACCTTACGTGGTATTATACAATCTTTTTACTCGCGAAGCAAATATATTGCATTCAATTTAATTCGGGAATTGTTTCATTCCATCAAAAATTTAATCAATACAAACAAATGGTTGCTAAGCTGAGGTAGTCCCACGTCAACCTTGCGGTTATATCATAGATATAACCCACTAATTTTTTTTGTGGGGGATAGACCGCAAAAAAAACAGGAAGTGGGTTATATCTATGGTATAACCGCAAGGGTGACGTAGGACTATCGTTGATTTAGATATCATTTGTCTATTTGGAGAACTTCGAAAACGAGAGCGTTACGTTGGAGGCACAAGGTTTTATGCATCCAATATTGGATACGGAAATATCCTACTGATGGGGAAGAATAATCTTCAGAAGCTATTCTGTTAATTGCGCTTGATTGAAACATCATAAAACCAAATGTATTTGGTCACAGTGTTACATGGATAGAAAACATTAAAATAAACTCTTTCACATGAATGTAATTTTAAATTCCCAGAGGAACTGGCAGATTATTTTCAGTAACGATTGGATATTTCCACATTTTCCTCGATACTGGAAGCCCACCAGTGGTTTATGCTAACTCGATAACCACCTGTTAATAGCACTTGATTGAAACATATTTGGTCACAGTGTTACATGGATAGAAAACATTCAAATAAACTCTTTCACATGAATGTATTTTTAAATTCCTAGAGGAACTGGCAGATTATTTTCCGGATCTTTCTCGATGCTGAATGGCATCCAAACGGAAAGAATTCCGCGCGTGTATGTGTGTGTGTGTGTGTGTGTGTAGCTGCTGCTTCGAGATCTTCCCGGGGAACCGTTTGTGGCATCACTCTCCTTCTGATGGATTCTCTTCTGGCCTAAGGTGCACAAACAGGCTCTTGGTGACACCGTTCATCCGCGCTTATTATAAATGAAGAGCTTCACCACAACAGCGACAACATGCTCCAATCGCTGTTCAATTAGAACTGAGTGGATTTCCGAGCGGCGCTCGCTTATATACCGATTGGTGATTTCAATAGCCTGTTTTGAAAGCAAATTTAAGACTATTGAAACAAGTTTTTGGATCAAAAAGTAACAAGTATATAACGCGTAGACATTTTATCTTTCGAATGAAGTGTTTATCATACCATTTCGTTCAGTTGTTGAAGAGCTATTAACACTCAAAATCTCGGTCTCCGGCGTAACGCTTTCGTTTTCAAAACTTTGATTTTACACCCCGGTATAGAAATGAAAGACGTAGTCCTACGTCAAAAAATCGTACAAAGCTTCACCAGTAGCTTAAAAAATCGTGTTCGGTACACAATTTGGACAAAACTTTGACAAATAGGGACCACATAAAAAAGTTTCCCCAAGAAATTAACTCAAAACCATGCCGTTCACCGTTCGATTTCCATTTGGTTCCCTGCTTTGCGATGGGACAGTTTGCGTTGTGCGTGGCTGTGTTGTGCTTTTAGTTGCATGTCGAAACTTGTTGTTATCAGGAATCATGTCATGCGCAACTTAGAGCATTTGATGGAACGATGGGAATGATTTGAGAAGTGGATGATATAGACGCAAATATGCTTTTTTCGCACTGAAATGCATATAAAGCACTAAAAAAAAAGGACGATAACTTTGAACACAAGAACAGAAAATCGCACAAAAAAAATTCGCACAACTAAGACCGCACAAAAAAAGGTTTTCCTGTAAATTTATTTCAAGACAAAATTTTCCCTCAACATTCTTGATTCACTTGAAAAAAAATGTTTTTCCGTTACGTGGAATACATGTTTGGCACAGAAAAATATATTTTCATTCATGAGTTTCAAAGCGTGTTTTTCCTCCTGAGAATTCATTACCGTTTTCGCTTCACACCAACGGAACACAAATCTTAATTCCGCAAACGCGAGATCCAATTGGACTAACTAAATATTATTTATATAGATAGAAGATATAGGAGTGCGTTATTCACTTGAAAATTCATTTCCATTTTCGAATAATGATCTATTCTGTTACAGGGTTACCATATCTACAGAATAATCTGTATTTATACAGATTTTTTAGACTTTTTGAAACCAAGAATCTTTAGATATAGATTACAGATTTTTTTGGTTTTCATACAGATTTACAGATTTTTCAAAATAACGATACAATATTAGTTATGGCTTGACCTCAAACATATTTTCTCCCAACTCACCATCTTAATTCATATAGCATTCGAATCAGTCTGAATGAGAGTCATTTTGGCATTCATATGTAGAGTGTAGTACTGCTTTCTCATGTTCAAACTAAGGCGAAAAGGTTCTATCATGTTCTACACTGATGGGTCGAAAATGGGAATCAGAACAGGTGCCGGAGTGTATGGTCCCATAGTAAAAACCTCTGTGGCTATGGGAAACTGGCCAACAGTTTTTCAGGCAGAAATAACTGCAATAATAGAATGTTTAAATGTCTGCCTCAAAAGAAAATATAGTCATGCTAGTACTGCATATTCTCAGACAGTCAAGCGGCACTTAAAACTCTCAATGCTTTTGAATGCTCTTCGAAAATTGAATGCATTTCCCTTTTACGGCAATTAAGTCAGATAAGTTCGGTACAATTGTACTGGATTCCTGGCCATTGCGGTATACAGGGCAACGAGCGAGCAGATGAACTTGCCAGGAACGGCTCAAACTCACCATTCACTAGTCCAGAACCATTCTGTGGTCTTTCTGACTGTGTGTTGAATAGTGAGGTGAATAAATGGAAAGACCGGGAAGTGACAGTCAATTGGATAGCTGCAAAACTTAAACAGGCGAAAAAATTTATTACGCCGAGTATTAAAATTACTCAACAGCTGCCAAGCCTTAGTAAGAGAGACCTCAGTACATTCACTAGTCTTGTAACAGGACACTGTCCGAGTAAATACCATCATAAAAACGTAGGTTTAGCACAAGGTGATATTTGTCGCTATTGTAATGCCGAAAGCGAAACCTCGGAACATTTGCTCTGTAACTGCGGAGCTCTAACTAGACGCGGACTTCAACACCTTGATAAGGCTATTCTGGAGCCCAAGGAAATTTGGTCTGCGTCGCCGATCAGGATTATAAATTTTATCAAACAGATTATTCCTGATTGGCACCTATTTCGCTATAGCTTTCAGTCTACTCCTTCATCAATAAGTAGTAGATAAGCTTGAAGTGTATTATAAAAAAGGGGTATACCACAATAGCTCAAAATAATGGACGCAGTGGTTCACACCCAACAGGGAAAAAAGGCGAAAATATGCAGAAGTCTGTGTCATCGGCTAGCTTTATAACACTGTTTATATTTTTCCCAATAGAGTACACTGAATACAAATTTTGAGGTGGGTTCCAGAAACATCGTCAAATTCATAATAACTATGCCAATGATACTTAACCTAAGATTATGATCCAATATCGAACATATAAATCCCTTTGCGGTCGAATTAAATTTCGACATGTGCGCTGGTCGCAATTTTTTACATGATAAAGCAATGATGTTTAACTTTGTCAGATAATGAAAGATGAACAAAGTTCCTTTATTTTTATGTAAACTTCTGATAAGTATGTTCTTATGTTTATGTCTTACAAGGTTATTATGTTTATGTTTTAAAAATAGTTTCAAAAGGTTGATACAGATTTCGATACATATTTTCTGAGAAAAAACACAGATAAAAAGATTTTTTGAGACCAAAAACATAGATTTTATTATGGTAACCCTGTTCTGTTAGCGCATACATCGAATGGACTGACAACGCCTATCACGATGTACTTTCAAAACATATGAGAAATCAATTTTCCGGATTTTCTCATTTTTCTTCAGAGTTTTCCGACTACAATTAAAAATTACGAAAATAAAATCCATTTTATTTGCAAGATAAATATTTTTAAATAAAAAAAAAACTAGCTCATTGGCTTAAATTTTTATAATGATTATATAATAAGTATAATAATAAGCATATTTTTTTCGAAAAATAAGTTTTTGAGAAAAATAATTTCAATTTTTTAAATAATTTTTTTTCAGTGTTATTTTTTCAAAACAAAACAAAATTTTTTATGAAAATTTATATGATTTTCCACATTTCATTATTTAAATTAAATTTTGTAGGTATTATAGTTTTTGAGTTCTCAGTTTTTGTAAAAAATAATAATAAAACTTTGGCCTTCTCAAAATGTAGTCTAATCTTTTTTTCGATTATTTCAAGTATGCAAAGTTGATTAAACGCCCAATGTATTTACATCAATAACGTTTCACTGTAATCTGAGATATTGCTGCCAATGGCCAGTCGATTTTTCATGAAATTTCCATTCTAATAACAATATCTCTGTATTGATAGGTCCTGCAAGAGCGATCTAGGAACCAAATGAAAGCTGGTTGATAAAGTTAATTGGATTTGCTGTTGAATTAGTTGGAAAAAAATTGTGTTAATCCATTAAATCTTTGAAAAACAGTCAGAAATTGTTTTTTTTTAATTTCTTCTCGATATATTTGTTCGTAAAATATTCCATGTAGTATTGTACACATATCTTTTTTATGCGTTCATTCTATGTTCAAAAAGCCAACCCATCCCAATATACCGATCTGAATCATATTTCGGACATTGATGCGAATAGGAGCTACTAGGATGCAGGTGACTAGTTAGTTGTTTTCTTATCTCTCACCTTCATCTCCTCTTTTCTTCATTTTCCGGTCGGAAACTCGCTGACCAGTTGATGAGTGTTATTTGAGCGTTTTTGTTAACTTCACAGAGGTTTTTTTTTCCTTTTTACAGCAGGCCATCACAAGTGGGTATGGATGATAAGGGGGTAAGTATTGATGTTTATATATTCATCTCACCGATTACTTGCATTTTCATTATTTTCACATTTCATTAATTTTGTTCCTCTTTCTATGTCGACCTGTAGCAATTTCCATATTGTTACGTTTTAATTATTGGAGAATTCAAAAGGGACAGTTTTAGTTGCTTTTACTATAATTCACTATGATAAGAGTAAGTAAATTGTGAAATTTATGGCACGAATCGGTAAACATGTAAATTTTAGGACTCTTCGCTCTTCAATTAAACGATATGCGTTGGGAGTGATATTTAGTTAGCTGAATCAATAGCTCTTTCTAATTCAATGACGATTAGCACAATAGGAACTGGGAATGAGCAGAATAATAAGCAATAGTGCAATAGAGATACAGTGATTCGCCTGTAATTGGACATACCGAGGCGCCATTCAGTGTCGCATCAGAGACGATTGTGACCTGTAACTGGACATAACAACAGAGACAACACAAAGTGGAAAACAAGTTGAAACAGGAAAACTATTGAAAATATAACAATTAGAAAAGTGTGAAAAATAATAATCTTGTTAAATGGTTGATCTTGTTATTGTAATAATCTTGTTAAATTGTTTGAAAACACTCCTAAAAATGTATCGTGTTGTGGAAAATTGTACAAATGATGTTTACAAAAACGTCCAATCAGAGGATTAAATGTCCAATTATTTGTGTCGCAATACAGCTCTGTCGAATAAGCTAGATGTCCAATTAGAAGCGAATCCCAGTAATTCAATTTAATTGTTATACAAACCATCAAAGTCCGTTCGCAGCAAAAAAGGGTTATTTACTTTAAAATTACATCGTAGGCTTTAACTAGAGATGAGTCTTTACTAAAGATAAGTTTTGGTTCCGACATCAAAGTCCTGTCTGTGCCCCGGATCTTTTCTTTTCACTAATTCACGTTTGTATGTGTGTTTTGTGTGGTGCAAAAAGTTCGTAGACAGTCTTCATGTATGAATTTTCTATAACTGCACAATAACTAGCTGAAAAAAAGGAGAATGAAAGACAGAGTTTGTTATGAAGGGGACCATCATATTGCGATGTTCGAAAGTAACCCACGAAAGCTCATGCTAGAACATAGTTTACGACAAAGAAAGCGCTCGAGCGAACAAGAAAGCGCTGACAATGCAGTACTTGTACTGTCTTTCAGCATCCACCCGCACACGTTCTCGGACTATCATTTATCTTAGGAACTCGTTTCAACTGCGGTGAGACAGCTCTGGCAGAAGCGAGCTAAGTGATGTTCAACAGCATGTTGCATCCATTTGTTTTGTTCCAAGGTGGCAGAGGTGGCAGAATCAAAACAAAAACTTTCACGAACTAACCGTTTGTGCCGTTTTCCGGCATGCATGTTGAGGCAGGACAGAGAATAAGTGTGAGTTCAGTGGTCAGATTGAAGCGTTGCAATGGTGCATTTAGTGTCGGAGTAGAATGGGATGATTGAAGTACATCTGTAATTATTTGAGAAGTTGGAATTGGGGAAACAATTACCCATTAATCCTTACATATGGAAATTGTGACAACGTTTTAACCAAACCATTTATAACCTAGACATCGCATTCAACCCTGGAATGAACACCACCCGAGCCGAAAACTGATTGTGCGCATGTCCTGCACCCGGTGCCCGATCGTTCCCTTCGGTTCATTGTTGCATTCCGTTATTTACACCCATTCATATCCTCGCCTAAGTTATGGCTGAAACAGAGCGAACATTGTTCATTCTTCTTCATTGTGGTCGGGATTTCGGTGGGGGACTGCTCGTTCCCGGTTATCCGCCGTTCCGCCCCAACCACCCGCAAAGCTCCGTTTCCGGTGATAAACAAAGCCGGTGTGTAATGCTTTCCGTCGGTGCCTTTCTTCACGTTCTTTGTGCAATCGAGCCGGTGTCTCGCTGAAAGGATATCTCCCAGCAAGTCACGCCAGTCAGTCAGTCTACCAGCGACGTCTACAGCGTGCGGAAGCATTCCGGAATAGGCTCCAGCTGTTTGCAATTTCCCGTTTTGGGTTTGTTGTTCGAAATATTGAACATCAACTCGGAAAGTTTATCTTCCAGCAGTGGGGAGTGGAAGGGAAGGAGAAAATGTGACTCTGAAATGTGAGATCAAATTTAATAAATGTCACCCGACATAATTCAAACAAGGAAAAAAAATCCCCAAACCTTGCGGCGCGGTTAAAATAAAGAGAATCAAATAGAGTATTCAGACTGGTCCGCAGATTTCCCGCTGTTTTCGTTGGAGCACGCGTTTCGGTTGATTCCGCTCGATGGTTAAGTCAGTCTCGACTGCAGAAACAGAAACAAAACAACCGTAAGCTGTTCGAGTGTATTGAAAGTAAACAAGAGGCAGCCGCCAGTCAACGTGTTGCGGACCAATTGGACGTGACGATGTCGCTCTGAAAGTGCGGTCGCGTCGTGGGTGAGATGGAAGTGAAATAAATTACACGGCGGTTACAGATTGAAGTGCGGGAAAGTGTTGATTGCAGTGTGTGAATGGTAATAAAACGAGAGCGAGAAAAAAGTGCGAAAAATCAAACTACGAGTCAACAACGTGGGGAAATGTTTGTGGATGTTTTAAAACACATTAAAATCAGGTCGCCTCGACAGATGAGCTTTACCGCCTAGCAGTGGCAGCCGGCAATGAAACGGGCCGCTAAAGTGCTCCTCAGAAATAAGTAGGCAATCTAACTTTTGCGGCTGACCTCCCAGGAAAAACGGATAACAGATGGGGGTTTCAAGGTAAATTGATTACACTTTGTTGATTGCATTTGGACTAAATTGGTGCTTCCGTGGAAGTGAATAAGAGAGACGTCAACTGTTTTCGTCCTTCGGAAATGAGTTGTGATTTCATCGAAGCATAGCCGGGGTTTGGGAGCATTTATGTGTGCAAAACAGTTCATTCGAAATTCATTGTGCGTTCTTTATGGCGAACGGTATGTGTTAGAGTTTTGCGAAGGCGGCTTAATTATTTGATAGACTATTTGCATAACTTTGTGATAACGGAAACGGTTATGCTAATGATGATTGAATTAGTGGAACAGCCAATACGTGGGATAATCAGCGATCTAGATTGTGAGATGATGGTTGAATTGACACATTGATTGTTACACATGTATCGTTGCAAATGGTTTCATCGTCTTTCTGAAACATATTTTATTAATTTTCGATACATCGTTCAATATCGTCTAAAAACTAATTTTATGAATAATAGTACTTCTTGACACGTTCAGCCCCGCGTCGGTCTTTAGAAACCGACACTGAAGTCTTTGTTGGAGAACATTGATTACCGTGACTGACAGTTACAAAATTTGAAAATAAAAAAGTACATGGCTTTGTTTTCGGATGTGTTACAAAACGTAACATCTTTCTATTCGAATTTCTGTCTAATTTCTTAGTATACAATAAATATCTTTGCGAGCTGGGACCGATACTAACGTTGTGTGAATGCTCTTGAAGCGGGTTGACTGAAAATTTCACCAAAATCATTTCGGGGCTTACCGCGTTAATGTGGTTTATATCGAAAAATTTAAATTTTAAACTCCTCCGTTCGGTTTGCTATTTTTCCAAATATATCAAGTTATCGAAGATAGTGGAAAGCTAACAATGGGGCTTACTTTGTTTTCGGCCATTTCCTCCGAAATTTGGCTTCATTATTGTCGAAATCTGATTACATATCCTAAATACGACCCTGAAATATTATATTTATTGATGGAACAGAAAGTGCCTCTGGTGCCGTTTATTAAAAAACATGGTACAGGGTAACTTCGATATAACGTACATTTTACTTTCAAAATTGTACGTTGTATCGAATTGTACGTTACATCGAAGCATAATAAAGAACTCTGAAACGTAGCTTATATTACTTTATTGTGTTGTTGTTTGAGTAAAGTTGATGTATAAAATCAATAAGAAGACGAAGCCAACATTTCTCATGATGTTTCCCTTCGTTCGGTTGATTGAAGTTTGATTCATTTAGAATCCGGAATCACAAAACAGTTGCATTTCGGGATTGGTTAAAGTTACAACACAAGCTTCAGTATCAAAATACAGATAATTTATTGTTCTTTCAGAAAAAAATATTAAAAATTTTTTTGACTTCGATAATGTGTACGTTATATCGAGGTAAAATGTACGTTATATCGAGTGACATTATATCGAGGGTACGTTATATCGAGGGTACATTATATCGAAGTTTCCCTGTAGTCAGAGAGGGGAAAAGAGGAACATCTGGCAGTATGATGGGTCAGAGCTTCCCTTTTTCCTTGTTTAACCTTCCTATACTCGCGCATAAGTCTGACAGACCGAGAATGAATGAAGTGGCTGAATTAAATGACTATTCAAACTAAATGAAGTTAGCGAAAAAGTACCGTAAATACCGTGAATCATATTTGGGACAATTTGTTCTAATATCTTGAAATGCTTAATGCACTGATGATATAACTATCAAATTAATATCACAATTGCTTCTTTAGAGTAATCTCTTGGTTTCACTATCATTTCACATGAGAACTACTTATAACATAATCGGCAGAAATCTTACAACACTACTCATTATCGTTTGTGATTTGACGTTTCCTTAGCGTGAGCACGTAGAATTTATATTCATAAATACTTAAATTTCTCCCGTGTTTCATCAGTTCTCATCATCGTTAACAGTTTGAATAATCCATTCTATCATGTCTGCCATCAGAGGGTGAAACATTCTCTCGCTTCGAAGTGGATAGTTTCTTTGTGGTGATCGTACGTGGACGACCGGGAGTTTTGCAAAATTTCTGGGCTTGATAAGATTTTGTAATTAGATAGATTTTTTTTATTCAGTAGACTTGGGATCAGTTTTGTCTGCGGATCCAGTGAACATTCCGGGTCCTACAATAATTTTGATAATTGTTTCACTCGAAAATGGTAAGTCCTACAAAAAAGTGATCTATGGAAGAGTTTTAGGAAAATAAATTAATTTTCAGAAAATAATACCGAAAAAATATTTTTTGAAATACTACATTGAAAAAATCGATTTCAAAAACTAAAAGTCGATTTTCTCAAAATGGTCATCTCATATTTAGATGAAATAGTAGATAAATGGTAGATAAATTTATGCCCTCCCAAAAGCTCGATTTTCGGTCAAAAATTTTTTTTCGAGATGACACCAAATACAAATAAAACTCAAATTTCTACATTACTCGGGAATTAATCAAGCAAATGAAACGAAATTTAGGTTTAGAGGTTTTAGGGTGCAATAAATCATTCTATGGTGGTCAGACTCTCCAACCCCCCCATTTTTAAAGGAGGGCGCCATACAAATGAACATAAATATCTGCATTAATCGAGAATTAATCAAGCAAATGAAACCAAATTAGGCATATTGAGGTTTTAGAGTGCAATAAATGTTTCTATGGTGGTTAGATTCTCCACCCCCCTCTCTAAGGAGGCGCTGCCATACAAATGAAACACAAATTTCTTCATTACTCGAGAATTATTCAAGCAAATGGAACCAAATTTGGATGTGGAGCTTTTAGGGTACAATAAATGTTTTTACGGTGGTTAGATACTCCTCCCCCCTCTCTTAGGGGAGGCTGCCATACAAATTACTCGAGAACTAATCAAGCAAATGAAGCCAAATTAGGCACATGGAGGTTTTAGAATGCAACAAATGTTTCTATGGTGGTTCGACACTCCTCCCCTTCTCTTAGGATGAGCTGTCATACAAATGAAAAACAAATTTCTGCATAACTCGATAACTAATCAAGCAAATGGAGCCAAATTTGGCATGTGAAGATTTTGGGGGACGCGAAACGTTTTTATGGTGAATGGACACTCCTTCCCCCCTCTAAGGAGAGAAGAGGGGAGGGATCTGTCTTTATTCTATCATATTTACTGTATCAAACATTCATTCCAAGTAACGGAGAAACATGTTATTTGCAAGAGGTTGAAAAATCTTGAACGAGAATTGTGTCTGAAAATAATATTATATTTAATATACTGTCCACATACCACGTGGACAGAAAAAGCATGATTTTAGACACCCCCCTCTCTCTCCGTGGACAAGCGTGGACATTCCTTATACCCCACCCCCTGTTGTCCACGTGGACATTCCTCTGGTTTTGAAGAAAAAAATCAAGAAATTCTATTTTTTTCGCTTAAGTTTTTTTCGCTAATTGTTTCTATTTCCTATCCCATATTTTTATTGATAAAAATTATAGCCTTACCATAGGTAAAGATTTGTCTTGAAATCTTCGATTTTTTTCAACATTGTCAGGGGGTTCATTATTTTCTTCCGAATTCCATTTACGTTATCTACCATTTTAAAATATCGATTGTGAGCTTATTCTTAAGTTTTATTTGAAAACAGAATTTTATCGTCTAAACATCAATGACTTTCGCTTTTACAGGTTCGGTAGTGCCTGATGGCTATAATGAACCTAGTAAAAACAAAACATCTGCAGCAGTCTCCCGAAAAACACTTACACATGTCCACGCGATGTGAAAATTCCATGTTTTTGTTTGAATTTGAACATGATTCTCGCTAGTGTTGAGTGTCTATCCCCAACACGTACAATGATACACAAACATAGACATGTGAAAACAAACACGATGTTTATAATTCAAGAACATCATGTACAAACATATCACCCGATGTCGCAGTATTCATTGCTTTCGTTTCGTTTCGTTTTCATACACGGAAAGAAATTATTCATCCCAAAACATTTCTTCGTAGAATACTTTTTCACAGAAACGAACTTGAAATTTAATTCGCATTACAAAAATTACATGAGCTGAAATCCTTGGTTTCGTGCAGAGAAACATTCTCTGAATAGAAAGAAGCTGTCTATGAGAATTTTTTTGCATGCATGTTGGCAATTAAAGTCTGGGGAACCGACTGCACAGCGGGCGACGTCGTACAAATGCTGACCAAAAAAATAAATACCCAAAAATTAGTCTTAGATGCATCCTTCAGCGGCACACAGCAGAACCTGCAGAGAAATTTCAGCGGCTAAAACACACTATTAATTTCTCGATGTTATCACAAACTGAATGAAGGAAAAAACTAAAAGCTACACTTACACTGCACTGCTTTTGCTATGTGTGCATGCGATTGCATCATACTTTCTTCTCCTCTTCTTCGCTCGTTTTATAGCTCGGGTCGCGTTCGTCGCGAACAAGCAGTATTGGCCATTTGTATTCAAAGATCCAGCCAAAATGGTTGCTCCCGTGGTCGAGTGATTAGCGTCACGCCTAACATGTCACTGCTGAATAATTGTGGTACCTTATATTCGATTGAAATTATAGAAATATTGTAATCAAAATTTGTTGTGGTTAACTAACCATCTCCGCTACGCTCTATTCAATTTTAGTACTTGTTCAAATAGCTAATAATAGCGAATGTTACATGAATTCAATATATAAATTGATGCGTGCACTAAATAATGATATCAATTGTGAAAAACTCTGATATCAATCGACGTTTATTTTGTTCAGAACAGATAAAGAGGTTTATTTAATTTGCCCAATATTTTAGACGAAGCATCCATTGTCATGATAGGAAAGCATTTTCTCCATGTCCACATACCAACACACCACGCGTTGAGTGGTGGTGGTGTGGTGTCCGATACGCTTCTTCTACTCTACGCACTGCCGGTGCTTGGGGTGAAAATGCAAGAGAAACTGTACACCATGTTCGAACATCATGTGAAACATTGGGATTAAACATCGTATGTCCAAACATACAACGAATACAAACATGTCACATTTTCAAACATAGGTACGAAAAAATCATGTTTGTATTCAAACACAAAACTGCGAACAGCAGTTTATCCCGGACGCAGTGTTTTTTGTGAAACACGGAAGACTGATCTGCAGTATCATCGTGATTGATGAATCCGTTGACCTACAACCCTTAATTGTAAAAACATGCTAAATATTGTCCTGAAAAAATTGTGCCGATCCTGAGGGAAAAACTAAATGCATTTTTTGTAAACTTGCATCTTTTCGATCATAGATGCACCGTTTTTTCCTGAATATTTCAGCATCCTTCATTGAACTTGAGAATTCCATCCTCTCAGAACTCATGCTATGCAGTAAGTTGAAGTTCTTACAAGAGTCTTAACAGTTAACAATCTGAAGATGCAATATCTGGTATGTAAGGCGGGTGGAGTTTTAGAAGTGCCTCAGATGCGTTCAGGATCGTTGATTTTCATACGTTCAGCTGCTAGCAGTACTTGTTGGAATTCATCGAAACTAGTTGTTTGGTAGAAGCTCATGATACAGATTTTCTTCCTACCAGACCTAGCCATAACTTTCTTCAAGCGTAAACCTATTTCGGGGTTCACTTGCTAAGACTTTTTTTAACTCAACATTCTTGTGAATGATTTGCCCTTTACAATCCGCTACCAATATGTATTTTCGTCGCGTTTATGAAACGAATCGCAGATTGAGATAAGTCCCTTCAAGTGTTTTCGGTAAAATAAACCCTTATTCCGGAATCCGGTCGGATTTGAAATCAGCACAATGTTGCGTTCTTTAAGAGGATATTCTAGTCTAGAAATTTGAAAAAAAAAACCATTTTTTTTCTTCATATTTCTCTAATTCGAACATTTAAGAATATACCATAGGAGAGACATTTCGAAAATCTCATTATTTACCAAAATATAGCCATTTTAGTGATGCGATATCTTATCTAGTATGGCCATAACAATTAACTTCAAACGCGTTTTTCTCGAAACATGTTTTTTCAAACTGGATTACACGATATCTCAAGTTCTACTTATCCGATCTATGTTTATATGAATACAATCTGTATGCATCTCTCTATCGCATGAGCCTATAAAAAATCATAATTTCGTAGCTTTGCTATTTTAAAAAAATCAAGAAACTTAAAAAAATGTTTTAAACAGCAATTTTTTTTTTCTTCAAATTTCCGCCATTTTGTCAAAAAACACGTTTTTGACTTGTCCGAGGTTCATGCGATAGTGCCATCTTTACTGATTCAGAATCTGTTCGATTTGTTTGTTTCAAATTACCAGAAGGGCTGGAATCGTGTACGCCATACCACAACCCCCTCACTTGATCAGCTTCTAATTATGGATATATTTTTTTTCCGTTAAATTTTTGTTTTATTGTTGAATAATAGATAAACAAATAGTGATATAATGAATGGTAAAAATATTCTTTGTTTACTTTTTCGGAGCTCGAAGAAACGTCCGAAATTCGAGTCTCTATCCCCCTGAATCTGATCGAGTCAAATCCTATCGGATTATGTAAATGTTGCAACCTTGAAAAGCAGAATGCAAAAGTTTATTTAGTTCGGATTGCGATAAGTCAAATCCGATCGTGTTCCGTTATATGGGTTAATATGTAGTCCATGCATTGTTGCATGTTGCAAGCATGTTTTTCGTGATGTTTCGTTTCTCATGAACGGTGATTCTCGACATCTGTAGCGAATCTGCTATTTCATGTGCATCAAGGATTAATCTTATCTTTTAATTAATCAGCAGTAGCAGCATGAACTTTCCAGACAACTCAAAAGAAGCGTATTACAAAAATTACCAGACATCAATGAAGAACAACATCATTGCAAGAAATAGATCTCCAGAGATACGGCCCGTACACTCATGGACGAATTTGTTGTTCGTTTCAGTGTTCAGAAATCCTTGAGAGTTCTCGAAAAAAAACCAAACAGTTCTGTCATCATGAGTAAAAGGTGAGTTCAACCCGCCCTTAAGTCGTGATTTTCAATACTACAAAAAATCCAACATTCTTTGTGTTATTGGGTGTCTTTTCCTGACGGATTTCAGTATTATTATTGATGAATTATTGATTATTGATGAATTATTGATTATTGATGAATACTGAGTACTCAGGACGGGCGTGAAGTTCAAAAAATCGTGTAAATACAAAATAGATCTCATTCAATTATGACTATTAACTTGAATGTTTTACTTTAAAAAATACTTAACGTGTCCACGTGGACCCTCCCCCCTCACCGTGGACAAGTGTGGACATTTTCGTAACCCCTACCCCCCCTAAAGTTGTCCACGTGGT